>NW_024067978.1:0-323275 GCF_009389715.1 Phoenix dactylifera
TCGCTGTATTCTCTTGCTTCAAATTCCATCACATCATGGGAACAACTATCTAGGAAGTTCATGGCTAAATTCTATCCATGGTAAAGACTGAAAAAATTAAGGATGCCATCAGAACTTTTAGAGAAAAATCTGAGGAGGAATTTTTCCAACTTTGAAAAGATTCTATGATCTTTTGGTCAAGTGCCCTGTCGCCCAAGGAGACAACCCAAGAGGGGGGGGGGGGTGAATTGGGTTTTAAGTAATTATTGACAAATAAAAACTTAATGAGTAATTAATTAAGATTATTGCAAGTAGATTAATTAGATTACTAGTTGTAGTGAATGGAGAGGATGGAAGAGACAGTTAATTAATACAAAAGAGAGTTATAGTGGTTTGGAGCCAACTCTTGCTCCTACGTCCACTCCCCAAGCTGCACTTGGGAGTTCACTATATCCCTAGGATTACAGCCGGTTGTTTTACAAGTTCACAACCCAACTTGTTGTTTTCGCGAGATCACAACGAACTCGCGGTTTTCACAGGTCTCACCGACTAGAACTACTCGATTGTTTTTCCGGGATCACAATCAAACCTCCTTAACACGTTGGTTTTAACTTTGGCTCACCAACAACTTTACCACCCTTGATTCAATCCCCTGATTGAATCAAGTAGAAAAAAAACAGTTGGGAAAAGATACAAGAAGCTTCTTAAAAAAGCAAATATGAATCAATATGAATAGAGTAAAGTTAGAAGCCTCAAATAGATTTCGGAGAAGAGGAAAGAGCTTCTTGAACTCTGAGTCTCCTCTTTGAGTGCGCTGAAGATTTGATCGTCAGAAGAGAGCCTTGAATGCGAAGGAAGTGTCTGTTGGATGGAGTTGAATGCACCTCTTACTTCTTTCTCTCTGTATTTACTCTTGAGAGCTTTTGGTTAGGTGGAAATCCCTTTTTGTTGAATGGAATAGCTCTCTTGATGTCTGCCTAGGAGTCGACTCGCACTTTGTTGGGTCGACTCGATCGGCTGACTTGGGAGTCGACTCTGGAGCACTTGGAGTCGACTCGTTCACAGGGTCACTGAGTTTGGTTTTCTGGCCTTTCAGTCCGCTTTCCTCTGAGAGTCGACTCTGGCATGATTAGGAGTCGACTCGCCAAACTTCAGAGTCGTCTCGTAACCTTCTGGAGTCGACTCGGTAACAGGGTCTAAAAACCATCGTTCTGTCTTTCTTCTGTTACCCTTGGGAGTCGGACTCGGAACCGACGGGAGTTGACTCGACAAGCATCGGAGTCGACTCGAAATCCTCGAGAGTCGACTCGGTGACAGGGTCTGAAAATCATCTTTCTATCCTTCTGTCTGTTCTCAGTCGGAGTCGACTCGTAGTGTATCGAAGTCGACTCGAGCTTGTGTCAGAACTTCTGAAACACTTGGAGTCGACTCGTAATCTTCTGGAGTTGACTCGAGCTTCAGATTTTGGTTCAAACTGAGTTCAACACTTAGCCAAAATACTTTGTACCAAAGCTCGAGGCACTTAAACATAAATTCATATATATTTGCCTGAAACACTAGATTGAATTCATTAGTACAACATAAAATATACTCTAATGCTTTGAGCTCATCAAAATCAAATAGGGGTATAATCAATCACTCCACAATCTTCCCCTTTTTGATGATGACAAAACATTGAGTATTTGTAAAATGAATTGCTCAGCCAAGAAGTGATTCATAGCAAGGTTTTGAAATGAATTCAAATGTCTAGTTATTTGATTTATCCAAAATTGAAAGGTGTGAGTCAGTAAATTCTGAAATTTAAAGCTCCCCCTTTCATTTGGAATTATATAAGCCTTCAAATCATGCAATCAATTGTTTTGGCTTATATGTATTTAGTGAATTTGCTTTCTTAAGATTTCAGATTCTCCCCCTCAACATGTGCATTCAATTTTGTTTAAGTCTAGTTCAAGTTATCTGAATTTTCTTTTAATGTTTTAAAATTTTGAGCTTAAATTCTTACTTTCAGAGGGAAAATCTGACAATTTGTTCTTGAGTATGATTCAACTAATCTCCGAATATCTCTTGAATAGATTATGGAGATTACTTCCTGAGGAGCCCCGACAGAGGGATAATGAGCCTCGAGGTATCGAATCCACTTAGAACAAATTACATTTTGCTTTAAGGATTTTCTTGTTTAGTGATTCCCTTACATTCAATACATCATATTTTTCTCCCTTTTTGTCATCATAGCAAAAAGGTGAAGTATCAAAGAAGTAATGTAGAGACATATAACATTCAGTTCATTGAATCATAACAGAAGAGACAATGCTCAAATTTTTCAGAAAAGGATTTCATTGATCACAAAATTTGATTACACTTTGAAGAGTCCAAAAGGACTTTACATCATAAAAGAAAATAAATACAACTAAGGTCGTCTGGGGGTGGATGATGAGGCTCCTAGCCTGTGCCGCTGAGCCTGCAGAACTAAACTCATGCCCTCAGACACATTCCCTAACTGTGCTATGATCTCGGAGGTTGCCCTGGCTTGTGTCTCCGCTAGTTGGGTCATATTTTCTTGGAGGGTGTCAAATTTGAACATTAAGGCATTTGCAAGCCTTTCTGCACCCTGACTCTGCCGTCCTAAGTTTTCTGTGATGCTGTCTCGCATCGCCCTCGTATCTTCTTTGATGGCTATCAGGTTTAAGTATTGACCCTGGACTAGAGTCCTCATGTTGGCCATCTCCTCTCTAACTTCTGCGATCATCATAGATACGGCTACTGTGGAGGGGATGACATCAGTGGAAGGAGCAGTGGGGGTACCTCGGAGTTCCCTCACTATATCGTCTCTCAACTCCTGGAGCTGCTCCGGACAAATCCTGACCTCCAGGGGCTGCTGAGGTGGTGGAGCAGTAAAGGGTCCAGCTGAAGTAGATGGCTCAGCAGGGAATGAGGGACCAGAAGTGGATGGAAAAGTGGGAGGAGCTGTGTAGTGGTCCTGGTCATAGTCAGGGCTAGGTGAATGGTGAGTAGTAGGGTCAGATGGTGTGGATGAAGATGTTCTCCTAACCCAAACTCCCTCTACTTTATGAAAGCCCATTCTGTGGAGAGTCCCCTCACCCATATGATCAGTGTGCCTTAGGAAGCGTGTGGGTTCTCCCTTAAGGATAGGGACCTCTAATTCCCTAAAGATACGTGTAAAGAGCATACCGTAGGGAAGACTTAGCCTAGGCTTATCTAAGGGTTCACAGAGATACCTATAGATTAGCTTTGGAAAGTTTATGGGGATGTCATGTAGAATGTAGAACATCAATGCTAGGTCCTTTTCTGAGACAAAGTCAAACCGACCAGTCTTAGAAAAAAGGGTCCTGGATATGATGCTCAGGAGGAGTCGCATTTCAGCCGAAAGCTGATTTGCATACACCTCCTCCATGGGGGATTGGGGTGGTCTCCCTAAAATGGCCGTAAGGGCCTCTGTCCTATCTGTGGGATGTGTGGGAGCGATCCATCGCGAGACAAGTGGAGGACCCTAGCAATGAGATCTTCTGAAATAAGAATGGGGACATTGGCTACTACCCCTTGGACACCACCGCCACCCCTTGTGATGGTCCCATAAAATTTCCTAACTAACCCTGGGTAGGTAGGGAAGTCAAGAGAACAAAAATATTCTAAGTTTTGGGCTCTAAGGTGATGCCCTAGGTTGAACCCTTCCCGGGAGAGGAAGTCAAAGTTGACTTGTCTCCCGGTAGAGACAACCCTCCTGGCGCACGATTGCGAGGGAACCGTCCTCGGCGGAGAAGGAACCGGAGGTGGTGGCCTCACGAGTTCGTTTCTCGCCTTGGACCGTCTCTCGGCGCCGCTCGCGGAGAGAGGTCTCTTTCGTTTCGGGACAAGTGTTTTTCTAGGCATTTTGACCTAAAAACCGAAGGAAGGACAAGAAAAATGGAGGAAACCACGAGGGAAAGGACCTAAAATGGGTCGGAGACGAGGTCGGAGACGACTCTAGGTTTTTGAACAGTGGCGGCCAAGAATAGAAGTGGAGAAGAAGAAAAAAAAAACATTTCGCTTAGGGTTAAAAGTCGGATTTCCGACCTCGAGTCGACTCCGGTGAGGCGCGAGTCGACCGACCTCGAGTCGACTCCCAAACATGCGCGAGTCGACTCGCCCACGAGCCGACTCTGAAATCTATTCGAGTCGACTCGAACTCTGGCACATAACCAAAAACTCAGTTAATTCTATGCCAAAAGAGAGAGATATGAAAATCTTTAGAACTTAATGAATGATTTGATGACCATAGACGAGAAATCCTATATCCAACATAAGCTAATCATCAAAATCAATGAATTATAGGAGAGTATCATAAGAATGGATCAATCACTCCTAACCCTCTTCTAAGAATACAAAATCGATCTTCACTCAAGGGTTTTGTGAAGATATCAGCAAGTTGATCATCAGTGCAAACAAATTCAAGCATCACATCACCATTCAACACATGATCTCTTATGAAGTGATGTCTTATCTTAATATGTTTAGTTCTTGAGTGTTGAATTGGATTTTTAGTTAGATTTATGGCACTTGTATTATCACAATTTATGGAAATCTTATCTTGTTTAATGCCATAATCTTCAAGTTGTTGCTTGATCCATAAGATTTGAGCACAACAACTTCCGGCAGCAACATATTCGGCTTCAGCCGTAGATAGTGCAACCGAGTTTTGTTTCTTGCTAAACTATGAAATTAAATTCTCTCCTAAAAATTGACAAGACCCGCTGGTGCTTTTTCTATCAAGTTTACAACCAGCGAAGTCTGAATCAGTGTACCCTATTAAGTTTATGCTTGATTCTTTAGAGTACCATAGACCTATGTTTTTTGTTCCAATTAGATATTTAAAAATTCTCTTAACTGCAATTAAATGTGATTCCTTAGGATTAGATTGATATCTAGCACACATGCATACACTAAACATGATATCAGGTCTACTTGCTGTAAGATATAATAAAGATCCTATCATACCTCTATACAGCTTTTGATCTACTGATTTACCTGATTCATCTTTGTCTAGTTTGCATGATGAGCTCATAGGAGTGCCAATTGACTTGTTTCCATCCATATCAAACTTGTTTAGCATTTTCTTGATGTATTTAGCTTGATTGATGAAAATCCCTTCCTTGGATTGTTTGATTTGAAGTCCGAGGAAGTAGTTCAATTCTCCCATCATGCTCATCTCAAATTCACTCTGCATTAATTCAGCAAACTCTTCGCAAAGACGATTGTTAGTAGCACCGAAAATAATATCATCTACATAAATCTGCACTACTAACATATTTTTGTTTTTCCTTTTTAAAAATAGAGTTGTATCAACATTTTCTCTACAAAATTCATGGTCTAATAGAAATTTGCTAAGTCTTTCATACCATGCTCTAGGGGCTTGTTTTAGACCATAAAGTGCTTAGTCTAGTTTGTAAACATGATTGGGGTATTGATGATTTTCAAAACCAGGAGGTTGTTCTACATAAACTTCCTCATTAATATACCCATTCAAGCAAGTACTTTTTACATCCATTTGAAATAATTTGAAGTTTTTAAAGCATGCAAATGCTAGTAACAATCTAATTGCCTCAAGTCTAGCCACAGGAGCAAAGGTTTCATCAAAATCTATACCTTCTTCTTGATTATAACCCTTTGCTACTAGTCTAGCCTTGTTCCTTACTACAATTTCATTTTCATCAAGTTCATTTTTGTATACCCATTTAGTTCCAATTATCGGGTATTCTGTGGGTCTTTCTACCAGATTCCATACTTTGTTTCTAGTAAATTGATTTAGTTCCTCTTGCATAGCATTTATCCAATTTACATCATTTTCAGCTTCTTCAATGTTTTTAGGTTCTAAATGTGAAACAAATGCAAGATGATTATTTAAATTTCTAAGAGAGGCTCTAGTTCTAACAGGTTGAGATGGATCATCTATGATTAACTCTTTAGGGTGACCGTGAGCATACCTCCAAGCCTTTGTAAGCCCATGTTCGGCAATTACCTCTTGGCTTGTTGAAGTTTCTTCAACTTGCTTGGGTTCATCCTCTTGTAGGGTCATGTGATCCATCTTTTCTTTAATTATTCCTGCATCATCATCAAACACTACTCTCTTGCTGGAGGAAGCATCATTAGACTCATCAAAAACAACATGGATGGATTCTTCAATAACAAGGGTTCTTTTGTTGAAGACTCCATAAGCCTTATTTGATGTAGAATATCCCAAAAAGATACCTTCATCAGATTTGAAATCAAATTTACCTAAGTTATCTTTGTCATTATTATGAATGAAACACCTACAGCCAAATACATGAAAGTAGTTTACTTTGGGCTTTCTATCTCTCCAAAGTTCGTAAGGTGTTTTCTTTATAATCGGTCTTAATAGAACTCTAGGGTTCTGATAGTCAATTTTAAAGACCACGCAATAGCACGTATCTGGCAGAATAGTGATTACAGATATCGATCCACAGGGATTGGGGTACAGTTGTTTTCTTAAAGAAAAATATTTAAAAGAAAAAGTTTGTGAAGAAAATTAAACTAGGCAATTTAATAAGAAATGCAATTAAAATGATATCAGTTTGGGGGAACCTAGGACAAGGAATTCACCACTAACATCGGAACAAGGGTTATTTGTAATTTATTTCATTCTTGGATTATTATGCATATTGGCTACAAGCCTAATAAGCATTTGAATAAAATTTCACAAAAGTAATTTAGGCATAATCCATCTTCAGTTAGCATGAAATGTCTACCCTAATCTAAAGTGGCAGCACACTGCATCTTCCTTAAGCATGGACTATCTTATATTTACTCAGTGATCATGAAAAACAGTTGTATAAACTTCACATTTAAAATCACAGAAATTAAACATTAGATGAAATAAAATATTCATTAAGAACAAAATAAAGTTTATACAACTCCAAGAATAGAAATCAAAAATATAAAACCCATGTCCCTTTGTTAGGGCTGCATCCAGCTCTAAAGAGGAGATCAGCCTTCCATGGAGTCGGGGGCGATAGCAGCAGTGGCACAACAGCGGGCTCCCATTTCTTCCTTCTCTTCTTTCGGCGACTCCCCTCTTATCATTTCATTTCTTTTCTCTCTCTTTTTTTTGTGGGAAGTAATTCCCAGAATATCCCAAACTATTATCTCTCCCTTTACTTCTTCTTCTTCCCGTGGGATTTGGCCTCCGAGAGATGATGGGAGCAGGCCCCGGTGGGGGAAAAGGGAATGCCCCCTCGGTGGGGAAGGAGGAATGCATCGACTCCCTTTTTATAGCCTGCCTACTTCTCTTTCCTCCCCTCTTTCGAATCAAAGATAAGGATGCAGAGGATGCTCACGGTTGTAGAGAGATGATCCGGAAGCAGGAGATGTGGGAGGACGTGGATGTTGAGAAGATCTCGGAGGAGGAGGATTACGGAGAAGATGGAAAGAAGTTGGATACGGTGGATTTATCAGGCTCTGTTCTGAAACAGAAAGAAAGGATGAATCGAATGGATCCTAAACGGGATGAAGGGGAGATGAGCCAGACGCGTGGGAAGATAAGTTGGGTGATGATCCTTGTATCGTGGATGCTGGGAAGAACTGGGAGCTGATCCCTTGAACCGCGGATGATTCGGGAGGATATGGCTTACAAACGGGATGCTGGGAAGAACTGGGAGCTGATCCCTTGAACCGCGGATGATTCGGGAGGATATGGCTTACAAACGGGATGCTGGGAATTTGGCTGAGATGAAGACGCATGGAACAGGGGAGCTGGAACGTATGGATGAAGGAAGTTTGGAAGAGATGAAGCTGGGACGGCTGGCAGTTGGGAAGAAATCTGGGAAATTCGGAAGCAGGGGAGAAAGTTTGATCCGAAGATCATGGGATCTAGCTTCGGAATGAACACCTAAACCTTATCCTATGGATGATAGGATCAATCCGGAATGAGAAGAAGCTCGGGGGTGGCTGCATTCGGCTGAGAAGGAGATCGGATGAACTCGAGGCTGGGTACGATGTGGATGAGGGATAATGTGAATGGCTAGCTTGATGGAACCGTGGAGCTCGGGATGAAGCTGGATGTGATCCATGATGCTGGTGATGCGGCTTCAATGTGGAGGATCTTAGCTCTGTTCCGAAACAGAGCCCTGTTTGTTGGACCCGGAAGGAACGGGAAGATATGGAAGCCGATCTTGGACGGGAGGAATCCGGAAGAAGATCTGGGAGGAGATCAAATCTGGATGATGGTTTGATGCCACTCGGAAGAAGCTGAAACTCTTAGATTTGCTGGGATTCTGGCGGAAGAAGAAGATGTCGCATGGGATGAGCGTGGGATTGTTGCGGATGCAGGGGATTTGAGCTCATCCGTGGATGCTGGAATAAGCTGGTGGTTGCTGGTTCTCATCCGGAAGGGAAGTTGGCTTGGTTCGGGAGGAATCAGACGTTGGCATGCATCGCGGGAAGCATGAGAATTCGGATGGATATAGATCATGAACGGAAGCACAAAGGAAGCGGATGAGATAGGTTTGGATGCTGGGAAGGAGTTGGATTCCTGGGCTTTATCCCATGGAGGGGATCTAGCGGGAGAAATGAAGGAGTGTGGGACGTTGGGATCAATCCCGAAGAAGATTGATTTGATTCTATCCGGTGGATCATGCGGAGGGCGGGTCTTGGCTCTGTTTTGAAGCTGGGAATTAATCCTATTCGGCTGGAAAGAGGCCAATGACTAGATTTCGCTGAGATCTGTGCAATTATAGATGAATAGATGATTTACTTTGAGATCTAAGAAAGAAATGATCGAAAAGTGTGGGAAGAGAATTAGGTGAAGATGGGAATTAATGGGAAGCGCTGGGTTTTGGAAGAAAGTTCTTGGAGTCGACTCCGGAGGATGTGAAATTATGAAATGATGCATGAAAGAATAGATGCCCTACAAGCCAATTGCAATATGTATTGTGAAGGATTTTCTTTTGATTTTCCAAATTATGTACATGACATTTAAATATGAATAAAGGCATTATGTTTTATCATATGCTGTTGATTATATTTGTGATAAACCCCTTAGATTAGGGCAATGGTTTTGAGGCTATGATGAGATCATACTAGTGAGACCTAAAATCCTAAAATCCTAATCATAAATATTTCCAGTCATTGGTACATTGAGTCGGGGATCAATGTTTACCGGTAAGACTGGCACATCTTATGTATGCTCGATGCAGAGGGTGATTGATCTCACAATCACTTGTGTGGAGACACTAATACAAAGATATGGGTGCTCATTAGAGGAATGAGTTCACTGAATTGACCTACAAAGAGAAATCTTATGAGGTCTTACTTACATGTCAAAAGATGATTCTCTTAGTGGGAGTTGTGCAACTGATCCTTTGACCTGAGATCACCATGGTATCTTGTGCACATAAATCCATGTTTTGGTTTACACTCATTCATGACAGTAAGTTGTGTACGAGATCTTCTGGATATGGTGGATTGTGTGCGAAGGTTATGAGTAGGTCAACAAGAAATTAATCACTTCTAGTAAGAGAAGATCGCATCCTATTTATTCTAATCATATGATAATTCAGGGAGCCTTTGATCAACGCAGAATGAAAATTAGAAAGAGTTTCTAATGTTTCTGTTGCCGAGATAAACAACCCAAGAGGGGGGGGGGGGGGGGTGAATTGGGTTTTAAAATAATATTACAATTATTTGATTTGCGAAATACTAATTAACACTTTTTGCAAGTTGATTAATTAGATACTATGTGCTGTGAATGAAATGAAAGTAAGAGAGAGGCACAAACAATCACAAACATAAAGATTTTATAGTGGTTCGGAGCTAACCCTTGCTCCTACGTCCACTTCCCAAGCCTCACTTGGGAATTCACTATAACCCCTCGGATTACAGCCGGTTGTTTTACAAGCTCACAACCAAACTTGTTGTTTTACGAGGTCACAACGAACTCGGTCGGTTTTCCCAGGCTCACCGACTAGAACCACCCCGATTGTTTTTCCGGGATCACAATCGAACCCTTACACCGTTGGTTTCAACCTAGGCTCACCAACAAACCTATACACCCTTGATTCAATCCCCTGATTGAATCAAGTAAAGACCGAATAGAAAGAACAAAGATAAACAGAAAAATAGAGCTTCTAAAAAGCAGATATACAGCAATATAAACAAGAGTAAAGTTAAGAGCCCTCAAACACGTTTGAGTTGGAGTAGAGAAGGGCTTCTTGAACTTTGGGTCTCCTCTTGAATGTCTGGAAGACTTGACGGCAGGAGGAGACTTCTTTAAATGCTGGAAAGAGGTGGTTGAATGGAGTTAATGGCGCTCTTCCTTCTTTTCCGTTGAAAATCAGTTTGCAGATGAAGGATTCTTGTTTTCTTTGAGTGGAATGTTACTTCTCTGCTTTGCTACAGTCCTCTGTGGCTATTTAAGCCATTCCTCACGGAAACTAGCCGTTAGACTCACTTTACTAGCCGTTCTGCTAGGGGTGCAAATGGGTCGGGTCGGGTCGGGTCCTAGGTGACCCCGATCCGACCCGTTTTTTTGTTCGGGTCCCAATTTTGGACCCGGACCCGACCCGGTTGAAGATCGGGTTGGGTCGGGTCGGGTCCGAGTCGGGTTCGGGTCGGGTCCGGGTCTGATTCGGGTCGGGTCCGGGTCGATTCGGGTCCAATTTTTTTGTGCTTTTGGGAAAAAATTTGGGCAAATCTAATTTGGTCATATCATAATTATGAGGTGCTGGGTGACCCATGACTTGAAAGACTTTGCAATTGAGCTCCAGTCAGAACAGATGACCCATGACTTACTAACTAAGTCGGTCTACAAGCCAAATTTCATATCACACTATTTTTTATCTATATGACTGATTGGACGGAACTCGGTGTCTCCCAGCTCCCCTCTCACGAGGACAAAAAAAATCCCAGACCTTCTTCCAAAATCCAATTCCATTACAGAAAACTGGCACATGACCCATATTCAGTTGCAGTGTTCCCTCACTTTCTCCCTTCAAAAGTTAAAAGAAACAAAAACCAAAAAACAGAAGGAAAAAAAAGGTAGCTACCGAGACACCAGAGGTCTCAACAGTGTAATAGATCCAGAGAGAATCCTGACGGGCCGACGTTCCTTTGGATTCTGTGAACCTATGCTTGTTGCTAACTTGCTATCCTCCCACACTGACCAACAGTACCACAACCCACGCCAAAAAAAAAAAGAAAAAGAAAAAGAAAAGACTTTCTTTTGCTTTTCCTCTCTCTCTCTCTTCGGATCCATTCGGGTCGGATCGGGTCCGTTTGGTAAACCCAGACCCGACCCAGAAAATGATTCGGGTCCAATTTTAGGACCCGACCCGGACCCGCAGGTCCTAAAATTCGGGTCGGGTCGGGTCTACGCGGGTCGGGTTGGGTCGGGTCACGGATCGACCCGACCCATTTGCAGCCTTACGTTCTGCACACTCTGCACATCCTAACAGTGTGTCCGTTGGGGTCGGAATCGACTCGCGCGATCTGGAGTCGACTCGGCTGTAGCGGGAGTCGACTCATGCTTTTCTGGAGTCGGCTCGGCAACTGTTCCGGATTTGAATTAAAGTGAGCTTCTCGACTGGGAGTCGACTCGACTTAACCCGGAGTCGACTCGCCAAAAACTGGAGCTGACTTGGCATTCTTGGAGTCGGCTCATCCCATGGAATCCATAGAGCTGTTCTTCAACTTGGCTCACTCGAGTCGACTCGGAAATACTGGGAGTCGACTTGGCGCTCAGAGCCCGAACTCCCGATCTTCTGTCTTTTGGCTCGTCCAGTTTTGGAGTCGACTCGAACTGTTCCGGAGTCGACTCGGCTCTCAGTTTCCGAAACACTGCCTTCTGTCTTTTTGATGTAGCGCTGCCTTGGAGTCGACTCGAGCTGTCTTGGAGTCGACTCGCGTCTCAGAGGCAATAATTCGGTCTTCTGTCTTTTTTGGGGTCGCGCTGTCTCGGAGTCGACTCGGGCATTGCGGGAGTCGACTCGGATCTCAGTGTCCGAAAACTGCTCTCTGACTTTTGCCTTGAATACCACTGAGAGTCGACTCTCGCTTTCTTTGGAGTCGACCTGCCAACCATCGGAGTCGACTCGCGTTTCTCAGGAGTCGACTCGGCTCTCAGGGTCGAGAATTGCTCTCTGACTTTTTGTCTGTAACTCCCTGGAGTCGACTCATACTACTCCAGAGTCGACTCGGCAAGCTTCGGAGTCGACTTGCGCTCTTCAGGAGTCGACTCGTTGACAGGTTTTGAATTGATTCTTTCTGTTCATCTGTCTGTTCTCAGTCGGAGTCGACTCGTAATGTTCCGGAGTCGACTCGAGCCTGTGCCAGTGCTTCTGATACGCTTGGAGTCGACTCGTAATATCCCGGAGTCGACTCGAGTCTCAGACTTTGGTTCAACTTGACTTCTTAGTTTATCCAAAATATCTTGAACCAAATCTAGATGCACTTAACCATAAATTTATAAGATTTTCACTGAAACACTAGATTGAATTCATTAGTAAACAAGAGATATACTCAAATGCTTTGAGCTCATCAAAATCAAATAGGGTTATGATCAATCACTCCACAGTTTCATTATTCGAATTATCATTAGAAGATTGAGAAATATATAAATATGAAATTGAGTTTGACATATATTCATACTCATACACATATTCGGGATGCAGTTTGATTGAAGAATTGAATTGCACGGTAACTTGCCACTGAAGGGTATTTTTGGTATTTCTACCAAATTTTATATTTTTCGGATAGACATGACACGTTGCTAGACGTCAATCTTGTCTTATAGGTTTGATCGAATTAAAGAGTTTAGTTCGATCACCAATTAGAAAGGATTCTAATTGTTAAGTTCGGGTTTGCGCAGTTTGGATTTAAATCGATTAGAAGAGTTCTAATCAAGTTGGGTCAACTCGCACTCACACCTACTGCTGGCTAAGTATGGAACCCAATGGGTCACACATAAGAAAACTTATCAAGGGTCTAATTGGATTAGATCATGTTTGCAAGATAGACATCCTAGCAGGTGTTGCAAACCCTTAGCTCCTGATTCGAATTGGATTCGAATCTGATTCGAATTGGATTCGAATTTGATTCTTAATTGATCTAATTTGATTAGATCATGTTCTAATATGGGTTAGCCAAGAGTTGGCACCTAATTGGCTTGGTTTGAGTCTAATTGGATTAGATTTGATAAATCATTGAATCTAGACCGTTAGATCTTGATCTACCATTGGATGAAGACATAAGGGAGAGTTGGTTTAACCCAATTGGATTGGGTTAGAGGATGGCTATCATAATTGACCATTGGATCTTAATTCCACCATTGGATGAAGATATAATGGGTCAAGTGAATGGCGCCTTGCATTGGAGCCCTTGGATCATCATCATGAAAGATCAAGAGGTGAGGCGTGATGGACATGTGATTGGCATTTGATGTTGACTTGGTCAAAATATGGCACCACATGAAAGGACATATCATTTGATACATCTCCTCACTTGATCTGTGCCTCCTCTTATTTGATATGGCCCTTTAGATTATGCCCTTTCATGAAAGGATGTGTGGATGGGATGCATCTCGATGATGCCCTTTCATGAAAGGATGTGTGGATGGGATGCATCCCTTGGAGATGCATCCCTACGCCTATTATAAATAGGCTAGCGCTCCATGGGTTTCATCATTTTCAACTCCACCGCATTCTCTCTCCCTTATCCCTTCTTTCTTACAAGGCTTTGTCTCTTTCTAGCATTGCTTCTAGGGTGTCCTAATCCAAGACAAGGTGGTCTTCTTTAGGACAAAAGAATTAGAAGTGATTTTAGAAGGTTAAAGAAAAATAGAAAGGAAGGAAAGCAAGCCATTAGAGTTCTTTAGAAGAATTCTGCATTAAGGATCAAAGTCTTTGGAGCTTAAGACTTGAATCAAGTTTTCGTGTGGATCATCGTTGGAGGGCGGATACTTGGACGCCTCGTGAAGATCATTCATATTGGATTAGCGTTAGAGGTATTCTTCTATTCCTACATTTATATTCATATATTATTTGATTGTTACCATTAAGGTGATCTAGGCTTATAAGGGTTTCATGTTAAGGGACTTTATTAAGAATTTTTTAAAATCCCTAGCTTCCGCTGCCCAATTATGACATGCTAGAACCCTTCAGTGGTATCAGAGCCGTCCTTAATTAGTTCAATCAAATGATTATGTATGATGTATGAGTATTAGTTTACTATGAGATAGTAATATCATATGCTTAGTGAAATGCTGAAATGTATGATTCATATATGTTATGATATATAATAAAATGTCATGATATGAATTTTCGATATGAAGATATGTTGATGCATGTTAATTGATTCAATCAATTGCTTATGATTTGTACATGCTATGAGATAGCTATGATGCATGATAGTTGGTTATGATATATATATGCTATGAGATAGATATATAATTTGTTGTAACATATACAAAGACATATTCAATATGTTACAATTATAGAATGTGCATGAGACCAGTTAGCCCTCAATAAAAATTATATTAAGTCATAGTGTTGAAAAACTTTGAGCTAACCCAATCTAGAACAATTAATCTAATTGGTGTCTAAGGAAAGCACTAAAGGTGGTTCTCTAATTAGGATCTTACTCTCTGAGTAAGGGGAGCCTCCCACCTGCTTACCTGGCCAATTATTTGATTTCCTATTATGGATAAGTTTAATGTTGATATAATACTATTAATAGCCTTCCTTCATGCCTTGGTATTATTATGTCAAGATCCATGCTAGTTTGTTGTGCAACCACAAGGCTTGCAATGGGGACTGATGTTATACTATCTTGGTGCATGGAGATACTTATGGCATATTTTAATATTTGCTTTGTTGTGCAACCACAAGAGCAATATTATTTGAATATGACTGTATGGAAATGAAGGGTTTGACTTAACTAAAATATTATAGTTTGTTGTGCAACCACAAGGCTATAAATATTTTAAGAAGACAAGATAAAGTTGAGAATTGCATGAGATACAATTGGAAAGAGCTTCCTACCTTTGAACTCATAAGGGTTTGTTGTGTAACCACAAGGCTTTTATGATGAATTAGGATCTCAACCCTACTAAGAAAGATTAGGTTTTCCCATTTATCATAGGAGAGGGCTATGATATTCGATTAAAATAGTAGGAAACAATTAGATAAAGTCCTAGTCTAATTGCATATATGTCATCATGATTGGTCTGCTTATGGTAGTTTTGTTCTTGCTTATGTAGAATTATTAAATGGCATCTTCACTATCACTAAGAGGCATCTTAAATGCCAACAAGTTGACCGGTCCAAACTATGTGGACTGGTTGAGGAATCTTAAGATTGTACTCACTCAGAAGAAAATTTCCTATATTCTTGAAACCCCTGATCTTGGAGATCTAGGGGATGATGCTACTGAAGAAGAGGTTGCCACACACAAGATGTGGAAGAATGACAGTTTGACTGTCAAATGTATCATGCTTGCCTCCATGAGCAATGAGCTACAAAGGCAACATGATAGCATGGATACTCTCTCCATACTTCTTAATTTAAAGGAACTATATGGAGAGCAAAGTAGGACTGCTAGATATGAGATATTCAAGCAGTTGTTTCGTGCTAGAATGAATGAAGGGACATTTGTGCAAAACCATTGTCTTATGGTTATAGACTTGATCACCAGATTAAGTCAGTTAGGTTTTGCTATGGACAATGAGCTCAGTCAGAATTTGATCCTGCAATCACTACCTGATTCATTTTCTCAGTTTGTTGTGAACTATCACATGAACAAACTGAATACCTCTTTGCCTGAGCTATTAAACATGCTCAAAACAGCTGAGGGCCACATCAAGAAAGAGAAGGGTCCAATTCTTCTTGTAGATGGTGCCTTCAGGAAAAAGTCAGGCAATAAGGGTTCTAAGAAAAGGTTGAACCCTAAAAGAAGCATCAATAAGAAAAAGAAAGGAAAGAAAATCTCCAAACCAAGTACCTGTTTCCATTGCGGCAAGGAAGGTCACTGGAAGAGGAATTGCAAGAGTTTTCTTGCAAGTGTAAAGCAGGATGCAAAAGTTGCATAAAAAGGTATGTTTATGTTACATGCCAATTTGTCATTAAGTTCTTCAAATTCAAATTCATGGGTATTGGATACCGGCTGTGGTTCTCATATTTGCAAATCTTTGCATGTACTACAGAAAATTGGAAGTTTGAAGAAAGGTGATTTCGAGCTATATGGCGCTGGAGGAGAGTCCATCCAGGCTGAAGCTGTTGGAATCTACCATTTGGAGTTGCCCTCGGGAGAGCTCCTGGAATTAGAAGATTGTTATTATATGCCCAAAATTATTAGAAATGTAATTTCCATTCCTTTGTTGTTAAAGAAAGGATATGAAATTAATGTAAAGAGCAATGGTTGCTCAATTTCTTTTTCTAATAAAGTCTATTGCAATGGCATTATGAAAAATGGTCTTCTTGTTCTATTACTTAATGACAATGTCTTTCATATTGATAAAAGCAATAAAAGAAAGAGAGAAGAAGTAAATAACACCCTTCTTTGGCATTGCCGACTTGGTCACATAAGCGAATAAAGAATCAACAAGTCGTACAAAGAAGAGTTCTTTGATCCTTATGATTATGAATCATTAGGAACTTATGAATCTTGTCTTATGGGTAAAATGACTAAGTCTCCATTCATTGGACATGGAGAAAGGGCAAGTGAGTTATTAGGACTTGTGCATACAGATGTATGTGGTCCTATGACAACTCCAGCTAAAGGTGGATACTCTTACTTCATCACATTCACTGATGATTTATCAAGGTTCGGATATGTGTATCTTATGAAACATAAATCCGAAGCCTTTGATAAGTTTAAAGAGTATCAAAGTATGGTTGAAAAAACAAACCGAAAAGTGTATTAAAATTCTTCGATCTGATCGAGGAGGTGAATACCTTTCTAGTGATTTTTTAAATCATCTTAAAGAAAAGGGCATTCTCTCTGAATGGACACCTCCGTATATGCCACAATTAAATGGTGTAGCCGAACGGAGGAATCGTACTCTATTAGATATGGTACGGTCCATGATGTACTTTACAAATCTTCCTATTTTCTTCTGAGGTTTTGCCCTAGAAACTGCTGCACTTGTATTAAATAGGGTACAATCAAAATTTGTATCTAGTACTCCATATGAGATATGGAGAGGAAAGAAGCCTAATCTTAAGTATCTTAAGATATGGGGCTGTAAAGCTTATGTCAAAAGAAATTTTGGACACAAGCTAAGTGCTAGATCAGATATATGTATTTTTGTAGGTTATCCTAAAGATAGTATAGGATACATCTTCTATCATCCTACCGAACAAAAGGTCTTTGTAGGTAGACATGCCACTTTCTTAGAGAAAGAGTTTATCTTCGAAAAAGGCAAGGATAGGAGAATTGAACTTGAATAAGTTCAAGACCTACAAATGGAAACACAAGATTTTCCTCAATCAGATGTACCCATTGATGAAGTACAACCACAACACACATCTCCTCTCGAAAGGTCAAATAGAGTGCGAAATGCATCTAAGAGGTATAGGTTTATCATTGAGAATGATGAAGCCTACATCGTTGAAAATGATGATCCTCTGACCTATTCGGAAGCTATCATGAGTAATGACTCTAACAAATGGTTAGAAGCTATGAAATCCGAAATAGACTCTATGTATACCAACCAAGTATGGACTTTGGTTGATGCACCAGAAGGTGTAAACCCTATAGGTTGCAAATGGATCTATAAGAAGAAGATTGGAGCAGATGGCCAAGTAGAAACCTACAAGGCTAGATTGGTGGCAAAAGGTTTAGGCAAAAGCAAGGAATTGACTATGATGAAACTATTTCACCAATTGCCATGCTTAAATCTATTCGGATTTTGCTTGCAATAGCTGCATACTATGATTATGAAATTTGGCAGATGGATGTTAAAACTGCCTTCCTTAATGGTTATCTTGAGGAAGAGGTTTACATGACACAGCCAGAAGGATTTGTCTCAAGTAGGAGAGCAAATCAAGTATGCAAGCTTAAGAGATCCATTTATGGATTAAAGCAAGCATCGAGGAGTTGGAACATCCGTTTTGATACAACAGTCAAAGAGTTTGGTTTTATCAAAAATGTGGATGAACCATGTGTGTACAAGAAGACTAGTGGGAGTACCATTATCTTCTTAATATTGTATGTAGATGACATACTAATCATTGAAAATGATATTCCAATGTTACAATCGGTCAAGACTTGGCTATCAAAAAGCTTTTCCATGAAAGACTTGGGAGAAGCATCCTATATACTTGGTATAAAGATCTATAGGGATAGATCTAAAAGGATGCTAGGCTTGTCCCAGTCTAGGTACATGATCATGTGCTAAAAAGATTCAGCATGGAAGGAAGTAAAAGAGGTTACTTACCTATGAGTCATGGCATACGTCTCTCTAAGAAGATGTCTCCTAAGACATCTGAAGAGAGAAATAGAATGAATTCTATTCCCTATACTTCGGCAGTAGGATCGATTATGTATGCTATGCTATGTACCAGGCCTGATGTTGCTTATGCCTTAGGCATAACAAGCAGATTCCAGGCTGATCCAGGAGAGGATCATTGGATAGCTGTGAAAAATATTCTTAAGTACTTGAGAAGGACTAAAGATATTTTTTTAGTTTATGGAGGATCTGAGTTGAAACTAGAAGGATTTTCTGATTCTAGTTTTCAGTCAGATCTAGATAATAGCATGTCCACTTCAGGGTATGTCTTTACCCTAAATGGTGGTGCAGTGAGCTGGAAGAGTTCCAAGCAGCAAACTGTAGCTGACTCAACTACTGAGGTAGAATACATTGCTGTAAGTGAAGCCGCTAAGGAAGCTGTCTGGATGAAGAAGTTCATCTCTGAATTGGGAGTAGTTCCTGAAATTGCTGAACCAGTGCCAGTTTATTGTGATAACACTGGAGCTGTTGCTCAAGCAAAGGAACCAAGGTCTCATCATAAATCTAAGCACATTCTAAGACGCTTCCACCTCGTTCGAGAGATCGTCGAGAGACAAGACATAGTGATTGAACGAGTAGATACAAAGAACAACCTAGCAGACCCGTTCACTAAAGCTCTACCACAATAGCAGTTCGATCGCCACCTCGATTGTATGGGGATGAAATATAAGCACGATTGGCTTTAGTGCAAGTGGGAGATTGAAAGAATAGATGCCCTACAAGCCAATCGCAATATGTATTGTGAAGGATTTTCTTTTGATTTTCCAAATCATGTACATGACATTTAAATATGAATAAAGGCATTATGTTTTATCATATGCTGTTGATTATATTTGTGATAAACCCCTTAGATTAGGGCAATGGTTTTGAGGCTATGATGAGATCATACTAGTGAGACCTAAAATCCTAAAATCCTAATCATAAATATTCCTAGTCATTGGTTCATTGAGTCGGGGATCAATGTACCGGTAAGACTGGCACATCTTATGTATGCTCGATGCAGAGGGTGATTGATCTCACAATCACTTGTGTGGCAACATATGGGTGCTCATTAGAGGAATGAGTTCACTGAATTGACCTACAAAGAGAAATCTTATGAAGTCTTACTTACATATCAAAAGATGATTCTCTTAGTGGGAGTTGTGCAACTGATCCTTTGACCTAAGATCACCATGGTATCTTGTGCACATAAATCCATGTTTTGGTTTACACTCATTCATGACAGTAAGTTGTGTATGAGGTCTTCTGGATATGGTGGATTGTGTGCGAAGATTATGAGTAGGTCAACAAGGATGTTGCCCAAGGTGACAAGCCAAAAGGGAGAGGTGAATTGGTTTTTCTAAATTTTTACTATCTTACTTTAGTCAATTGATGAGTGAGTGAAATTAAAACAATACACAATACAAACACACAAGAAATATAGTGGTTCGGTGCTCTCCTAAGCACCTACGTCCACTCCCCAAGCGACTCCTTGGGAATTCACTATAATCCCACGGATTACAGTTGGATTGTTTTCCGGGCTCACAATCCAAAAACCTTTACACTTTGGTTTTCCGGAATCACCAAGAACCTATGTTGGTTTTACGGGCTCACCAACGAACCTTCACAATTGGTTTTACGGGTTCACCAATAAACCTACACCGTTGGTTTTACGGGCTCACCAACAAACCTTTACAAAGTGATTAACAAAAGAAAGAAGAAAGTTGAAACTTCTAGATGAGCAAATATAACAATTATAAGCTACAAAGAAGAATTTAGAATATAGTTATCGCTTGATGAGACTTCTTTCTTCTTTGTCAAGAATGCTTCACTCTTCAAGGGTGGATGGAGCTCTTAATATCTCTTGGAATCTGCTCAACCACTTCCTTTTGACTCTTTGAATGAAGCACTTGGATGAAGAAGATTAAGGCACTTGTCTTTCTTGTGTAAGCTTTGATATTTTGCAAAAGGATGCTTTCTCTGATGAATAGTGTCACTTTAAATAGTTTTCCTAATCCAATGGATAATTCTCATTGGTTAGAATTCAAAAACTAGCCGTTGCTTGCTGTTGGAAGGACAAAAAGTACTTCTGCAGAACTAGCCGTTATGCTTTTGCCTGTGCTTGGGTCGACTCAACTTTTACTGGGGTCGACCCAACTTTCACTTGGGTCGACTCATGCTATATTGGGGTCGACCCTCTCAGAAAACACAGAACCTTATATTTCAGCCGTTCTTCACTTGGGTCGACTCAACTCTTTTTGGGTCGACTCAAGGTTCAGTTGGGTCGACTCAAATTCCACTTGGGTCGACCCTCTCAGGGATTCTAGAGAACCGATTTTTGAATGATATACCCTTTGGGTCGACTCATGTTCAGTTGGGGTCGACTCAAGGTTGGGTCGACTCAGGTTCCATTTGGGTCGACCCTCTCAGGGATTCCAGAGACTTGTTTTCTTGAGGCTTGAAGATTGGGTCGACTCAACTTTTACTTGGGTCGACCCAAGTACTGTCATCCGTGCCATTTTTGCAGAAGTGTGCCCGATGGTTCCATGATGTGTCGGGGTCGACTCCACCAATCTTGGGGTCGACTCATTCCACACTTTGCTGCAACTTAAGGTTAGATTCATCCATACAATCAATGAAATATACTTCAAGTATTTTTGAATGTATGCCATGGTAGTGCTACATACTCTTAACAATGAAAATTACTATCATCTCCTTGAGAGTACGTTTTACTTGAAACTTGCTGAATTAGAATTTAGAATTCACTATCCCTTTTCTATTGCAAATTTTATCTCATTATTAATTATTGAAATACATCTTGATCTCATTCTACTAATATACGAGAATGATGAACTTAGTAATGATATATCATATTACCTTGTAATATTTAATTAGATATACCCTTAATCGTTGTATTAATCATCAAAATACCACTATCATCCTCAATCTCCCCCTTTTTGATGATTACAAAATATTGAGTATGAGCAAATTGATACTTATCTTAAAATTAGTTTTAGAAGGGCTCAAGTTGCTGAATTTCAGCTTTTCAAATTTGAGAGTGAAGTCTCCCCCTATTTCATCCAAATATTGCCAATTTGAATTTTTGATTTACTCCCCCTTTCTTTTATATTTGGTTAAAGATGAAACGTCAAAAATTTGAGATAAAGCAAGAGTTTCAGATTATGTATCGAGGTATGAGAGGTATGTGCCAAATTCTGAAATTTGATTAAAAGTTTAGACTTTAATATTTTCATTGTTACATATCGCTCCCCCTTAAGTGTATATTGTCTCCTATTTTAATTTTCAACCTTGTTTGTCAACTTATTGCAACTCCTTTCTTTCCTTACTTCTCCCCCTTTTTGTTATCATCAAATAGGTGCATGGCAATAGATAAGTAGACACAATAAATAATAAACAGTTAAGTTTCATTGATCAAAATGGAACATTGTAGTACATTAATGCCAAAAAAAAAATACAATGTTCTTCAATCAAAGTGCAAAGTACATGATCAATACAGAATACATATGAGAACTAGATATATCCTAGGCACTAATCATAATGCTAACATCAGCCTAGGGGGTATCTAATGGCTGTGATCTAGTCCTCATCCTCCTAGCATAAATGGCGAGGGGAGGTCGAGCCTGATGGGACTGAGTCTGGCGTGGACCTCGCTGAGCTGGATGACTCTATGCCGAAACCTCTGACTCAGCTGCTCGGGGCACAGATGGACCATAAGCCTCTCTCTCTCTCTCCGTAATGCTCCGACCTCCTCTCTGAGATCGCTAATCTCAGCAGTCATAATATCCAACCTGCTCGTCAATCCATCAGTGATAGTCCTCGCCTGAGCTGACATAAGCTCAGTCATCCTACTCCAAAACTCATCTGTGCACCCCGTGGGAACAGATGACGATGGGCCAGCCTCTGAAGGTGCCGTAGGATGCTCCTCAGGTACCTCAGCCTCAGAGATGGGGTCTCCAACCTCTGGTGCATCACCCTCCGGTGCATGTATCCCTGCTCCCCCACGCACCCACTGCCCGTTTACCTTCTCATAACCCATACGGACTAGTGACCGTGCAGTGTAAGTGTCAGTGAATAGAAGGTGCCTGAAGATCTCTCCCTCTACAGATATGTCATGCTGTCGGAAGACCAGAGTGAGTATCATACCATAAGGCAGGGAGACTCTCGAATTGCATATGACCTTTCTCATCTGCCTAAGCATCATAGCTGGGAGGTTCAGGGGAATGCCCTGAATAATGTGCTCCATAATGACCAAGTCTCGCTCAGAAATGAGATCAAATCTCCCACTCTTCGGAAATAAAATCCGACCTATGAAGTTGTGCAACAACCTCATCTCAGCTGAAAGAGAGCTTGCTATCATATTTTCGGAATAGTCAAAATCATCGTTCTCAAGGATCAACTGTAGAGCTCTCAACTTGTTTTCAGGCTTTTCTGGAGTTGCACCTTCGCAGGGGAGATGAAGCAACTCACTCAAACTCTCTTCTGAAATCCTAACCCTTACTCCTCGGACTTCAGACACAAGCCCTCCCATTCCAACTTTTAGAAAGGCATAGAACTCATGAACCAAGCCCGGGTATGTCACCACATTTAGGGAGCAAAGATACTCCCACCCTTGCCTTCGGATCCAATCCCCCAAATGGAATCCTTCTTGATCCAAAAATTCGGAGTGGATCCTTCTCCCCATAGTAACCGGTCTCCCCGCATATTTTGCAAGTTGGACTGAAGGGGAGGGAGGAGGAGGAGGCTCTACACGTGTCTCACCTTGTGGAGGCACTGTAGAAGACTCTCTAGCATTTCTATCAACACGGGTTGTCCGTGAAACTCTCCCAGATCGCTTGGCTACGGCTTGCTTGGGTCCCATTTCTTCAAGATCTTGATCTAACGGCTTGGGAAAGCTTTTTTCTACTGTTTGGAGATGATTGGAAGAGATTGGAGAGTGGAAAATAGGGTTTTAGGAAGAGGACAAGATGAAACAGTGCCCTAGAATAGCTCACGGGTCTACCTTTTAAAAGTGGGGTCCCGTCGTTGGGTCGACCCCAGATTTTTCTTGGGTCGACTCAACGTTGGGTCGACCTCATTCTGGCTTGGGTCGACCCTAGTTCAGAAAATTTTCTTTCTCTTCCTTTTTTTTAAAAAAATTCTTCCTTGCCTCCAATCCTTACAAATTCTTACTGGGACAATGATACATGAGTAAGGAATCTATAGATGACTAGTTTGACTAATGTTTCATGGGTTTTTCGAAATGGGAGGAGAGTATCATGAGACAACTTGCTCCTTTTTATATCTCCTTAATCAAAAGGATCACATGTGCCTAATTCCCTCCTAAGCATACAAAATCTATCTTCACTCAAAGGTTTTATGAATATGTCAGCTAATTATTTCTCAGTACAAACATGCTCAATACATATGTTCCCATTTTGCACATGATCTCTAATGAAATGATATCTTATTTCAATGTGTTTGGCTTTAGAGTGCTGAACTGAATTTTTAGTAAGGTTGATGGCACTAGTATTATCACACTTTATAGGAATGTTATCTAGTTTAACTCCATAGTCCTCTAGTTATTGCTTAAGCCATAGTACTTGAGCATAGCAACTGCCGGCAGCTATATATTCGGCTTCAGCCGTTGACAATACTACTGAATTTTGCTTTTTGCTAAACCATGATACTAAGTTATTTCCTAAAAATTGACATGTTCCACTAGTGCTCTCCTATCTAATTTGCATCCAGCAAAATCTGCATCAGAGTATGCAAGCAAATCTAGACAGGAGTCTCTCGAGTACCATAATCCTATGTTTGTAGTTCCTCTCAAATATCTAAGGATTCTTTTAACAGCACTTAGATGTTGACTCCTTAGGATCTGATTGGTATCTAGCACATATTCCCACACTAAACACTATGTCTGGCCTACTAGCAGTAAGGTAAAGCAAAGATCCAATTAAGCCTCTATATATAAAGCTTCATATCTATACTTTTTCCTTTTTCATCTTTGTCTAGCTTACTAGTGGGATTCATTGGGGTCCCTATTCCCTTGTGATTTTCATTCCCAAACTTCTTTAATATTTCCTTTGTGTACTTAGTTTGATGAATGAAGATACCTTCTTTAGTTTGCTTGATTTGTAATCCGAGAAAGAAATTTAGTTCTCCCATCATACTCATCTCGAATTCTTCTTGCATTAAATTAGCAAACTCTTTGCAAAGATTATCATTTGTGGCACCAAAGATTATGTCATCTACATATATTTGTACCACTAGCAGATTTTTGTCTTTTCTTTTGAGAAAAAGTGTTTTATCTACATTTCCTTTACTGAAATCATTATTCAGTAGAAATTTGCTTAGTCGATCATACCAAGCCCTAGGTGCTTGTTTTAATCCATATAATGCCTTATGTAATCTAAACACATGATTTGGCAATTCATGATTCTCAAAATCAGGAGGTTGCTCTACATATACTTCTTCCTCTATAAAACCATTTAAGAAGGCATTTTTTAATCTATTTGATAGAATTTGAAATCCATGAAACATGCAAAAGCTAGAAGTAATCTAATAGCTTCTAATCTAGCCACGGGAGCAAATGTTTCCTCAAAATCTATCCCTTCTTCTTGATTGTATCTCTTAGCTACAAGTCTAGCTTTATTTCTTATAACTACCCCATTTTCATCTAATTTATTTCTAAAGATCCATTTTGTTCCAATTACAGAGTTATGCTTTGGTCTCTCAGTTAATGTCCATACATTACTTCTTTTGAATTGATTTAATTCTTCTTGCATAGCCTTTATCCAATTGGTGTCTTTTTCAGCTTCTTCATAAGTCTTAGGTTCTAATTGTGAAACAAAAGCAAGATAATCATTTAAATTTCTAAGAGAGGATCGAGTTCTTACCCCTTGAGATGGATCACCAATGATTAAGTCTTTAGGGTGTCCATGTGCATACCTCCATTCCTTTGGTAAGTCTTGAGATTGTGGTGGCACGCGATCATTTTCCTTATCTTGATTTGGCACGTCATCCAGATTCAATTTTTCAAAGTCAATAATTCCTGCATCATCATCAAGGATATTTTTTCTCCTAGCAGACTCACTATCAGACTCATCAAAAATGATATTAACTGACTCTTCGACTACAAGAGTTCTTTTATTGAACACTCTGTATGCCCTGCTAGATGTGGAGTATCCTAAGAAAATACCTTCATCTGACTTGGCATCAAATTTACTTAGATCCTCCTTGCCATTGTTTAAAATGAAACATCTACATCCAAATACTCTAAGATATTTAGCGGTTGGTTTCTTATTCTTCCAAAGATCATAAGGAGTTTTCTTGGTTATAGGTCATATTAAAACCCGATTTAGAATATGGCAAGCAGTGCTTATAGCTTCAGCCCAAAAGTACTTTGGAAGATTTGACTCACACAACATTGTGCGTGCCATTTCTGCTAAGGTCCTATTTTTCCTTTCAACAACCCCATTTTGTTGAGGCGTTCTAGGTGCTGAAAATTGATGTGAGATACCATTTTCATTACAAAATTCTTTAAAGTGTTGATTTTCAAATTCAGTTCCATGATCACTTCGAATTGCTATTAAGGTGAACTTCTTTTCAGTTATGATATTTTTATAATATTTCAAGAATGCTGAAAATGCTTCATTCTTATGTGCAAGAAATGAAACCCATGTATATCTTGAAAAATCATCTACTATGACTAGTCCATACTTCTTCCCTCTTAGACTCGCGGTTCTAGTGGGTCCAAATAGATCCATATGTATGAGTTCAAAAGGCCTAGTATTTGATACTATATTCTTTGATTTGAAGGATGATTTTGTTTGCTTTCCTAATGAGCATGGTCAGATTTTGTCCTTTTCAAAGATCAATTTTGGCACATCTTTTATTAATTCCTTCTTGACTAGTTTTGATATTAAGTCCATACTAGCATGTCCTAGTCTACGATGCCAAAGCCAACTTTTTTCATTTTTCTTTTCTTCATTAGTAATTAAACATAATCCATTTTTCTTGCCGAATTCATAAAGATCTACCATGTAAATATTTCTTTGCCTTTGTCCTATAAGTACAATGCTATTATCTTTAGGATTTGTGATTATGCATACTGAGGCTTCAAATGTGACTTTAAGACCTTTATCACAAAATTGACTTATGCTAAGTAGGTTATGTTTCAAACCATTAACTAATAAGACATTTTCTATAAAGGTAGATGGAGTAATAAAAATTTTACCCTTTCCAATGATAAATTCTTTTTCATTGTCTCCATAGGTTACTACTCCACCCTTCTTAGATTCCAAGATGACAAATTGTTCTACATCACCTGTCATGTGTCTTGAACAGCCGCTATCTAGATACCATCGTTTATCCACCTTATTAGCTGCAAGACACCCCTGCAATCAAGATCAAGAATAAGCTTTAGGTATCCAAACTATGTTGGGTCCTTTAGGGTTAGTACTTGATGTTCCTTTTGGAACCCAAACTTTTTTGGATTTAAGATTATAATTATTACTCAATTTGTTGTTGCTAGACTTTCTATAGTTACATTCATATGCTTTATGTCCTAATTTATTGCAGCAATGACAAGTTATATTTTCATTTTTGGCTTTCACAAATATGTTCTTTAAGTATTTTTGTTTTCTATTTGTTTTATATCCTAATCCAACTTTATCATATACAGCTTTTTGACTATCAAGAATTATATTTAATTTGGTTGAGCTAAGTGTAAACTTGTCTACTAAGGATTTGTATTTTTCAGCATCTTCTTTTAACTTGACATTTTCAGCAATTAGATTCTTGGTTTCATTTGTGAATCTCCTACTTAATGTTTCATAGTTATTAGATAGTTTCAGCTTATCTTTGATAAGAGATTGATTTTCATCTTTTAGAACTTTATTTTTATTGATTAGTTTTTTGGGTTCTTCCATGAGTTCTAAAAATGCATCATGTAATTCTTCAACAGTAAAATCACATTCAAGTTCAGAATCTACCTCATCGTCATTGGCTATATGGCAGATTTGGGCCATCTCTTGTTGATCTTCCTCTTCCAAACTTGACTCCTCACTTTCACTCCATTCAGCCATGAAGTTCTTCTTCTTAAGTTTTCTAGCCATCCACTTCAATTCCGGACAATCTATCTTGAAATGCCCGGGCTTGTTACACTCATAATAAATTGGTGTTTCCTTTTTCTTTTCTTTGTCCTTACCCTTTTCTTTGCTTGAGCTACCTTTGAAGAAGGGCTTCTTTTTATGAAATTTCTTCTTTCCTCTCATAAATTTTCTGAATTTTCTTCCAAGCATAGCCATTCCTTCTTCATCAAATTCCTCCTCATCATCAGATTCTTCCGATTCAGTTTCCTGTTTTGGAGTGGTAGACTTTAAGGCAATGGTTTTTCTTCTCTTGACCTCATCTTCTGAATTTTGCCTCATGGTCAACTCATGGGTCATGAGTGATCCCAGAAGTTCCTCCAATTGCAGTGTATTGAGGTCCTTTGCTTCCTAAATTGCTATTACCTTGGCCTCCCAAACTCTTGGTAGAGACCTGAGAATTTTTCGCACCAATTCAGAGTTAGTATAAGACTTTCCTAAACTCTTTAGCCCATTTATGATTTCCGTGAAACGAGTAAACATTTTAGTTATGGACTCAGTGGATTCCATTTTAAACAACTCATACTTATGTACTAATATGTTTATTTTTGACTCCTTAACTTGATTAGTTCCTTCATGTGTGACCTCCAGTTTATTCCAAATTTCTTTTGCGGAGATGCATGTAGATATTCTATTGAATTCACTTACATCTAGTGAACAGTAAAGTATATTAATTGCTTTAGCATTTAGTTGTGCTAGTCTTCTATCACTCTCATTCCAATCCATTTCTGGTTTGGGAATGATTGTGCCCTCTATACTAATTGTGCGTGTGTGAGGTCCTCTAATTATAATATACCACAATTCATAGTCTAGAGCTTGAATGAATATCCTCATCCTAGCTTTCCAGTATGTGTAATTAGTGCCATTAAATAGAGGAGGTCTATTTATGGATTGCCCCTCACTCATAGAACATCCCACTTGGGTTGTCATGATCTTTGTCTCTTGATTGTGAGATCAACAAATACTATGTGAGCACCTCGCTCTGATACCACTTGTTGCCCAAGGTGACAAGCCAAGAGGGGGGGTGAATTGGTTTTTCTAAATTTTTACTATCTTACTTTAGTCAATTGATGAGCGAGTGAAATTAAAACAATACACAATACAAACACACAAGAAGTATAGTGGTTCGGTGCTCTCCTAAGGACCTACATCCACTCCCCAAGCGATCCCTTAGGAATTCACTATAATCCCACGGATTACAGTTGGATTGTTTTCCGGGCTCACAATCCAAAAACCTTTACACTTTGGGTTTCCGGGATCACCAAGAACCTATGTTGGTTTTACGGGCTCACCAACGAACCTTCACAATTGGTTTTACGGGTTCACCAATAAACCTATACCGTTGGTTTTACGGGCTCACCAACAAACCTTTACAAGGTGATTAAAAAAAGAAAGAAGAAAGTTGAAACTCCTAGATGAGCAAATATAACAATTATAAGCTACAAAGAAGAGTTTAGAATATAGTTATCGCTTGATGAGACTTCTCTCTTCTTTGTCAAGAATGCTTCACTCTTCAAGGGTGGATGGAGCTCTTAATATCTCTTGGAATCGGCTCAACCACTTCCTTTTGACTCTTTGAATGAAGCACTTGGATGAAGAAGATTAGGGCACTTGTCTTTCTTGTGTAAGCTTTGATATTTTGCAAAAGGATGCTTTCTCTGATGAATAGTGTTACTTTAAATAGTTTCTCTCATCCATTGGACAACCCCCATTGGTTAGAATTCAAAACTAGCCGTTGCTTGCTGTTGGAAGGACAAAAAGTACTTCTGCAGAACTAGCCGTTATGCTTCTGCCCGTGCTTGGGTCGACTCAACTTTTACTGGGGTCGACCCAACTTTCACTTGGATCGACTCATGCTACATTGGGGTCGACCCTCTCAGAAAACACAGAACCTTATATTTCAGCCGTTCTTCACTTGGGTCGACTCAAGGTTCAGTTGGGTCGACTCAAATTCTACTTGGGTCGACCCTCTCAGGGATTCTAGAGAACCGATTTTTAAATGACATAGCCTTTGGGTCGACTCATGTTTAGTTGGGGTCAACTCAAGGTTGGGTCGACTCAGGTTCCATTTCGGTCGACCCTCTCAGGGATTCCAGAGACTTGTTTTCTTGAGGCTTGAAGATTGGGTCGACTCAACTTTCACTTGGGTCGACCCAAGTACTGTTCATCCGTTCCATTTTTGCAGAAGTGTGCCCGATGGTTCCATGATGTGTCGGGGTCGACTCCACCAATCTTGGGGTCGACTCATTCCACACTTTGCTGCAACTTAAGGTTAGATTCATCCATACAATCAATGAAATAGACTTCAAGTAATTTTGAATGTATGCCATGGTAGTGCTACATACTCTTAACAATGAAAATTACTATCATCTTCTTGAGAGTACGTTTTACTTGAAACTTTGCTGAATTATAATTTAGAATTCACTATCCCTTTTCTATCACAAATTTTATCTCATTATTAATCATTGAAATACATCTTGATCTCATTCTACTAATATACCGAGAATGATGAACTTAGTAATGATATATCATATTACCATGTAATATTTAATTAGATATACCCTTAATCGTTGTATTAATCATCAAAATACCACTATCATCCTCAAAGGAATTAATCACTTCTAGTAAGAGAAGATCGCATCCTATTTATTCTAATTATATGATAATTCAGGGAGCCTTTGATCAAAGCAGAATGAAAATTAGAAAGAGTTTCTAATGTTTCATTATTCAAATTATCATTAGAAGATTGAGAAATATATAAATATGAAATTGAGTTTGACATATATTCATACTCATATACATATTTGGGATGCAGTTTGATTGAAGGATTGAATTGCACGGTAACTTGCCACTGAAGGGTATTTTTGGTATTTCTACCAAATTTCATATTTTCCGGATAGACATGACACGTTGCTAGACGTCAATCTTGTCTTATAGGTTTGATCGAATTAAAGAGTTTAATTCGATCACCAATTAGAAAGGATTCTAATTGTTAAGTTCGGGTTCGCGCAGTTTGGACTTAAATCAATTAGAAGAGTTCTAATCAAGTTGGGTCAACTCGCTATTCTCTTTCCCCCCCTCTTTTCTTTTCTTTTCTTTTTCTCCCAACCGAACCTCTCTTCTTCTCTTCACCGAAACAGGGGTTCCCCTGTTTCTTTCACAACCCAGCTCTCCCCCTCCCTTCCTGCCGATGGCTTCTTCATATAGACCCTCTCACCGGTGATGGATCCCCTGGGAGTACGCTGGTGAGGATGCGAATCCCGGATGCTCATCTGATGGGAGCTGGCTGTGGGATTAATGTGGAGTGAAAGAAGAAGGATTTGCCAATTCCATGGGATCGCGGACGGTTGGAATGGCTCAAATCCGGCAGAGGGAGACGGCTAGATGGGATGCTGGAAGCGTTGATCATGGAGGAGTGATTTCCGGTTGCTGGGAGGTGGAACGGGCGGCGGATGGCATGCGGTTGATGCGGCTGGGAGGATCGATCGCGGAGGAGCTGGATCGTTGATTGCAGCCGGCTGGGATTGCGGAGACTGGGATGGGATCCGGATGCGCCACGGGCGGAGGAGGAGGCAGAGACGCTGGTTGCGGCATGGAGCTGGAAATCCGGAAGAGGAGATGGCATGAACGCGGTGGGCACGACGCGGGATCGACGGGAGGAAGGTGGACGACCCTGATGCAAGGAGGGAGGAAGAAGATAAACAGTGGCTTATATATATATATATTTATTTATTTTTTTTTATTGTAACACTGTTCATATGAACAGTGTTTTTCACGGAACACTGTTCATATGAACAGTGTTACCTCGGAATACTGTTCACCTGAACAGTGATTCCAGTAATTTTTGGGAAAAATTATTTTTCTTGCTTTATTTTGACGTGAAAATGGGCATATATGAATTTAAAACAAGGATCTCCTCTATTTTGCTTAGTTTGGAAACGTGATGCGGAGATGGGAGTTTCTGAACCGTTGGATTGCTTGGATAGTGGTCGCGAGAAAGGAATAGGATTGGTTTGGGAATTGGCTTTGGATTAAAGTAGGTTATGATCTTTAATTTGCTTGAACTTGGTCTCGAGCCCAATGTTATTTAAATTCAATTCTTGCTAAACTGCTTCAGACCGGACTCGACAAAACTAAAAACAGGACCGTGACTTAATAAAATTAATCAAACATTTTCCCCATACAAAAATAATTAATTATAGCTTTCAATCTAATTAGGACCAAAACCCATTTAATTATAACCTTAGCTTGATTACAACTCTATCAGGTTACCCAACCGGGTTAACACAATCTCCTCCTTATATGTTTTCCTGTAATTTTCATGAAAGATTGCAAACAAGAGGGAGACAAGTTCAGAGTCTGATTTAAGAAAAGAATTATTTACTTTTTACCATATTTTAAATTTATTTCAATGATCATTCAATTTCATGGTAAAATACGTATTTATCAGTTTAAGAACATTGATAAGTGCTATGGAAAGATAACTAAATTATAGATTATTAAGCACTTATCACACCCCTAAACCTATGTTTTGCTGGTCCTCGAGCAAAATTAGAAAAGAAAAACTCTAACTCACTTTCGCAGGCATCGCGATTGCATTTACCATATGCAACAAGGCTTTAAACCCCTAGGTGGCCCTAGTGGACGAGTTTTGTCTCGTGAGGATTTCTGGCTCAGATACCCACAAACTGCTGTCTCTACCCAAAGATTTTTTTTTTTTTTTCATAAAAGCTAGTTTCAAATGCATAAGTGCCAAGAATTTCAAAAGCTTCTTCTTTTTTTTTTTTTTTTTTGAAATCTAATTTAAGATACATAAATGATAAGAATTTCAAAGCACACACGGTTTTATTTACTAAAACCCAAATTCTAGGTTAATATGCAATCTAAGTTAAAGTTGTTAAGTTTCCGTTTAGGGAGTTGTAAGACTCATTTATACTGGAGTGCTCGGTGAAATCTGGACCGTACACAAGCTAAGAGTTCGGATCTCCAAAATATTGTTAATACTAGTAGTTTTCCAAGGATTGGTCGAAAGGACCTGCTCACTGATTCAAAATCATCTTATCTGTAGGATTTCAAGAGTTGTGGATGTTTACTTTAGTACCTCACGGGCTTTATCTGTAATATTCTAGTTTACTCGAATTTTTACAACGACGGCTTTCACACTATTGTCTTTTTCAAGGTCAATACAGAGTTTTTTTTTTATCATAAAAGATATATAAATTGTGCACTTTTACTCTTGTGGTGATTTCTCCGTGTAACGAGCAGTTAGTCGACAACTCTCACACCAGTTGGCATAAGGTGTCGGGCATCAAGACTCCCCTACGGACTTATGCTCGGAGTCCTCATCACAAGCCCATTTGACTTTTGACAATAGGTAGCCCTTTTCGATGTTCCTGACTAAATCCATTTTTATTGATGATTTTTTTTTTTTTTTTGGATTAGATAAGTGTGATTCATCAGGGTCCAAGGTTGTTACTATACTATCAACATAATGTCGAGCCTAGACCTTAGAAGGGTCGGCCAGTGTGTAGTGAAATTCCAAAGTATTAATTAGCTTACAACTCCCTAAGAGAGACTTAATAAAAATTGCTTAAATTTGTATTACTTCCGACTAGTCATTGGGCTTTTTAGATTTTATATACCTTGTGTGTTTATCATTCTTGCATAAATGTATAGAAATTAGATTTTTAAAAACAAAAACTTTTTTTTTAATTTTTTTTATTATTATTTTATAAAAAATGAAAATGAACATATTTTTTTTCTAATTTTTTTTTTGTTTTCGTTTTTTTTTTTGGATGAAAATCAAGATGAATACCCCCAAACCTAAACCTGACATTGTGAAGTGAAAACGAATGCAAGAGATGCAAACAAAACCAAAAATGTTTAAAAATACTTAAACATAACCCCCAAACCTAAACCTAACATTGTCCTCAATGTTAAAAAAATTTAAGAGAATTGTGTTGCCTCCCAACAAGCGCTAAGTTTATTGTCTTCAGCCAGACACGGTGCATCCTTAATTATTTTGATAAACAGGGTTCGTCAAATTAAGGGATTCGATCAATTGCCCATCGGTAACACAGTCCACATAATGTTTTAACCTTTGACCATTGACTTTTAAAATATGTCCACCATTGAGGTGTTGGATCTCTACTGCACCATAAGGAAAAACCTTTTTCACTACGAATGGTCCATCCCACCTAGAGCGAAGTTTACCCGGGAAGAGTCGCAACTTTGAATTGAATAGCCAAACCTTTTGACCAGGTTCGAAGGACTTACGGTTAATATTTTTATCATGAAAAGCCTTAGTCCTTGCTTTATAAATTTTAGCATTTTCATAAGCCTCATTGCGCAATTCTTCAAGTTCACTTAGTTGGAGTTTTCGGTGAGGACCAGCTACTGCCATATCTAAGTTAAACTTTTTGATAGCCCAGAAAGCTCTATGTTCAAGTTCTACCGGTAAGTGACAAGCTTTTCCAAAAACTAATCGGTAGGGAGACATGCCAATAGGAGTTTTGTAGGCAGTACGATAGGCCCAGAGTGCATCATTTATCCTTTGAGACCAATCTTTCCTATCGGGACGAACCGTTTTTTCTAAGATGTGTTTTAACTCCCTATTGGACACCTCGACTTGTCCACTCGTTTGGGGATGATATGGGGTAGCAACTTTGTGGGTGATGTTATATTTGCGAGCCAAAGCCTCGAAAGACCGGTTGCAAAAATGAGATCCCCCATCACTGATGATGGCTCGGGGTATGCCAAAACGACAAAAGATGTTTTCATGTAAAAATTTAATCACAACCTTGTGGTCATTAGTTTTAGTGGCGACAGCTTCTACCCATTTTGAAACATAATCAACCCCTACCAGAATGTATTCGAAACAAAAGGATGGTGGGAAAGGGCCCATAAAGTCAATACCCCATACATCAAAGATTTCTACAATTAAAATAGGATTGAGAGGCATCATATCTCTATGGGAGATGGTACCCATCCGTTGGCACCGTTCACAAGTTTGGAAAAAGTTATGGGCATTTTTAAAAAGTGTGGGCCAATAAAATCCACTCTGTAAAACTTTTGCTGCAGTTTTTCTATCCCCAAAATGTCCCCCACAAGCTTGTGAATGGCAGAATGAAAGAATACTTTGAAATTCGCATTCGGGGACACATCGACGGATTACTTGATCGGGACAATACTTGAATAGATCGGGATCATCCCAATAATAGAACTCTACTTGTGAAAAGAATCGGTTCTTGTCTTGAGTTGACCAATCATCAGGAATTCGTCCTATGGCAAGGTAATTTACTATGTTTGCAAACCATGGCGTTTTCATTCCTTGTACCCCAAATAATTGTTCATCTGGGAAAGCATCATGTAAGGGTGAGGTATTCTTAGAGGGCTCAAGAAGAATCCTAGATAAGTGGTCTGCTACGACATTTGCAGTTCCTTTCTTGTCACGAATTTTTAGGTCAAATTCTTGTAGTAAAAGAATCCATCGAATCAGACGGAGTTTGGTGTCCTTCTTTGCAAGAAGGTGTCGAAGGGCAGCATGATCAGTGAATACGGTAACCTTGGATCCTAATAGGTAAGATCGAAACTTGTCTAGCGCGAATACTACAGCTAGCAATTCTTTCTCAGTGGTGGTGTAGTTCAATTGTGCATCTGAGAGTGCTTTACTAGCGTAGTAGATGACATGAGGTACCTTATCTAGCCGTTGCCCTAAAACTGCCCCAATGGCATAGTCGGATGCGTCACACATCAGTTCAAATGGAAGGGTCCAATTAGGGGGCTGTATGATAGGTGCAGTGGTTAATTTCAAGCGAAGATTTTTAAATGCCTCCCGCATGCTTTATCAAAGACAAAGGGAGTGTCCTTAGCAAGAAGATTGCACAAGGGTTTGGAAATCTTGCTGAAATCCTGAATGAAGCGACGGTAGAAACCAGCATGGCCAAGGAATGATCGGATTTGTTTCACAGTTTTGGGTGGAGGGAGATTGGAAATAAGATTGACTTTGGCTTTATCTACTTCAATGCCCCTCTTGAACACGACGTGTCCTAAAACTATGCCTTCTTGGACCATGAAATGGCTCTTTTTCCAACTTAATACTAGGTTGGTCTCCTTACATCTTTTCAAAACTAAGGTCAAATTGTCCAGATAATCGTCAAAGGATAGGCCAAAAACTGAGAAATCATCAATGAACACTTCTAGAAAGTTTTCCACCATATCTAAAAAAATGGCCATCATGCATCGTTGAAAAGTTGCGGGTGCATTGCATAATCCAAAAGGCATCCTCCTATATGCAAATGTCCCAAATGGGCAAGTAAAAGTGGTTTTGTCTAGATCGTCCGGGTAAACAGGTACTTGATTATATCCAGAATAACCATCTAAGAAGCAGTAGAAACCTTGACCAGCCAACCGTTCCAAAATTTGATCTATGAAAGGTAGAGGGAAATGGTCCTTCCTAGTCATTGAATTAAGTTTTCTGTAGTCAATACACACGCGCCAACCCGTGGTTGTGCGTGTTTGTATCAATTCTCCTTCCGTATTTTCAACCACAGTGATACCTGATTTCTTAGGTACCACTTGTGTCGGACTCATCCACTTACTATCAGAAATTGGATAAATGATTCCGGCATCTAATAACTTCACCACTTCTTTCTTGACTACCTCCTTCATGTTAGGATTGAGTCTTCTTTGCATTTCTCGGGTGGGCTTTGCATCATCTTCGAGATGAATTCGATGCATACAAACAGAGGGGTCAACCCCTTTCAAATCGGCTACAGACCATCCTATGGCATGTTTATTCTCTTCTAGCACCCTTAAAAGTTTACCCTCCTGTTCAGTAGATAAGTTGGCCGCGATGATTACAGGAAGGGTATCTTCTGGTCCTAGAAAGGCATACTTAAGAGTTGTCGGAAGTGGCTTCAACTCGAGTTTAGGTGGAGAATCAATGGAAGGACAAAGTGGTGCGCTAGCAATGGGGGGAAGAGGTTCAGGTCGGATCTTCCAAGGAAGGGAACTCATGGGAGATTGATTGTCGAGTCAGATGTTGACTTCTTCTATGGCCTTGTCTATGTCAAAGTTGTCAATGTCAAAATGGGCCAAGCATGCCTCTAGGGGGTCATCTGCTAAGATATAGGGAAGGGCTTCCTCTACAAGATCATCCATTTCGTCAATTAGGCAACATTCGTCTTCCCTCACATGTTGGTCAGCGGCATGAAACACATTCAATTTAATTTTCATGTTCCCAAATGATATATCCATTGCTCCAGTTCTACAGTTGATACATGCATTGGCTGTTGCTAAAAAGGGACGACCAAGGATCACAGGGATTTGTTTTTTTAGGTTGGGCACATGTTCCATATCAAGGACGATAAAATCTACTGGAAAATAGAATTTGTCTACCTTGACAAGAACATCTTCAATCATCCCCCGTGGTATCTTCACAGATCGATCAGCCAATTGTAAGGACACCGAGGTAGGTTTTAATTCACCTAATCCAAATTTTTCATAGACTGAATAGGGTAGAAGATTCACACTTGCCCCTAGATCTAAAAGTGCTTGGTCGATGGAGTTATTTCCTATGACACAAGAAATAGTGGGAGCACCAGGGTCTTTGAATTTTGGAGGGGTATTGTGTTGGAGAATGGAACTTACCTGCTCAGTTAGGAGGACCTTTTTAGGCACATGTGTCCTAGATTTCCGCTTTTGGGTGCAAAGGTCTTTGAGAAATTTGGCATAGGAGGGAACTTGTTTGATGGCATCAAGGAGTGGGAGGTTGATTTTAACTTGTTTGAAGACCTCCATCATCTCTTCTAATGAAGTTCCCTTCTTGCCAAAGGGAGAGGGTGCATTAAGTGCTTCAGGGAATGGAGCCTTTGGAATGTGGGTTGTGGCAGATGGTGGACTAGCTGAAGAAGGTTTTGGGTTTTCATGTGATACATTCTTCTCTTCTTCTTCACCTTCCTTATTGTTACCCTCCCCAACCTTATTATCTATTATACGTCCACTCCTTAGGGTAGTCAAAGCATTGGCTTGCTCATGATTTAGTCGAGTTTCTTGTGCCACGTATTGTCCCCTAGGATTACTCATTGGTTGACTTGGAAGCTTACCTTCCTCTCGCTTGTTTAATGCATTAGCTAGTTGACCCATTTGGGATTCTAGCTTAGCAATTGATACGTGTGAGAGTGCAATAGTTGTGTGTTTGCCTCCAAACCTTGAAGGGCAGTCAACACCTTCTCCTCAAAGGCTATATTTCTTTGGGTTGGAGGAGGAGGATGCTGAAATTGAGTTGAGGGACGGTAGAGATGAAAATTCTGAGGGTTTTGAAAATTTTGGAAGAAGGGTTGGGAGGTATTAGAAGCTTGCTGCCTCCAAGAAAAAATTGGATGATTCCGCCAACCCGGGTTATATGTATTGGAAAATGGGTCATTACCCGGTCTGGGCTGTGTTTGGGCAGCATTGATGTGTTCTTGCACGAGTTCGGGAAATTGGGGTGCTGAGGGGCACTCATGAATAGGATGCGATGGGCTAGAACAGATAGCACACACTTGTGCTTGGGAAGAGCTAACGACATGTCCTCCTATTATCAGTTGGTCAATCTTATGGGACAATGCATCTACCTTGCTAGACAGGTCCATAGAATGACTTATTTTACAAATGGCCCCTTTTATTTGAAAATTCAGGGGTGCTTGACGAGAACATGAAGCATAGTGGAGGGAGTTTTCATTAAGATTTTCAAATAGTTGCCATGCTTCATGCTCATTTCGAAGCATGAAAGTCCCCCCGCATGCAGCATCGATCATCTGACGGTTTCGTTCAGTCAAACCGTCATAAAAACATTGCACTAGCTGCCACTTAGGTATTTGATGATGAGGGCATTTACGGATTAGGTCCCGAAATCTCTCCCAAGTTTCATGAAATTCTTCTCCCTCGGTTTGGGAGAAGCTTGTAATGGCACGTCTAAACTGGTTCGTTCTTCCTATAGGAAAGTATTTTTTAAGGAATTCTTGTTGCATTTGATCCCAAGAACGAATCGAGTTAGCTTCTAAAGAATTCAGCCATTGTTTGGCTCTATCTTTAAGGGAGAAGGGAAATAATCTAAGTTTCAGAGCATCATCAGTGAAGTTCTGAATCTTGACAGTGGTGCAAATCTCAAGAAATTCATCTAAGTGTTTATATGGGTCTTTGTTGGTGAGCCCATAAAAAGATGGGAGCATTTGGATCACACTAGACTTTATTTCATATTGTACCGCTGCTACTTCAGGTAATCGAATGCAAGATGGGGAAGTATAAATGGTGGGAGTAAAGTACTCCCTCAGGAGTTTGGGTTGTTCTTCAGCCATCTCAGGAGGTGGGGATGATCCTAATGTTTTGATCTTAGCTCGAATGTTCCTAAGGGTTCGTTCTATTTCAGGGTCAAAAGGTAATAGGTTTCGTACTCTAGAACGACTACCTTGCGTACACTAGTACTCGATCAATCAAGCATGCAATAAAAGAGAAAAGCATATCAATCCTAGTCTTTGTCCTAAAATCACTAGACAGCTCCTAACTGGTTTGAAGAGGGCACCTAAGCCTCCAATCCGGTCTAATGAACCGAGTTGTCCAGGTAAGCTCCCAGGTAAGTGGAGGGGTCACGATGCGTTCGCAAAGGTCCCACTTAAAACCCACTTGCCTCGAACAGATGAACTATCTCCCTTATTGGGACAAAGCTTGCCTAGACATCAACTAAGCCACAGAGCGAAATTGGTGCAACTTTCGGTGATCTTTGTCCTATTGAGCTCGAATGTCCCTAGGGGCCAATGTCTAATTGATTTTAATTAAAGTGACACTATGTGAGATTGAGTTCACCTAAATTGGGCAAGAGTCCGGTGATGAAATCCGGCTCTTATCTTGGTGGGGTGATTGCCCTTACTAAGTGCAGATTAATTGGTGTATGTGTATCAGGCATGCATTCACACTTTTGCTGAAATTAAAATCAAACAATCACCACAAAATTTCAAGCTAATAATTAATTTAAATAAGAAAGGTTTAGAGGTTACCAAAGGGAATTTTTCCAGCAATTTAATTTTTTTTAGGCAAACCTCTACAGCATTCCTTTTCCCGCAGTTCTCTTTTTGATCATCCCAGATTTTTCCTTCGATTCCTGATCAAATAAGATCAAAAGAAAATTTAAAAAAAATTAGTAGAAGAGAAAAAAGAGATAAGAAAAGTAACAATAATAGAAAATAATTTTTTTATTTTATTTTAGCCCATTTATGATTTTCGTTTTTTTTAATTAATTAATTTTTTTTTAATGATAGGAAAAATAACTATGCTAGCAATTCCCGGCAACGGCGCCAAAAATTGATCGGTTATTTTAATTTCAAAACTAAACCACGCAATAGCACGTATCCTGTAGGATAGTGATTACGGGTGTCGGTCCACAGGGATTGAAGAATAAGTTATTTTTTTTTAAAAAAAAAAATAAATAAAGAAGAAGGATTTGCTAACTCGATTTAACTAAATTAAACTATGAGTGCGAATTGAAATTTATCAGAGTAGATAGATCTAGGATTTGGAATCCACCACATAGCATTGCATCAGGGACTGTGTTCTTAATTTTTGTCTTTTGGAGAGGCATGCAATTTGGCTACAAGCCTTTTTGAAATAAAAGCATAAAGAGTTTTAGGAAGATCCATCTCAGGCATAGCAAAAAGTGTCTACCTAATTATGCTAACCTAGAGTGCAGCACACCTCATCTTCCTAGGCATGGATCATCTTAGACTACTTTTGCAGACATGAATAATAAATAGCATGCTTAAAGTTTAAACATCGTAAAAGGATTTTTCATTGATAATAAGAATTTAAACAAGCTCCAAAAAATTAAAAGAGTAAGAACTACAATGCCCTGATACATTGCTAGGGCTTCATCCAGCCCTAGACTAGGTGTTCAGCCGCGCATGGTGGCCGGATGTCCTTCCATCTTCAAATGAAAGCCTTCACCTCCCATTCTTCCAAAAATATCACAAACTATTCTCTTTCCCCCCCTCTTTTCTTTTCTTTTCTTTTTCTCCCAACCGAACCTCTCTTCTTCTCTTCACCGAAATAGGGGTTCCCCTGTTTCTTTCACAACCCAGCTCTCCCCCTCCCTTCCTGCCGATGGCTTCTTCATATAGACCCTCTCACCGGTGATGGATCCCCTGGGAGTACGCTGGTGAGGATGCGAATCCCGGATGCTCATCCGATGGGAGCTGGCTGCGGGATTAATGTGCAGTGAAAGAAGAAGGATTCGCCAATTCCATGGGATCGCGGACGGTTGGAATGGCTCAAATCCGGCAGAGGGAGACAGCTAGATGGGATGCTGGAAGCGTTGATCATGGAGGAGTGATTTCCGGCTGCTGGGAGGTGGAACGGGCGGCGGATGGCACGCGGTTGATGCGGCTGGGAGGATCGATCGCGGAGGAGCTGGATCGTTGATTGCAGCCGGCTGGGATTGCGGAGACTGGGATGGGATCCGGATGCGCCACGGGCGGAGGAGGAGGCGGAAACGCTGGTTGTGGCATGGAGATGGAAATCTGGAAGAGGAGATGGCATGAACGCGGTGGGCACGACGCGGGATCGACGAGAGGAAGGTGGACGGCCCTGATGCAAGGAGGGAGGAAGAAGATAAACAGTGGCTTATATATATATATATTTATTTATTTTTTTATTGTAACACTGTTCATATGAACAGTGTTTTTCACGGAACACTGTTCATATGAACAGTGTTACCTCGGAATACTGTTCACCTAAACAGTGATTCCAGTAATTTTTGGGAAAAATTATTTTTCTTGCTTTATTTTGACGTGAAAATGGGCATATATGAATTTAAAACAAGGATCTCCTCTATTTTGCTTAGTTTGGAAACGTGATGCGGAGACGGGAGTTTCTGAACCGTTGGATTGCTTGGATAGTGGTCGCGAGAAAGGAATAGGATTGGTTTGGGAATTGGCTTTGGATTTGAGGTAGGTTATGATCTTTAATTTGCTTGAACTTGGTCTCGAGCCCAATGTTATTTAAATTCAATTCTTGCTAAACTGCTTCAGACCGGACTCGACAAAACTAAAAACAGGACCGTGACTTAATAAAATTAATCAAACATTTTCCCCATACAAAAATAATTAATTATAGCTTTCAATCTAATTAGGACCAAAATTCATTTAATTATAACCTTAGCTTGATTACAACTCTATCAGGTTACCAAACCGGGTTAACACAATCTCCTCCTTATATGTTTTCCTGTAATTTTCATGAAAGATTGCAAACAAGAGAGAGACAAGTTCAGAGTCTGATTTAAGAAAAGAATTATTTACTTTTTACCATATTTTAAATTTATTTCAATGATCATTCAATTTCATGGTAAAATACGTATTTATCAGTTTAAGAACATTGATAAGTGCTATGAAAAGATAACTAAATTATAGATTATTAAGCACTTATCACTCGCACTCACACCTATTGCTGGCTAAGTATGGAATCCAATGGGTCACACACAAGGAAACTTATCAAGGGTCTAATTGGATTAGATCATGTTTGCAATATAGACATCTTAGCAGGTGTTGCAAACCCTTAGCTCCTGATTCGAATTGGATTCGAATCTGATTCGAATTGGATTCGAATCTGATTCGAATTGGATTCGAATCTGATTCGAATTGGATTCGAATCTGATTCTTAATTGATCTAATTTGATTAGATCATGTTCTAATATGGGTTAGCCAAGAGTTGGCACCTAATTAGCTTGGTTTGAGTCTAATTGGATTAGATTTGATAAATCATTTAATCTAGACCGTTAGATCTTGATCTACCGTTGGATGAAGACATAATGGAGAGTTGGTTTAACCCAATTGGATTGGGTTAGAGAATGGCTATCATAATTGACCATTGGATCTTAATTCCACCATTGGATGAAGATATAATGGGTCAAGTGAATGGCATCTTGCATTGGAGCCCTCGGATCATTATCATGAAAGATCAGGAGGGGAGGCGTGATGGACATGTGATTGGCATGTGATGTTGACTTGGTCAAAATATGGCACCACATGAAAGGACATATCATTTGATACACCTCCTCACTTGATCTGTGCCTCCTCTTATTTGATATGGCCCTTTAGATGATGCCCTTTCATGAAAGAATGTGTGGATGGGATGCATCCCTTGGAGATGCATCCTTACGCCTATTATAAATAGGCTAGCGCTCCATGGGTTTCATCATTTTCAACTCCACCGCATTCTCTCTCCCTTATCCCTTCTTTCTTACAAGGCTTTGTCTCTTTCTAGCATTGCTTCTAGGGTGTCTTAATCCAAGACAAGGTGGTCTTCTTTAGGACAAAAAGATTAGAAGTGATTTTAGAAGGTTAAAGAAAAATAGAAAGGAAGGAAAGCAAGCCATTAGAGTTCTTTAGAAAAATTCTGCATTAAGGATCAAAGTCTTTGGAGCTTAAGACTTGAATCAAGTTTTCGTGTGGATCACCGTTGGAGGGCGGATACTTGGACGCCTCGTGAAGATCATTCATATTGGATTAGCGTTAGAGGTATTCTTTGCTAGATGTATGCCCTAGAGGCCAATCTGGCTGACACATTGTTAATTCTAGGGACATAATTTTGTACTTGACTATTTATTATTGAATAAATAAAAGGCATCTTTTTCATTCATATTGTTATTGTGTCTATGAATCGTCCAAGAAATTAATAAGATGATGATGCATATTCTCAAGAGTTGAGAATTTGAGCCATGTATCATTAGTGATTAATTTCTAAACGCTTCTGATCGATGGATCATCACGAGGACGGTGATCGATCCGATGAGATCAGTGCACACATTATTTTCCTTATGGATGGACGAGACTCGAGTCCACAGTGTGGCGACACTGAAGTAATAGTGCAGGTGCTTGTTAGAGAACAAGGGTACTGAGCGTGACCAACACAAGAAGTCACTTGGATGTCTATCCACTCGTCAGTGACTTGCTTGATGTTGCAGTAGTGTGACTGGTCCTTTGACCTGCGATGCTTCGGCTACTCACAGTGAGGTTATTGTAGTTTGACTGCACAAATACATGGTCTCTAGCCATATGGGTCCATGCAGTGTAGATTGGCTGCAGTAAGTTCAATGTAGGAGTAGGGTATGCATCTACAAGGAATCTATCGACCTTGGTAGATAAGGAGAGATCCTATGTGATTTATAAGACTGAGTTCGTAAGACCTCGGCCGGGGCAGATTGCACAGTGGAGAAAGAGTTCTTCGCTCTCGAACTTAAGTCGAATAAATCTTGACATATGACAGACGAAAGGGTTTGACGAGTTATCCATGACCTCCGTCTTGTAGGGATCCACGATAGAAGGACTGTATCACATGATAACTGCACCTAGAGGTTCATTATTCTATTCTGCTGGGTAGCCACTACATGCTGCTAGGTGTCACTGGTGGATGGTGGGACTCACAGGGATTATCTCGATGATCGATTAACCCTAATGAGTAGAGTTGGAATCGTTCCAACCTATTGAAAGGAGTTTTCAATGATATTGTGATAGAGATCACAATATATCTCACTACCAGTCAGAATAGAACCTATGGGGTCACACACACTAGAGGCATTGACCGATCCGATGGTTGGATCGTGATTAGGAATCACAAGTAATCAATTCGATTGATAATAAGTTGAAGAAGGAACAAAGGAAATTAATTAATTGGACTTGAAACAAGAGTCCTACTTGGAGTAGGATTCCTAGAGTCCTAATTGGATTAGGACTGGGATTCCTACTTGGACTGGGATTCCTACTTGGACTGGAAATCCTAATTGGAGTAGGACTGGGATTCCTACTTGGAGTAGGATTCCTACAATCCTAATTAGATTAGGAGTTTTGAATTAAATTTGGATTCCTACTTGGAGTAGGATTTCTAGAGTCCTAATCGAATTAGGACTTCGAATTCAAATTAGAGTCCTAATTGGATTAGGACTAGAATTAAATAAATCCTAATGGAATTGGACTTCTTAAGTTCCAATTAATTATTAATCTAATGAATCAAGATGACTCCTAATTAGATTAGGATTGAAGGGTTCAATTGAGTCATGGCTCATCAAGTTCTAATTGGATTAGGACTTACCTAGATTAAAACCCAAATTGGTTCACCCTTGGTCCAAACCTAATTAGATTAGGACCTAACCAAGAGTGACCTTCCTAATCCTCCTTAGAGGAGGATTAGGTTAACCATGAAGGAGGGGCACACGCCCCTCCTCCTTTTCCTTGCTTGGTGCGGCAAAGAAGAGGGGCCGATGCCCCTCTTGGAATTTAATCAAGGAGCTCCTACAAAGTAGGAGCTCCACATGCTATTTAAGAGGAGGCATGGGGGCTGACGTAGGGAATCATTGAAGCCCTCTCCCTCTCCAATTCGTGGCCCCCCTCTCCTCCCCTTTCCTTGGTTCAGCCGCAAGCAAAGGAAGAAAAGAAAGGTGGCCTTTTCATCCTCCCTTCCTCCTTCCAACGCAAGGAAAAGAAAGAAGGCTGCAGGGTTTTTGTTCCTTTACTATTCTTCATCCTTCTTCTTCCTCCTCTCAAGCATATTCAAGAGTTGAAAGAAAGAGAGGAGATCAGCCATTAAAAGTTATCTCTGCAAGGGAGCTAGCAACCCGGGGAGATAGAAAGCTTGGATCGGTTCCTGCTTCGTGTGGATACCCGTAGAGGCCGGGCACTTGAACGGCTTCAAGCGAACCTTCATCCAAAAACCACGATCATCAGTTTGCGGTGATCATCTACCCGCACAAAGTGAAGATCCGATCTTCCTAAAGTTTTTAAAAGTTTTTAATCCTTATCTATCTACGAACGGTTTTAAACAACGTTCATGCGATGAACGGTTGATCCCGCACATGCCTCTTCCGCTGCCATCTGAAATTTTTGAAATTTTTTTGCGGCATGGGCGGGTTTCTAACAGTGGTATCAGAGCCTAGGCATCGTAGATTAAGGTAAGAATTAATTATTAATAGGCTTATTAGATCTGAAATTTAAATGATTATGCATGCTGAAAATTTTCTGCATGCAGATTTTTTCTAGGGTGCTGATTTTTGCATGCTGATTTTTATGTGATAAAAAGATGATTCTAATTGCATTGTTAATGGGATTACAAAGTTTAGAATCATGATTAGCATGATCAGCAACCTATGTCATGAGATAATCAATTAGATTTCAGATCTGAAAATTATAATTGCTGCATGTGGTGATGATTATAGGATTCAAACCCTTTTGGTATCAAATGTAATGACCTGCGATGTGATCTGTAATGTCATGTAATTTTTCAGATGCTTGTATGCATCTTATTTGATGTTTTGAGAGGCCTGCGTGCCTCCTAAAAGGGGATGTAATTTATTATTATTTTTATTTTACATCTGGTTGTATTTCTGTGATGTGATGTACGTCAACGATCAAGTTGAAGACAAGGCATGAGATGAACGGCGATCCAAGCGGTTGATGGCGATGGGATCAAGAGTTGATCAAGGATCGAGTCAAGGAGGCTTGGAACTAATTCAAGAGTTGAAGATCAGTTGATCGATTGACGTGCATGTGCTTGTAATACGACCTAATTAGAATCCATGATTATCACCTATTTAAAGTTTAGCTTTATTTGATGCTGCGATTATAACTGCCTATGATGTGCCATTTGCATGTGATGTGAATGAGAGTCGGGTAGATAGGTTTACATGTGATGTAGCAAACCCAATTGAGACCTAAATTAAAACCTCCTCAATCAAGTCAAGAGTGAACCAACATGAGCGAGTCATATTAGATTAATTGATCTAATTGGTGTCTAGGAAAGCATGAAAAGTGGTTACTTAATTAGGACCTTACTCTCTGAGTAAGGGGAGCCTCCCACCTGCTTACCTGGCCAATTGTTCGATTACCTCTTATGAAGAGCTCAAGTTGCAAACACTAAGACCTGATTAACCAATATCAAGTCAATAGGTCTTCTACCGTAGTAGAGCTGCTAAGGCCTTTCTGATGTTGATTTGCCTCGGCTGGATACAGTGGTCAAGTTGCATCGGGGGGCTGGACCTCTCTATAGACATGAGATGTTGTAGGGTAAAGGTGGGGTTGGGCACCAATAACTGTTAGGTGAGGACCCAATGACGACTTTATTCCTGCGGTTATACGGTGGGTCTGACTTAACTAAGAAATGGGACCAATAACTATTAGGTGAGGTCTTCATGGCTTAGAGACCAAGTTGCACTGCAACATGCTTGAGAAGCATTGTACAAGAGTTGTACACTCATCCATCTATGTGTCACCAATAACTGTTAGGTGAGGTGCCATGTAGATTGGTGAGACTGCAGTACCTACTAGAAACCCTAGTCGCGTAGGATTTTCATTTTCCTACCAGGGGAGTGTGAGGAATTCGAGAAAATAGTGGGAGGTACATTTGTTCTAAGAAGTCCTTCGAACAGATTAAGGATCAAGTACAAAAGTCTAACTAGAATCTTTACTCTCTGAAGATACAATGTCAGCTTCAAATCCTTTGACCCGTATTCTTGAGACCAACCGACTGACCGGAACCAATTACAAGGACTGGCTTAGAAACCTCAAAATTGTTTTGAACTGTGAGAAAATAGGCTACATACTCGATTCAGATATCCCCAAACTACCAACACGTGCTACTGATATTCAGCGTGAGATGCATCAAAAGTGGATGGATGATGACATTAGAGTCAAGTGCTATTTGATGGCATCCATGTCCAATGAACTCCAATGCCAGCATGAAAATATGAAGACTGCTAGGGACATATTGGCACACCTGCAAGAGTTGTATGGTGAGCAGAGTCGCACAGCTCGTTTTGAAGTGTCCAAGAGGCTCTTCAAAGCAAAGATGCGCGAGGGGCAGTCTGTCCATGATCACGGTCTGACTATGATCAAGGACCTGGAGGAGCTTGAGAAGCTCGGTATGAATATGCACAAGGAATTGCAAGTAGATCTGATCCTTCAATCCCTACCTGATTCATTTGGACAGTTTATAGTAAACTACCACATGAATAAGATTGAATGCACTAAGACTGAACTGATAAATATGTTGGTAACTGCTGAGGGAGCCTTGAAAGGTTCAAGGGGCAATGTCCTTGCTGCTGAGTTGACTTCTGGTTTCAAGAGAAAATCTACTTGGAAGAAAAAAGAAGTCTGCTAAGAAGCAGAAGAAAGACTAGAAGCCAAAGAAGGAAGTTCAAAAGAAAAAGGCTAATGACAAAAAAAAATGTTTCCACTGCAATGTCGACGGCCACTGGAAGAGAAACTGTCCTTCATACCTCGAGAGCCTGAAGAACAAAAAAAGGTGACACACCTTCAGAAGGTATAGACTTGCTCATAATTGAAACTAATCTAATGGTTTCTTCTACTTCTAGTTGGGTTATAGATTTTGGTTCTAGTGCTCATTTGTGCACTACCATGCAGGATCTAAAGGAAAGTAGAAAGCTGGCGGAAGGTGCGGTAACCCTTCGGGTTGGCAACGGGGCAAAAGTTGTTGCTGTGGCTGTAGGCACCTACCATCTGCGACTACCGTCTAGTTTTAGTTTATTACTTAGAGACTGCTATTATGTACCTGCTGCTAGCAGATGTTTCATGTCTAGCACAGAAAGGTCATGTTTTTACATTTGACAAAGACTGCTGTTCTATTTATTTCAGAAATAAAATAGTAGCACGTGGTTTTATGATTGACAGTCTCTATCATTTGCATATGGATGTATCTATAAATGTGTCTGAGCAAGAAGTGAGTGCCAAAGGATCCAAGAGATCTAGGGATGAGATAAACCAAAAGTATTTATGGCACCTCAGGCTTGGCCATATTGGAGAGGACAGAATGAACAAAATGGATAAAGATGGGCCTGTCGGCTCATTGACTTCCGAGTCATATCCAGTTTGCGAGTCTTGTCTTCAAGAAAAAATGGCTAGATTGCCCTTTGTAGGACATGGGGAGAGGACCAGTGAAATACTTATCCTAGTACATACAGATGTATGTGGCCCATTCGATGTGCTAGCCAGGGGACGTTATTCGTACTTCATTACCTTTACTGATGATTATTCACGGTATGAGTATGTGTATCTTATGAGACACAAATCTGAATCTTTTGAAAAGTTCAAAGAGTTCAGAAATGAAGTAGAAAAACAAACTGGAAAAATCCCTTAAGGCTCTTCAATCAGATCGAGGAGGAGAATACCTTAATGGAGAATTCCGGAACTATCTCAAGGACAATGGCATAGTCTCACAATGGACTCCTCCGGGTACACCTCAACTCAACGGGGTGTCAGAGAGGAAAAATAGGACTCTATTGGATATGGTCCGGTCCATGATGAGCTTCACTGATTTACCTATGTTTCTTTGGGAGATGCCTTACTTACCGCAGTATATCTACTGAATAGAGTTTCCTCTAAATCTGTTCCTACCACACCGTATGAGATATGGCATGGTAAGAAACCAAGTCTTGGTCATCTCAAGATTTGGGGATGTCCGGCCCACGTCAAAAGACTACAGGCGGACAAGCTAGAGGCTAGGACCATAAGTGCTCGTTTTATAGGATATCCTAAAGAGTCATTAGGATACAATTTTTACGTCTCAGAGGATCATAATGTGTTTGTGAGCCGTCATGTCATCTTCTTGGAAAACCAGTTTATCCTTGATAGAGGCAGTGGGAGGAAAATTGAGCTTGAAGAGAAAGTCTCTGAAAAGCAACGAGTTATGGATCCTATTGAACCCATTAATACAGAGCCAGTACACGATGTCCCTCAACCACCTCGCAGATCTAGTAGGGTCTCCCATCCTCCCGATAGATACTTAGGTATACTAGAAGAGGAAACCAAGAAAATGTTCCTAGTGGGAGATAGGGATCACATACAGGATTCCAAAACCTACAACGAGGCAATATCTGATATCGATTCCGAGAAATGGCTGGAAGCCATGAAGTCAGAGTTAGACTCCATGCATTCCAACCAGGTTTGGACCTTAGTAGATCCACCAGAAGGTATTATACCTATTGGATGCAAATGGATCTACAAAAGGAAGATAGGTTCGAATGGAAAGGTAGAGACCTATAAAGCAAGGCTAGTGGCGAAAGGGTATAGTCAACGCGAAGGCATTGACTATCAGGAGACCTTTTCACCTGTAGCCATGTTAAAATCCATCCGAATATTGCTTGCCATTGCAGCATTTCAAGATTATGAAATCTGGCAGATGGATGTGAAAACTACATTCTTGAATGGATATCTTAATGAAGATATCTATATGAAACAGCCTTTGGGTTTCACTTCCAGTGATGGAGATCACAAGGTCTGCAAAATGCAACGGTCCATCTATGGACTAAAGCAAGCATCTCGGAGTTGGAATACTCGTTTCGATGATGCAATCAAAACGTTTGATTTCATCAAAAACGAAGAGGAACCGTGTGTTTACAAAAAGGTTAGTGGGAGTGCTGTCGTATTTCTCGTACTGTACGTGGACGACATCCTCCTGATAGGGAATGATATTCCCATGTTAACCTCGATCAAGGTCTGATTGTCAAAAGAGTTCTCCATGAAAGACCTTGGGGAAGCATCCTATATTTTGGAAATAAAGGTCTATAGAGATAGATCTAAAAGGATGCTTGGCCTATCATAGAAAATGTACATAGAGGAAGTGTTGAAAAGGTTCAGCATGGAAAACTCCAAAAGGGATCTCTTATCCCTTAGGCATGGAATTCATCTCTCCAAGAAGATGTGCCCCAACACATCTGATGAGATTCAATGCATGAGCAAGATCCCCTATGCATCAGCAATAGGGAGCCTCATGTATGCCATGCTATGTACACGATCTGATATAGCCCTTGCTGTGAGTGTCACAAGCAAATATCAGTCGAATCCAGGTGAAGAACATTGGACAGCTGTGAAGAATATTCTTAAGTACTTAAGAAGAACTAAAGACTTATTCTTGATTTTTGGAGGATCATCAGAGTTAAAGGTAGAAGGGTACATAGATTCAGACTTCATGACTGATGTCGATGATAGGAAGTCAACATCTGGATATATGTTCTTGTGCAATGGTGGTACGGTAAATTGAAAAAGTTCTAAACAACCGATCATTGCTGACTCTACTATGTAAGCTGAATACATCGCCGCCTCTGAAGCTGCTAAGGAAGGCTTCTGGATCAAGAAATTCATTGCAGAATTAGATGTGATGACATCAGATGCCATAACACTCTACTGCGATAATAATGGCGCCATAGCTCTTGCTAAGGAACCAAGGTCTCATCAGAAGTCCAAGAATATAGAGCGGTGCTTCCACCTCATACGCGACTATGTTGAGAAGAAGTATGTCAAAGTGCAGAGAGTAGACTCCGCGGACAACGTGGCAGACCCATTCACTAAGCAGCTAAGTCAACAAAAGACTGAAGCCCACCTTGAGAAGATGGGCCTAAGATATATGACCAATTGGCTTTAGTGCAAGTGGGAGATTGTTAGATGTATGCCCTAGAAGCCAATCTGGCTGACACATTGTTAATTCTAGGAACATAATTTTGTACTTGACTATTTATTATTGAATAAATAAAAGGCATCTTTTTCATTCATATTGTTATTGTGTCTATGAATCGTCCAAGGAATTAATAAGATGATGATGCATATTCTCAAGAGTTGAGAATTTGAGCCATGTATCATTAGTGATTAATTTCTAAACGCTCCTGATCGATGGATCATCACGAGGACGGTGATCGATCCGATGAGATCAGTGCACACATTATTTTCCTTATGGATGGACGAGACTCGAGTCCACAGTGTGGCGACACTGAAGTAATAGTGCAGATGTTTGTTAGAGAACAAGGGTACTGAGCGTGACCAACACAAGAAGTCACTTGGATGTCTATCCACTCGTCAGTGACTTGCTTGATGTTGCAATAGTGTGACTGGTCCTTTGACCTGCGATGCTTCGGCTACTCACAGTGAGGTTATTGTAGTTTGACTGCACAAATACATGGTCTCTAGCCATATGGGTCCATGCAGTGTAGATTGGCTGCAGTAAGTTCACTGTAGGAGTAGGGTATGCATCTACAAGGAATCTATCGACTTTGATAGATAAGAAGAGATCCTATGTGATTTATAAGACTGAGTTCGTAAGACCTCGGCCGGGGCAGATTGCACAGTGGAGAAAGAGTTCTTCGCTCTCGAACTTAAGTTGAATAAATCTTGACATATGACAGACGAAAGGGTTTGACGAGTTATCCATGACCTCCGTCTTGTAGGGATCCACGATAGAAGGACTGTATCACATGATAACTGCACCTAGAGGTTCATCATTTTATTCTGCTGGGTAGCCACTACATGCTGCTAGGTGTCACTGGTGGATGGTGGGACTCACAGGGATTATCTCGATGATCGATTAACCCTAATGAGTAGAGTTGGAATCGTTCCAACCTATTGAAAGGAGTTTTCAATGATATTGTGATAGAGATCACAATATATCTCACTACCAGTCAGAATAGAACCTATGGGGTCACACACACTAGAGGCATTGACCGATCCGATGGTTGGATCGTGATTAGGAATCACAAGTAATCAATTCGATTGATAATAAGTTGAAGAAGGAACAAAGAAAATTAATTAATTGGACTTGAAACAAGAGTCCTACTTGGAGTAGGATTCCTAGAGTCCTAATTGGATTAGGACTGGGATTCCTACTTGGACTGAAAATCCTAATTGGAGTAGGACTGGGATTCCTACTTGGAGTAGGATTCCTACAATCCTAATTAGATTAGGAGTTTTGAATTAAATTTGGATTCCTACTTAGAGTAGGATTTCTAGAGTCCTAATCGAATTAGGACTTCGAATTCAAATTAGAGTCCTAATTGGATTAGAACTAGAATTAAATAAATCCTAATGGGATTAGGACTTCTTAAGTTCCAATTAATTATTAATCTAATGAATCAAGATGACTCCTAATTAGATTAGGATTGAAGGGTTCAATTGAGTCATGGCTCATCAAGTTCTAATTGGATTAGGACTTACCTAGATTAAAACCCAAATTGGTTCACCCTTGGTCCAAACCTAATTAGATTAGGACCTAACCAAGAGTGACCTTCCTAATCCTCCTTAGAGGAGGATTAGGTTAACCATGAAGGAGGGGCACACGCCCCTCCTCCTTTTCCTTGCTTGGTGCGGCAAAGAAGAGGGGCCAATGCCCCTCTTGGAATTTAATCAAGGAGCTCCTACAATGTAGGAGCTCCACATGCTATTTAAGAGGAGGCGTGAGGGCTGACCTAGGGCATCATTGAAGCCCTCTCCCTCTCCAATTCGTGGCCCCCCTCTCCTCCCCTTTCCTTGGTTCAGCCGCAAGCAAAGGAAGAAAAGAAAGGTGCCCTTTTCATCCTCCCTTCCTCCTTCCAACGCAAGGAAAAGAAAGAAGGCTGCAGGATTTTTGTTCCTTTACTATTCTTCATCCTTCTTCTTCCTCCTCTCAAGCATATTCAAGAGTTGAAAGAAAGAGAGGAGATCAGCCATTAAAAGTTATCTCTGCAAGGGAGCTAGCACCCCGGGGAGATAGAAAGCTTGGATCGGTTCCTGCTTCGTGTGGATACCCGTAGAGGCCGGGCACTTGAACGGCTTCAAGCGAACCTTCATCCAAAAACCACGATCATCAGTTTGCGGTGATCATCTACCCGCACAAGGTGAAGATCTGATCTTCCTAAAGTTTTTAAAAGTTTTTAATCCTTATCTATCTACGAACGGTTTTAAACAACGTTCATGCGATGAACGGTTGATCCCGCACATGCCTCTTCCGCCTGGGACGCGACTGACACACTTTTGCAGGTTTGTTTGAATTTTTCAAACGGCTATATTTTTGTGTCTAACGGATCTATTGCTTGTAGGAGTATAAAAAGGAGCTTTTAAGTGCCTTTAAACAACTTCTCACCAACCAAACATAAGATTATTCAAGAGAGGAGAAAGAGAAAGAGGTTCAAGGGAGTTGGTGCTTTCAAGAGGAGAAATCAAGAGCATTCAAGTCTTCTTCATCTGATTTCGTGCTCATCTACTCACTCCCACTCGGCAATCAAAGCTCGCATTCAAGCCAACGTGATCCACATCGGAAGAACCACCATCATCCACGCTTTCAACGGCAAAGAGGGTTCTTCCGATTTTGTTGTTCTTCATTGTTTTATTTGCTTTCATAAGAGCTTTTAAATCCTTGTAAAACACTTGAATATTGTGCTTGTTCCAGTCAAGGGACTTGGAACAAGGGATAGGCATCCCAAGCCTAGGTTAAATTGGGGGATTGTAGGGTTCGTTGTTAGCCCGGGGTAAAACAACGAGTTGGGTAGTTCACTCGAAAAACTACCGGACTGTAATCGCTGATTATAGTGGAAAATTTCCAAAGGTGTTTGGGGAGTGGATGTAGGAGCAGTGGAAGCTCCGAACCACTATAATCCTTTGCGTTTGCGATTGACTGTGCTTACAACTTTAATTTTACTTTTGCACATACACTTGTGTGTTTTGTTTAATTAGACAAAAAGTTTTAAAACACCCAATTCACCCCCCTCTTGGGTGACCATCTCTGGGCAACAAGTGGTATCAGAGCAGGTGCTCTGTGTATTCTTGAAGACCTAACCGTCTTTGCCAAAGATCAAGATGGCAACACCCTGCAACAATGTTCCTGCTGAGGGGCAGGCTACCAATAGACCTCCACTCTTCAATGGGACAAATTATTCCTATTGGAAGACTAGAATGAGAATTTTTATTCAAGCACAAGATTATGCCTTGTGGAGGGTTATAATCAAAGGACCACACGAACCATCTCACATAGTTAATGGCGTTCAGGTTCCCAAACCTGAGGAGGATTGGGATGAGAATGATAGTAAGATGGTTCAACTCAATGCTAGAGCCATGAATTCATTGTTTTGTGCTCTAGATGTAAATGAGTTTAATAGAGTCTCCACCTGTAGTTCCGCCAAGGAAATATGGGATAGGCTTGAAGTTACCCACGAGGGTACTAATCAAGTCAAAGAGTCTAAAATGAACATTCTAGTTCACAAATATGAATTATTTAAGATGGAACCCAACGAAACTATTTCATGCATGTTCACACGCTTCACTGATATAATAAATGGTCTAAAGAATTTGGGTAAATCTTACACTAACTCAGAACTTGTGAGGAAAATTCTCAGGTCCTTGCCAAAAGTTTGGGAAGCGAAGGTCACGGCGATCGTAGAAGCCAAAGACCTCAACACCTTGGCACTTGAAGAACTATTGGGCTCATTGATGACGCATGAGCTCACAATGAAGCAACATGAAGAAGATGTGCCAAAGAAGAAGACAATCGCCCTCAAGGCTACTTCAAGTGTTTGTGAAGAAGAAAGCAGTGAAAATGAAGAAGAAAGTGAAGATAAAGACTTGGGCTTAATAGTAAGGAAGTTCAAAAAATTCATAAGAAGAAAGAAGACCTTCCCAAGAAAGAAGTTTGGAGGGAGAAATGATTGGAAAAAGGAAAAAGAAAAAAGAAAAAGAAAGAGACCCAATCATATGTTATGATTGCAAGAGACCGGGACACATCCGCTCCGAATGCCCTCAACAGAAGAAGCACTATGGAAAGAAGAAGAAGAAGGCGTTGAAAGCGACTTGGGATGATAGTGACACATCCTCCTCCAAGGAAGAGAAGGAAGAGACCGCCAACTTGTGTTTCATGGCATTCGACGACGATGAGGTATGTCAAAGCTCAACTACAGATTTTACTTTAGAAGAATTATATGAAGCTTTCCAAGAACTCATGAATGATTGTAGTATGTTAGGAGTAAAAAATAAAGAACTAAAGGCCTCCAATCAAAAACTAAAGGATGATATTAAAAACCTATTGATTGAAAAGGAGAGCTATGAAAATGATAGCATCATTGACCTAAAGGATAAAAATTCAAAACTTAGCATTGAAAATGAAACGGCAAAAACACTCATTAAGGAATTAAATCTAAAAGTCAAATTCCTACTCAATAGTAATACTTCACTTGCACAAAATGTTGAATCCCTTAAAAATGATAAGGAAGAATTAGCTAAAGAAAATTTGGACCTTAAAGATGAGCTACACAAGTACAAACCAATTGTGCAGAAATTTACATATAGCTCGAAAAAATTAAATCTTATTCTATCCAATCAAAGAGCTGTTTTTAATAAAGCCGGATTAGGATACAAAACTAGCAAACAACAAAAATATCTAAAGAACTTTTTTGTAAAAGCAAAAGATGTCAAAACTGAAAAACCTACATGCTTTTATTGTGGGAAAAGTGGACATAAAGCTTATTCTTGCATTCAAAGAAAGATTCAAACTAATAAGAACACACTTGTAAAAGGTAAAAACACAGCCAAAATGTGGGTGCCTAAGGGAACCAACTACACTAACCAAGAAGGACCCAAGAAAGCTTGGGTACCTAAGAGCTTCACATGATTATTTTGCAGGTATGCCTTGCAGCCGGGAGCAAAAAGAGAATGTGGTATCTTGATAGCGGTTGCTCAAGGCATATGACCGGTGACAAGAGCCTTTTCGTCACCTTGAAATCAAAAGAAGGAGGAGTAGTCACATTTGGAGACAATGCTAAAGGTCAAATCATTGGCGTTGGTAAAATCTTCATATCATCCTCCTCATTTATTGACAATGTATTGTTAGTTAATGGATTAAAACATAATTTATTAAGTATAAGTCAATTTTGTGACAAGGGCTTTAAAGTGTCATTTGAATCTTCCCTATGCATAATTAGTAGTCCAATTGATAATGAGATCATACTTATGGGACATAGGCGTGGAAATGTTTACATGGTAGATCTTGATGATCTCACCATGAAGGATGGCCAATGTCTTGTAGCCATGGATGCCAAGGTCAATGAGACAAGCTGGTTATGGCATCGTAGGTTAGGGCATGCTAGCATGGATTTAATTTCTAAATTGATTACAAAAGATCTAGTCAAAGGATTACCAAAAATAGACTTTGAAAAGAACAAAATTTGTGCTGCATGTCAACTAGGGAAACAAACAAGAAGCTCTTTCAAATCTAAGAACATAGCCTCAACATCAAAACCCTTGGAACTAATTTACATGGATTTATTTGGACCCACTAGAACTGCTAGTCTAGGGGGTAAGAAGTTTGGTCTTGTAATTGTTGATGACTTTTCACGTTTTACATGGGTTTCATTTCTTGCCCACAAAGATGAGTCCTTTTCCGCTTTTATCAAGTTTTATAATAGGATTTCGAATGAACTTAATCTTAAACTAAAAGCAATTAGGAGTGATCATGGTACCGAGTTTGAAAATCAGCATTTTGAAAAATTTTGTGAAGAAAACGGTATCAATCACAATTTTTCGGCCCCTAGGACACCCCAACAAAATGGGGTGGTAGAAAGGAAGAATCGCACACTAGCAGATATGGCTCGTACCATGTTGTGCGAATCGGATCTACCAAAGTATTTTTAGGCTGAAGCAATCAATACTGCCTGCCATATTTTAAACCGTGCTTTAGTTAGATCTATCTTAAAGAAAACACCTTATGAGTTGTTGAAAAATAAGAAGCCCAATATAAGTTATTTTCATGTTTTCGGTTGTCGCTGCTTTATTTTAAACAATGGAAAGGACAATCTAAGTAAGTTTAGTGCTAAATCAGATGAGGGGATCTTCTTAGGTTATTCCTCATCTAGTAGAGCATACAGGGTCTTCAACAAGAGAACTCTCGTTGTTGAAGAATCCATTCATGTTGTTTTTGATGAAGCTAATGGAGATTCTTCTAGAAAAGAAGAAGATGGTGATGCAGCTATACTTGAAGACAGAATGAAGGAATTCTCCATACAAGACAAACAACATGAGGATGAAATTAAAGAAGATACGATTCAGCAAGATGAAGAAGATCAACCCCCAGCGAGAAATCAAGATCTTCCTAGGGAATGGAGGTATGCACATGGTCATCCAAGGGATCTAATCCTTGGTGACCCTTCACAAGGGATAAGGACAAGATCCTCCTTAAGAAACACTAGTAATTATCTTGCATTCGTTTCACAGATAGAGCCTAAATCACTAGAAGAAGCCGAAAAAGATGAAAATTGGATAAATGCTATGCAAGAGGAATTAAACCAATTTGAAAGAAATCAAGTTTGGACTCTAATGAAAAGACCCCCTAATGTTTCAATTATAGGCACCAAGTGGGTATATAGAAATAAACTAGATGAAGATGGAATAGTAATAAGAAACAAAGCTAGGCTAGTAGCCAAAGGCTACAATCAGGAGGAAGGCATAGATTTTGATAAAACTTTTGCTCCTGTTGCCAGGTTAGAGGCTATTAGACTACTTTTGGCATATGCATGCTTCATGAATTTCAAACTCTATCAAATGGATGTAAAAAGTGCTTTTTTAAATGGTTATATAATGGAGGAAGTTTATGTAGAACAACCTCCAGATTTTGAAAACCACTTACATCCAGATTATATTTTTAAATTGCATAAAGCATTGTATGGACTTAAGCAAGCCCCTAGGGCGTGGTATGAGAGATTAAGTAATTTTCTAATTGAAAATAAGTTTAAGAGAGGAAATGTAGACAAAACACTCTTCATTAAAAGAAAAGGGAATGACTTATTGCTTGTGCAAATTTATGTGGATGATATAATTTTTGGTGCTACTAATGATAGTCTTTGTCAAAAGTTTGCTAAGCTTATGCAGGGAAAATTTGAAATGAGCATGATGGGTGAGCTCAACTTCTTCCTTGGGCTACAAATAAAACAATCAGAGGAAGGCATCTTCATCAGTCAGTCCAAATACATCAAGAAAATGTTGGAGAAGTTCAAGATGAAGGATGCAAAGGAAATCAGCACACCCATGGGCTCAAGTTGCAAGCTTGACAAAGATGAAAAAGGTAAAAGTGTAGACTGCAAATTGTACAGAGGTATGATAGGGTCTTTACTTTACCTTACTGCTAGTAGACCAGACATATTATTCAGTGTTTGCATGTGTGCTAGATACCAAGCATGTCCTAAGGAATCACACTTGCAAGCTGTTAAAAGAATATTCAAATACCTAGTAGGGACATCTAATGCAGGTTTATGGTATTCTAAACAATCTGATTTAAATTTAATTGCTTATTCCGATGCTGATTTTGCCGGGTGCAAACTCGACAGAAAAAGCACAAGTGGCACCTGTCAATTCTTGGGTGCTAACTTAGTTTCTTGGTTTAGCAAGAAACAGAATTCAGTTGCCTTGTCCACAGCTAAGGCTGAGTACATTGCAGCCGGAAGCTGTTGTGCCCAAGTTCTTTGGATTAAGCAACAACTTGAAGATTTTGGTATCAAAATGGACAACATTCCAATTAGATGTGATAATACAAGTGCAATTAATTTAACAAAAAATCCTGTCCAACACTCTAAATCAAAACACATAGAGATTAGGCATCACTTTATAAGGGATCATGTGCTGAAAAATGATGTATTGATTGAGTATGTATGCACTGAAAATTAATTGGCCGATATCTTTACAAAGCCCCTTTGTAAAGATAGGTTCAACTTTTTAAGGAATGCCTTGTGCTTGTATGATCCCAGCAAGTAGATTGAACTTGTAATGCAAGCATGTTTTGATTTCAACACTATAGCTTAAATGATTTAACTTGTCAAGCATATGCAATGCTTTGTATGCTCTAGAGATACATGTGAATGCTACTCAAACTAATAATACACTTCAAGGTCACATATAGCAAACCTAGTGCCTAATAAGTGAAAACATGAATCTATCAAAGTTAGATGACGAATTGTTTGACTTTCTGGAGGATGGTTACCCTCCCTTGGACTCTTCATAGAGATATTTTCAGAGCCTATTCCATAGGCATTCGAAATTTGGTCAAACATTCCTCATTTCAATATTGATAATTCAAAAATCATTGTCAAGCTTTTATAGGATGTATTATTAAGGGGAAGGATCACAAGCAAGCTCACTTTATATTCGCCAAAAGAAATTAAACTGATCATTGAGGTTGAATAAAACAAATTGGAAAAAGATAGGAATCGTTCTGAAATTTTTCAGTGCCGGAGACGTCTCTGGCAAATCACAGAGACGTCCCCCCGGCGAGACGTCTCGCATTAGTCGCGGAGACGTCTCGGGGACAGAATGAATGTTTTTTTCTAAATAGGCCGAAACAGCTCGAGCCTTCCCGAGCTGCTTTCCTTCGTCCCCAACGAAACCCTAAACCCTAGCATCCATCTTCTCTCCACCACAAATCGAACCAAAATCACTCCCCATTTCCCTAGGTTTCCGATCAATGGCACCTAAGAAAGCTAGGCGTAGTGGTGGGAGGCGTCCTAGGGTGGCAAACGACGAGGAACGGAGGGAAGAGTCCTCCGCGCCGTCTCCTCCGGTTGCTCCGCCAACCGTGACTCCCTCCTGTGCGAATCGCACAGTAACGACAGGTAGGCACATAGATTTTCATTTCTTAGTGAGTGAGGGGTTCTCTATTGGAGAGAGACTCCGTGCCCAAGGTTGGGAACACCTATGTTCCCTAAACATGTCTACCTATCCCGGCCTAATGAGAGAAATCTTTAGTAATTTGGCCTTAGGGAGCTCGGGGTACACCGGATATGTCCGAGGCACATTGGTAGAAATCAATGAGGACATTTTATCTAGTTTGTTACAAATACCCAAGTACGGTGAGGCTCCGACCTCACATCCTCAAAGGGAGATTGCCTTAAACCTAATTTTAGGTAGAGAGGACTGCGGTCCTCTTGACATAGTTAAGTCCCAAGACCTCAATGCTGAAATGAGATTGCTCTTAAGCATGATCAACAGGGTCTTGTTCCCAAAAACTGGTCGCTTCAACTTCATTTCGGAGCGAGATTTAGCCATTATGCACCACATCTTGCTAGGGATTCCCCTAAACCTCCCTAGACTCATGTTGAACTACATCTCAATATGTCATAGGTATTCCAGATTTAGCATACCGTATGGGATGGTCTTCACCCTACTTTTCAAGCACTTTAAGGTTCCTATCCCTGAAAATGAGCTAGAGAAACCCTTGAGAAACACTGATTTCTACAATGAGAACACACTACATAGGATGGAGTTTCACAAGAAAGACGGGTCTTGGGTTAAGGTCTGTAAAAGAAAATCCCAAACTGTAGAGCCTGAGATCCATCATCAGGAGCCTGTCCACCTCTCTCCTCCACATAGCCCTATGCCCTTTCCTGATCATATGGAGAGCTTTCCTGATGTACCTTCCAGCTCGGCTGGACTATCCACTTCCATGCCTCCTCCTCCAGCTTGTGGATCGACGTTCTTATCAGATGAGCAGATGCACACCCTGGCATCTATGATGTGCCAGCAAATGAGGGAAGAAATGAGATCAGTGATTGCTGCTGAGATAGCTCCCATCCGCACCTCACATGAAGCACTCTTGGAAGAGTTGAAAGAAATCAAAACTCAAATGGAAGCTATAGGGTCAGAATTGGTTTGTGTGGCATCAAACCAAACAAGAAAATCATGTGAGATACAGGCTGAATTGAAGATCATATCTGATGGTCTTCAAGAGTTGACGAGCCCTGAAGGCAATGTGGGCAGTGTGGCTGCCCAACTTAGAGGGAGGATTGACAGGGCAACCCATGAATTTGAAGCATTAGTGACAGCCCTCAATCAATCTCAGGGAGATAACTTTAGAAGTCTAATGGATGCAATACATAGGTTTGTGGAGGCTGCTGCTGGGGCTATTGAGCGTGGTCGCCGGTGAGGCACATTTTGTGGACATCTAGGGTTCATCTTTTTGTAAAACCTTAGGCTTATATGAAACTCTTTCTTTTGTATTAGCAATCAATCCTTGTAATGGCTTTTTATCCTTGTAATGGCTTCAAATGATTGTAATGCTATATGAATGTCATAACCCTTCTTTTTGAATCTTGGAGTATGTTTCTAATTCTGTGATGTGCCATGAAAATGTCATAACATACTTTGAATGTTCAAACTTGACAATGTGCAACCATTTTACTATTTTGCCAACTTGACAATGCATATGAAACAGGATGAGCACAACTTGTAATAATTGCATTTAAAAGGTCTGAAATGAATTCCAAAACAAAGGGGGAGTAAATTCACCTTCCCAAGTCATTGGATATTTCATTGTAATATGAATGCTGAATTCTAATAGGCATCGTGTTTTAGGCACCTAAGGAAAATTTGTCCCCTTCATTGTTGATGACAAAAAGGGGGAGTAGAACCAATATGGAATGCAATGCAAAATGCAAAATTTACACTCATACTTGAAAGTTTAATTAGAATCAACAAAATGAAAAGATAAAATTGAAGAATATTGGCTTTAAGACAATTGTCCTTCTGGAAAAGAAAGGGGGAGTCAAAAGTATCATCAATATTTCATTAATCTACACTTTAACTTGATTCAAATCTAAAAGTGATAGATGATATGCCAAAATTGCTCAAAGAGCTACTAAGATCAATACTTATGCATAAGGATAGAACTGACAGTTGACTATATTGAATTATGCATACTGTATCTAGCTCTAACCAAAACATAATACTTGTACATCTGATCAAATACTGTGTATATGTTTAAATTTTAAATTTTGCATGTACTCAGTGTTTTGTCATCATCAAAAAGGGGGAGATTGTTGACCCCCTAATGGATTTTGATGAAAACAAAACACTAGAGTATAATTCCCCTTATATTAACAATTTACTTGAGCATTTCAGGTGTTTAACTAAGAATATTGTTAAGAATTGTCAAGGCATGTTCCCATATTTTTTGGAGAATTTATTGAAGATTTTTGAGATGAAAAAAACAGATCAGGGGCAGCCGAGACGTCTCCGGTTTGTTCCAGAGACGTCTCTGGCACGTAGAGAAGAAACTGGCACGTCTGGAGACGTCCCCGGCACCTGCCGAGGCATCTCGCAGGGTCGGAGTCGACTCCCAGCTTTCCGGAGTCGACTCTCTCAGAGACGGCAGAAAGGTCGATTTCAAGGGATGCGCGCGAGTCGTCTCCGAAGGACGCGGAGTCGACTCTCTCAGGGATTCCAGAGGACTTGTTTTTTCGTTGAGAAAACGTCGAAGTCGTCCCCGACGTCGCGGAGTCGTCCCCACGCATAAAGCACAAACATCCCGAGATGTCCCCAGAAAGCGCCGAGCCGACTCTCTCAGAAAAACAGAAAAACAAGAAATCGAGCTGTTCTTCTTCGGAGTCGTCCCCAGAAAGCGCCGAGTCAACTCCAACATCGTCAAAAGATTTTTTATACAGCCGAGACGTCTCTCGTTCAAGCGGAGACGTCTCCGGAACGCCAGGGACGCGACTGACACACTTTTGCAGGTTTGTTTGAAATTCAAACGGCTATATTTTTGTGTCTAACGGATCTATTGCTTGTAGGAGTATAAAAAGGAGATTTTAAGTGCCTTTAAACAACTTCTCACCAACCAAACATAAGATTATTCAAGAGAGGAGAAAGAGAAAGAGGTTCAAGGGAGTTGGTGCTTTCAAGAGGAGAAATCAAGAGCATTCAAGTCTTCTTCATCTGATTTCGTGCTCATCTACTCACTCCCACTCGGCAATCAAAGCTCGCATTCAAGCCAACGTGATCCACATCGGAAGAACCACCATCATCCACGCTTTCAATGGCAAAGAGGGTTCTTCCGATTTTGTTGTTCTTCATTGTTTTATTTGCTTTCATAAGAACTTTTAAATCCTTGTAAAACACTTGAATATTGTGCTTGTTCCAGTCAAGGGACTTGGAACAAGGGATAGGCGTCCCAAGCCTAGGTTAAATTGGGGGATTGTAGGGTTCGTTGTTAGTCCGGAGTAGAACAACGAGTTGGGTAGTTCACTCGAAAAACTACCGGACTGTAATCGCTGATTATAGTGAAAAATTTCCAAAGGTGTTTGGGGAGTGGATGTAGGAGCAGTGGAAGCTCCGAACCACTATAAACCTTTGCGTTTGCGATTGACTGTGCTTACAACTTTAATTTTACTTTTGCACATACACTTGTGTGTTTTGTTTAATTAGACAAAAAGTTTTAAAACACCCAATTCACCCCCCTCTTGGGTGACCATCTCTGGGCAACACCCCTCCTCCTTTTCCTTGCTTGGTGCGGCAAAGAAGAGGGGCCGATGCCCCTCTTGGAATTTAATCAAGGAGCTCCTACTTTTGTAGGAGCTCCACATGCTATTTAAGAGGAGGCGTGGGGGCTGACCTAGGGCATCATTGAAGCCCTCTCCCTCTCCAATTCATGGCCCCCCTCTCCTCCCCTTTCCTTGGTTCAGCCGCAAGCAAAGGAAGAAAAGAAAGGTGGCCTTTTCATCCTCCCTTCCTCCTTCCAACGCAAGGAAAAGAAAGAAGGTTGCAGGGTTTTTGTTCCTTTACTATTCTTCATCCTTCTTCTTCCTCCTCTCAAGCATATTCAAGAGTTGAAAGAAAGAGAGGAGATCAGCCATTAAAAGTTATCTCTGCAAGGGAGTTAGCACCCCGGGGAGATAGAAAGCTTGGATCGGTTCCTGCTTCGTGTGGATACCCGTAGAGGCCGGGCACTTGAACGGCTTCAAGCGAACCTTCATCCAAAAACCACGATCATCAGTTTGTGGTGATTATCTACCCGCACAAGGTGAAGATCTGATCTTCCTAAAGTTTTTAAAAGTTTTTAATCCTTATCTATCTACGAACGGTTTTAAACAACGTTCATGCGATGAACGGTTGATCCCGCACATGCCTCTTCCGCTGCATCTGAAATTTTTGAAATTTTTCTGCGGCATGGGCGGGTTTCTAACATTCTTCTATTCCTACATTTATATTTATATATTATTTGATTATTACCATTAAGGTAATCTAGGCTTATAAGGGTTTCATGTTAAGGGACTTTATTAAGAAATTTTTAAAATCCCTAGCTTCCGCTGCCCAATTATGACATGCTAGAACCCTTCAATGCAGTGTAGGTTTAGGCTTTATCTTATTGAGCTTGACTCGACCTGCATACATTAGGCTCAATTAATAAATAATTAAATCAAACTCGAATTAATTTATTAAAATGCAATGATGAGGGTAACACATCTTTTAGTTGAATTTACAAAATATGTGAATTAAAATAATGATAAGTGCTATGAATAAGATATTAATTTATGCATTATTTAACACTTATCACACCCCCCAACCTATATTTTGCTAGTCCTCAAGCAAAATAAAAACTAACTCACTTTCGCAGGAATCGCGATTGCATTTACCGTATGCAATAAGGCTTTAAACCCCTAGGTGGCCCTAGTGGACGAGTTTTGTCTCGTGAGGGTTTCTGGCTCAGATACCCACAAACTGCTGTCTCTACTTAAAAAGTTTATTGTTTTATAAAATCTAATTTCAAATGCATAAATACCAAGAATTTCAAAAGCACACAAAGTTTTAATTACTAAGTCAGCCCAAATCCTAGGTCAGTATGCAACTTAAGTTGAAGGCATTAAGTTTCTGTTAGGGAGTTGTAAGGCTCAATTATACTTGGGTGCTCGGTGATATCTGGACCATACACAAACTAAGGCTTTAGATCCCCAAAATACTGCTAAAGCTAGTAGTTTCCAAGAATTGGTCAGATAAGACCTAACCACTGATTCAAAATCATCCTATCTTGCAGGATTTTGAGAGTTGTGGATATTTACTTTAATACCTCATGGGCTTTATCTATAATATTCCAGTTTACTCGAATTTTTACAACGACAGCTTTCACACTATTATCTTTTTCAAGGTCAATATTATTTTCTCTTTCTTTTTTTTTTCTCTTTTTTTTGTATAAATAAATTATGCACTTTTACTCTTGTAATGATTCCTCCGTGTAGCGAGCATTCAGTCAACACTCCCACACCAGATGGCATAAGGTGTTGGGCATCAAGACTCCCCTACGGACCTATGCTCGGGTTCATCATCACAAGCCCGCTGACTTTTGATAATAGGTAGCCCTTTTCGATGTACCTGACTAAATTCACTTCTTTTTTTTTTTTTGATAATAGTGAATTAGATAGGTATGATTCATCAGGACTCAAGGTTGCTTCCAGACTTAACAACATAATGTTGAACCTAATCCTTAGAAGTGCAGGCCATGTGTGTTGTGAAATTCTAAAGTAAAAATTATCTTACAACTCACTAAAAGAACTTTTAATGAAAAGAACTCAAGTTGTCTTACTTCTGACTAATCATTGGGCTTGTTAGATTTTATATACTTTGTGCATTTATCATTTTAGCACTAAGGCATAGAAATTAGGTTCGTTTTTTTTTTCAAAGGATTTATTCAAAAATGCGAAAATGCGAATGTGGAGTGATTGATTATAACCCTATTTGATTTTGATGAGCTCAAAGCATTTGAGTATATCTTATGTTATACTAATGAATTCAATCTAGTGTTTCAGTCAAATATTTGTAAATTTATGTTCAAGTGTCTCTAGCTTTGGTTCAATACACTTTGGATAAGTAAGGAATTCAATTTGAACCAAAGTCTGAATCTCGAGTCGACTCCGGAAGATTACGAGTCGACTCCAAGCGTATCAGAAGCTCTGGCACAAGCTCGAGTCGACTCCTGCACATTACGAGTCGACTCCGACTGAGAACAGACAGCCGGACAGAAAGATTCATCTCAGAACCTGTCAATGAGTCGACTCCTGAAGAATTCGAGTCGACTCCGATGCTTGCCGAGTCGACTCCAGCATAGTACGAGTCGACTCCATGGAGTAACAGACAGAAAGACAGAGAAGTCATATTGGACTCTGAGAGCCGAGTCGACTCCCGAAGAACTCGAGTCGACTCCGACGTTTGGCAGGTCGACTCCTAAGGAAGCAAGAGTCGACTCCCAGAGAAATGCAAGGCTAAAAGTCAGAGAGCCAACTTCGATGTCTGAGAGCCGAGTCGACTCCCGCAAAGTCCGAGTCGACTCCAAGGCAGTTCAACTCCAAAGACAGAAGACCTGTCTTTCAGGCTCTGAGAGCCGAGTCGACTCCAAGGAAATCCGAGTCGACTCGAGGAAGCAAAATCGAGAGGATGAGTTTTGAAGCCTGAAGATCGAGTCGTCTCCAGAAGGGAAAGTCATCTCCGGACAATTGGCGAGTCGACTCCAGGTTCAGCCGAGTCGACTCCAGAACGGGACGGCACTTGATTTCAAATTTTGAACAGTGGGCGAGTCGTCTCTAGTAAAGCATGAGTCGACTCCAGCAACACTCGAGTCGACTCCGATCCCAACGGGCATTTTGTCACGAGTTGCAGAATGTGCAGAACGGTCTTGAATTTGTATCTAACGGCTATTTTTCTTTGGAAATGGCTTAAATAGCCTGAGTGAACAGTAATAGAGTAAGAAAGAGAGACTCCATTCAAAGCTAAAGGGATTTCCACCAACCAAAAGCTCTCTAGAGTGATTACACGAAAAAGAAGGAAGAAGTGCATTGAAGTCGACTCTCCAACTGTCTTCCTCACATTCAAGGCTCTCCTCCTGACAGCAAGTCTACATCAAATTCAAGAGGAGTCAAAGAGTTTGAAAAGCCCCTTCCTCCATCTCCAAAATCAGTTTGAGGGCTTCTTACTCTTCCTTGCTTAAATTGTTTAAATACGCTTTTGAGAAGCTTCCTTTTTGTTTGTGTCAAACTATTTGTTACTTACTTGATTCAATTAGGGGATTGAATCAAGGGTGTTAAGGTTTGTTGGTGAGCCAAGGTTAAAACCAACGGTGTAAGGGTTTGATTGTGATCCCGGGAAAACAATCGGGTGGTTCTAGTCGGTGAGCCTGTGAAAACCGACCGAGTTCGTTGTGATCTCGTAAAACAACAAGTTGGGTTGTGAACTTGTAAAACAACCGGCTGTAATCTGAGGGATTATAGTGAACTCCCAAGTGAGGCTTGGGGAGTGGACGTAGGAGCAAGGGTTAGCTCCGAACCACTATAAAATTGCTTGTGTTTGTGATTGTTTCATTGTCTCTTCCTTTCCCTTCATCCACTGCATATAGCAACTAATTAATCCACTCGCAAAAGTTTTAATTAGTTACTCACAAAGTCTTTTAATTGCAATAATTATTTTAAAATCCAATTCACCCCCCCTCTTGGGTTGTCTATCTGGGCAACAAGTGGTATCAGAGCCGGAACTCTTTTACCAAAAGAGTAAAAGATCAAAATGACAACCCCATTTGGATCTTCTCATATTGAGGGCCAGTCCACCCATAGACCACCATTCTTCAATGGATCCGACTAGTCATATTGGAAGGCTAGGATGAGAATATTTATCCAAGCACAAGACTATGAGATGTGGACCACCATACTTAATGGACCATACATCCCATCAATTTTTGTAGAGGGTGTTACTATACCCAAACTTGAAAAAGATTGGGATGACGATGATATAAGAAAGGCACAACTAAATGCCAAAGCAATGAATGTGCTTTATTGTGCTTTAGACCGAAATGAATTCAATAGAGTCTCTACTTGCAATTCTGCAAAAAAAATTTGGGATAGACTTGAAGTGACCCACGAGGGCACAAATCAAGTAAAAGAATCTAAAATAAATATATTAGTTCATAAGTATGAATTATTTAAGATGGATTCCAATGAAACTATCACTTGCATGTTTACTAGATTTACTGACATTGTCAATGGCCTAAAAAGCCTTGGCAAAAATTATACTAACAGTGACCTTGTCAGAAAGATTCTTCGTTGTTTGCCAAGGTCATGGGAGGCCAAGATGACGGCAATCCAAGAAGCCAAGGACTTGAACAAGCTTCCACTTGAGGAGCTTCTTGGATTCCTAATGACGCACGAGCTCACAATGAAACAACACAGCGAAGAAGAATCCTCTCATAAGAAAAAGATAATAACTCTCAAATCTACTTCTTCTAACAAGGATTTATCTTGCAGTAGCAGCAGTGAAGAAGAAGATCATGAGGGAGATGATGATGAGGCTCTTCTCGTGCGTAAGTTCAGAAAATTCATCAACCGAAAGAAGTTCTTTCATCAAAGGAGAGGTCCCTCAAGTTCCTATTACAAGGATAAAGGTAAGGAAAGGAAAAATGAGGGAATCGGATGCTACGAATGTAAGAAGCCGACACACTTCAGAGCGGACTGTCCTTTGCTCAAGAAGGCCAGCAAGTACAAGAAAAAGAAAGTCCTCGTCTCCACCCTATCGGACTCCGATTCATCATCATCATCATCGGATGAGGAACAAGAAGAAAAGGCCAACCTATGTTTTATGGCAAACGAAAATGAGGTAACATCTGAAACGCATTTAGATTTTACCTTTGATGAATTGTATGATGCGTTTAATGAATTAATGGATGAATATAAGACAATAAATCTTAAGAATAAAGAGCTAAAACTAACCAATCAATCTCACCTCCATAAATACGATAAATTAGTTAAGGATAAGGATTTTATCATTAAAGAAAATTTAGAACTTAAAACAAGCAAGCAAATGTTAATTCAAAAAACTAATACCTTAATTAAAGATAACGAAAAACTAACCAAGGAAATTTCTGAACTTAAAAAGGATAAACAAACTATTAGAGATAATTTCACAAAAGACTTAAATGCACTAAAAACAGAAAAACAAAAGTTGGCACTAGAACTTGAAAAGTACAAACCTTTTGTAGAAAAGTTTACATATAGTTCTGAAAAATTGGAAATGATACTTAATAGTCAACGAGCTGTGTTCAATAGAGCTGGTTTAGGGTATAAACCTAAAAATAAGCAAAAGCTCCTTAGTAATTTCTTTGTAAAAGCAGGGAAAAGCAAAACTAAGAAAATAACCTGTTTTTACTGTAGAACAATAGGACATAAAGCTAATGTGTGTGATCATAGAAAAGGAAAAGCTAAAGAAAAAATTAAAAGGGTTTGGGTTCCAAAAGGAACCAACATTACTAACCATGAAGGACCCAAGAAAACTTGGGTACCTAAAATTGTATGATTTTCTTGTGTAGGAGTGTCTTGCAGCCAAGGTCGACAAAAACTGTTGGTACTTGGATAGTGGCTGCTCAAGACACATGACGGGTGACAAAGACCAATTCTTCACCCTTGAGCCTAAGAAGGGAGGTGCAGTGACATTTGGAGACAATAACCAAGGTCACATCGTTGGTATAGGTAAAGTACAAATCACCTCCTCAACCTTTGTTGATAATGTACGATTAGTAGATGGTCTTAAACATAACTTACTTAGCATAAGTCAATTATGTGATAAGGGTTTTGATGTTTTGTTTAAACAATCCTTATGCATCATAACCAACTCAATTGATAATAGCTTAGTATTCAAAGGAATAAATGTGGAAATGTCTATGTAGTAGATCTAGATGATCTTGCTAAAAACAGTCCTTGCTTAGTTGCTAGTGATACTAAGGAGAATGATGCAAGTTGGTTATGGCACCGTAAATTAGGACATGCAAGTATGGATACAATATCTAAGTTAGTTAAAAGAGATTCTGTAATAGGTTTGCCAAAACTAAAATTTGAGAAAAATAAAATCTGTGAAGCTTGTCAATATGGCAAACAATCAAGGAACTTCTTTAAATTCATAAATTGTGTCTCTACCTCTAGACCTCTTGAACTACTACACATGGATCTATTTGGACCAACTAGAACCACAAGTCTAGGTGGAAACAAATATGGTCTTGTTATTGTAGATGATTTTTCTAGATATACTTGGGTCATGTTTTTAGCTCATAAAGATCAAGCATTTTTAGTATTTAAGAAATTTCATAAGGAAGTAACTAATGCTAGAGATGCTTCAGTCATAGCTATTAGAAGTGACCATGGAACGGAATTTGAAAATCATCTATTTGATGAATTTTGTAGTAAAAAGGAGATAACTCATAATTTTTCTGCACCTAGGACACCACAACAAAATGGAGTTGTAGAAAGGAAGAATAGAACCCTAGAGGAAATGGCTAGAACCATGCTATGTGAAAGTAACCTCCCTAAGTATTTTTGGAAAGAAGCCATTAATACATCATGTCATATATTAAATAGAGTTTTATTGAGACTCATTATAAAGAAAACACCTTATGAACTTTGGAAAAATAGAAAGCCCAAAGTAAACTATTTTCATGTTTTTGGATGTAGGTGTTTCATTCATAATAATGGGAAGGATAACTTAGGTAAATTTGATTCTAAATCTAATGAAGGTATCTTTTTGGGATATTCTACATCAAGTAAAGCATATAGAGTATTTAACAAAAGAAATCTTGTTATTGAAGAGTCTATACATGTTGTTTTTGATGATACTAGTGATATCTCTTCTAGCAAGAGAGTTGTTCCTGATGATGATGCAGAAATTCTTGAAGAAAAGATTGATGAGATGACATTACAAGAAGATGAACAAAAACTAATTGGAAATGCATCAACAAGTCAAGAGGCAATTGTGGATCATGGGCTGACTAAGGCTTGGAGGTATGCTCATGGGCATCCTAAGGAATTAATTTTAGATGATCCATCTCAACCTGTTAGGACTAGAGCATCTCTTAGGAACTTAAATAATCATCTAGCATTTGTCTCACACTTTGAACCTAAACACATAGAAGAAGTTGAAAAGGATGTAAATTGGATAAATGCAATGCAAGAAGAACTAAACCAATTTACTAGAAACAAGGTATGGAACCTAGTTGAACGACCCTCTGAATATTCAATAATAGGTACCAAATGGATATATAAAAATAAACTTGATGAAAATGGAATTGTGATTAGGAACAAGGCTAGACTAGTAGCAAAGGGCTATAATCAAGAAGAAGGTATAGACTTTGATGAAACCTTTGCTCCTGTAGCTAGACTTGAGGCAATTAGATTGTTACTAGCATTTGCATGCTCTAAAGACTTCAAATTATTTCAAATGGATGTAAAAAGTGCATTTTTGAATGGGTATATTAATGAGGAGGTGTATGTAGAACAACCTCCTGGTTTTGAAAATCATCAATACCCCAATCATGTTTACAAACTAAATAAAGCACTTTATGGTCTAAAGCAAGCTCCTAGAGCTTGGTATGAAAGACTTAGCAAATTTCTACTAGACCATGAGTTCTCTAGAGAAAATGTAGATACAACACTGTTTTTAAAGAAGAAAAATAAAGAAATATTAGTAGTGCAGATTTATGTTGATGATATTATTTTCGGTGCTACTAACAATCGCCTCTGCGAAGAATTTGCTGACTTGATGCAGAGTGAATTTGAAATGAGCATGATGGGAGAGCTGAACTATTTCCTCAGGCTACAAATCAAACAATCTAAGGAGGGCATCTTCATCTGTCAAGCAAAATACATCAAAGAGATGCTCAAGAAGTTTGATATGGAAGGAAACAAGCCAATCAGCACACCCATGGGTACGTCATGCACACTTGATAAAGATGAATCAGGTAAGTCAGTAGATCAAAAGATGTATAGAGGTATGATAGGATCTTTATTATATCTTACTGCAAGTAGACCTGATATCATGTTTAGTGTATGCATGTGTGCTAGATATCAATCTAATCCTAAGGAATCACATTTAATAGCTGTTAAGAGAATCTTTAAATACCTAATAGGAACAAAAACCATAGGTCTATGGTACTCTAAAGATTCAAGCATAAATTTAATTGGGTACACTGATTCAGACTTCGCTGGTTGTAAACTTGATAGAAAAAGCACCAGCGGATCATGTCAATTCTTAGAAGAAAATTTAATCTCTTGGTTTAGCAAGAAACAAAACTCGGTTGCATTATCTACAGCTGAAGCCGAATATGTTGCTGCCGGGAGTTGTTGTGCTCAAATCTTGTGGATTAAACAACAACTTGAAGATTATGGCATTAAACAAGATAAAATTCCCATTAACTGTGATAATACAAGTGCCATTAATCTAACTAAGAATCCAATTCAACACTCAAGAACTAAACATATTGAGATAAGACATCACTTCATAAGAGATCATGTACTGAATGGTGATGTGACACTTCAATTTGTGTGTACTGATGATCAACTTGCTGATATCTTCACAAAATCCCTATGTGAGGATCGATTTTGCATACTTAGAAGAGGGTTAGGAGTGATTCATCCATTCTCGTGATACTCTCCTCTAATTCATAGATTTTGAGGATTAGTCTAAGGTAAACATAGGACTTCTTATCTATGATCATCAATTCAGCTCCTAAATCATGGATAAGTCTATAACTATCTCTAGTGGCACGAAAATAACATGATTTTTGGGTGCGTGCCAGAGTTCGAGTCGACTCGGATACATTTTAGAGTCGGCTCATGGGGGAGTCGACTCGCGTATATTTCGGAGTCGACTCGAGGTCGAGAATCCGATGTTTTAACCCTAATCGAAACGTTCAATCGACACTTCTATTCACCGCTGTCACTGTTTCAAAAACCCTGGAGTCATCTCCGACCTCGTCTCCGACCCTTGTTAGGCCATTTCCGTCGAGTTTCCCTCCGTCCCTCGTGTCCTTTCCCCCTCCTTAGGTCTAGGATGCCTCGCAAAGCCACTGTCCCGAGCCGGAAAAGGCCCCATTCCGCGAGCGGCACCGAGCGACGGTCAAAGGCTCGGAATGAACCCGCGAGGCCACAACCTCCGGTTCCTTCCCCGCCAAGGCCGGTTCCCTCGCGTCCGTGCACCGGGAAGGCGGTCTCCACCGGGAGAAAAGTCAACTTTGACTTCCTCTCCCGGGAAGGCTTTACCCTAGGGCATCGGTTAAGGGCTCAAGGGTTAGAAAGGTTTTGTTCCCTAGATCTCCCTACTTACCCGGGGTTAGTTAGGAAATTTTACGGTACTGTAGCTAGGGGTAATGGTGGTATTCAGGGAACTGTAGCGGGTGTCCCTATATTTATTTCGGAGGACTTCATTGCTCAAGTCCTCCATCTTTTCCAAGTAGGGGTGTCTCCCTCTCATCCCGCGGATAGGACTGAGGCCCTTACGGCCATACTAGAGAGTCCACCTCAGTCCCTCCTAGAAGAGGTGTCTGCAAATCAGCTATCAGCTGAAATGCGGCTCCTCTTAAGTATCATATCTAGGACCCTCTTCCCCAAGACAGGCCGTTTTGATTTTGTGTCTGAGAGGGACCTAGCCCTGATGTTCTACATACTTCAAGATACTCCAACCAACTTCCCAAAACTCATCTACAGATACATCTGTGAACCATTAGATAAGCCTAGATTGAGTCTCCCGTATGGTATGCTATTCACCCTCATCTTTAGGGAGTTAGGGGTTTCTATTCCTGAGGGAGAACCCTCTCGCTCACTACGTCACACTGACCGAATGGGTGAGGGGACTCTCCATAGGATGGGGTTCCATAGAGTCGATGGAGTCTGGGTACGGAGACCATCCACTTCCACACCTTCTGACCCTACTACTCGACACTTCTCCAGCCCTGATCATGACTCAGATTTTCCCACCTATCCCTCCACTTCAGCACCATCTACTTCAGCCGGACCCTCCACTGCACCACCTTCTCAGCCACTGGAGGTCCGGATATCTTCTGAGCAGCTCTGGGAGTTGCGGCAGGAGATCGTGAGGGAGCTACGGGACGACCTACTGAGGGAGCTCCGAGGTCCTCAGAGTGCTCCCTCCACCCAGCTAGTACCCTCCTTAGCAGCCGTGACAGAGATGGTTGCAAATCTGAGGGAGGAGATATTCAACATCCGAAGCCTAGTTCAAGGACAATACTGGAACATAAGTGACGTCAAGGACGACACAAGGGCTAGAGTTGTATATTTTTCTTTACTTTATGTTGTACAGTCCCTTGAGGACTCACTTGATATGTAATCACACTTGTACTTAATTTTGGATAAATACAATGAGTAGAACTTCTTTTCAAAAATTGTGCATTCTTGAGTTTTTGCATCTTACTGTGCTTTCTGCCTTTTTGCTATGATGACAAAAAGGGGGAGAAAATATATTGAATAGACATGTAAAGGGAATCAATAAAAAGAAAACTTTTAAAGCACAAAATAATTTGTTCTAAGTGGATTCGATACCTCGAGGCTCATTATCTCTCTGTTGGGGCTCCTAAAGGAGTAATCTCCAGAATCTATTCAAGAGATATTCGGAGATTAGTTGAATCATACTCAAGAACAAATTGGCAGATTTTCCCTCTAAAACCAAAAATTTAAGTTCAAAAGCTTCAATACACTAAAAGAAAATTCAGAGAATCTAAACAAAGTTGAATGCATGTGTTGAGGGGAAGAATCTGAAATCTTAAGAAAGCAAACTCATTAAATATATATAAGCCAAACAATTGATTGCATGACATGAAGGCTTATATAATTCCAAATGAAAGGGGGAGCTTTAACTTCAGAATTTACTGTTTCACACCTTTCAGTTTTGGATAAATTAAATGACTAGACACTTGAATTCATTTTAAAACTTTACTATAAATCTCCTTTTTGGTTGAGCAATTCACTTTACAAATACTCAATGTTTTGTCATCATCAAAAAGGGGGAGATTGTGGAGTGATTGATTATAACCCTATTTGATTTTGATGAGCTCAAAGCATTTGAGTATATCTTATGTTATACTAATGAATTCAATCTAGTGTTTCAGTCAAATATTTGTAAATTTATGTTCAAGTGTTTCTAGCTTTGGTTCAATACACTTTGGATAAGTAAGGAATTCAATTTGAACCAAAGTCTGAATCTCGAGTCGACTCCGGAAGATTACGAGTCGACTCCAAGCGTATCAGAAGCTCTGGCACAAGCTCGAGTCGACTCCTGCACATTACGAGTCGACTCCGACTGAGAACAGACAGCCGGACAGAAAGATTCATCTCAGAACCTGTCAACGAGTCGACTCCTGAAGAATTCGAGTCGACTCCGATGCTTGCCGAGTCGAGTCCAGCATAGTACGAGTCGACTCCATGGAGTAACAGACAGAAAGACAGAGAAGCCATATTGGACTATGAGAGCCGAGTTGTTGCCCAAGGTGACAACCCAAGAGGGGGGGGTGAATTGGGTCTTTTAAAAACTTTTAAACTACTTCTAATCTTTTAGATTAATTATGCTAAGTTGTATGGATGCTTAGTGAAGCTTAACCTTAGCAAGAGTATGATTCTAATCTAATCAACTATTAAGCAGCGGGTTCAATAAAAGATTAGTCTAATTTTGCCCTAGTATGCTATTCAATTTAATGATTGTGTAAATTGATTATGCTTGCAACTAAAGGATGCACGAAGAAGAGTTAAGCACGCTTAATATCTAAGTAAGTGAGTGAGGAGGTCAGTCAACAAAGAGCATCACAAACACAACAAAAATATAGTGGTTCGGTGCATCCCAGCACCTACATCCACTCCCCAAGACCTCTTGAGAATTTCACTATAATCCTACAGATTACAGCCGGTTGTTTTACAAGCTCACAACCCAACTTGTTGTTTTACGAGGTCACAACGAACTCGGTCGGTTTTCCCAGGCTCACCGACTAGAACCACCCCCAATTGTTTTCCCGGAATTACAATCGAACCCTTACACGTTGGTTTTACCCTCGGCTCACCAACAAACCTAAACCCCGTTGGTTTTCCCTTTGGCTCACCAACAAACCTTACACCGTTGGTTTTCCCTTTGGCTCACCAACAAACCTTTAACCCCTTGATTCAATCCCTTGATTGAATCAAGTTACAAGATATTAAAACAAAGAATAAAAACAAATCAAAGCTTCTTAAACAAGCAAATATAACAATATAAACAAATAGAGTAAAGAGAAGCCCTCAAACGAGTTTTGAAGATGGAGGAGCTCGACTTCTTCTTTACTTGACCCTCTTCGGATTTGGCACGAAGTAGAGGATCACCGCGGCAGCACACGGATGGAGAGGAAGCTTTGGGATACACTTGGAAGCTCTTCTTCTCTCTATTTCACTTTGAATGGCCCTTATTGTGCTTATGGGAGATTTCCCTTGGAATCTCTTCCCTAAATGTTTTCTCCCACTTCCATGCCATCTCCCCTAGCTCTCCTCTTGTTTTTATAGCTTTAGATGGCGTGGAGACAAGAATATAGCCGTTAGAGACAAAAATAGAGCCGTTGGAACCAGTCTGCACCTCCTGACAATATGACCGTTGGGATCGGAGTCGACTCGCGCGATCAGGAGTCGACTCGCCTGTTGCAGGAGTCGGCTCGTGCTTTACTGGAGACGACTCGGCCACTGTTCCAAATTTGAATTAAAGTGCATGCCTCGACTGGAAGTCGACTCGACTTAACCTGGAGTCGACTCGCCAACTTCTGGAGCTGACTTGGCAATTCAGGAGTCGGCTCTTCCACTGAAGTCCGTGGATCCAATTTTGAATTTTGTCCTCTCGAGTCGACTCGACTGTCCTGGGAGTCGACTCGAATCTCAGAGCCCGAACTCCCGATCCTCTGTCTTTTGGCTCATCCAGTCTTGGAGTCGACTCGAACTTCCCCGGAGTCGACTCGGCTCTCAGTTTCCGAAACTCAGCCTTCTGTCATCTTGGTGTAGCGCTGCCTTGGAGTCGGCTCGAGCTGTCTGGGAGTCGACTCGAATCTCCGAGGCAGTAACTTGGTTTTCTGTCTGTTGATGGTCGCGGAGTCTCGGAGTCGACTCGTGCAATGCGGGAGTCGACTCGAATCTCAGAGTCCCAAAAATGCTCTCTGGCTTTTTCCTTGTGTTCCGCTGAGAGTCGACTCTTGCTTTCTTTGGAGTCGACCTACCAACCATCGGAGTCGACTCGCGTTCCACTGGAGTCGACTCGAATCTCAGACCCGAAAACTGCTCTCTGACTTTTCTGCCTGTGACTTCTAGGAGTCGACTCATACGTCTCCGGAGTCGACTCATACTTCTCCGGAGTCGACTCGAATTCCACTGGAGTCGACTCGAAGACTGTTCTTTTGGATTTTTCTTTTGATTTTACTCCTCCAATTTGAATCCTTTGAACTTTAAACTTTGGGCCAATAAATTGTAGCTTTCTTCCAACTTGAGAGCTTTGGAGGCCTTCTTGTGTTCTCCCAACTTGCTATGTTCCTTGCAAAATAAATATCTTTCTCCTTGCAACATAAACATTAGTATCTATACTTCAAGGTTTTGTGATCATCAAAATCAATCTATGAATCAATCTTTGGGTCATCAATCTCTCCCTTTTTGATGATGACAAAACTTAGAGTATATGCAATATAAAAGATATTGTTTTCTAGAAGTAATACATAGCAAAGTTGCATGAAGTAGAAAACATATATTTTTAAAACATACTTCATGATAATGCTTTAGATTTAATCAGCTTAACACAATCAACATATTTCAATTTAAGCTGATTTGTATTCAATTCAAAGCATAAAGGCATTATGAGCATATACTTAGAAATTTGCATATACTTAGATATTTCTCCCCCTTTTTGACAACATCAAAAAGATAGGAAAACATTAAGCACAAAGATAAGAACACTCAAATATTTCTTTCCCTTATTGTACTCTGATTTGAATGTTAAATTATTGCAAGGATATGAATCATATAACTTAAGGCAATAATATTAGAATCAGATTAATGAGCATAGATCAGAGCCAATTAAGATAATTTCAGAGCAGAACACATCGAATGTGATTTCAAGAAGTTTTCTAATTTGATACCACAGATAGTTTTCTAATCAAGTATAGGTGGAATCTTCCTTAGGTTAATACAAGAAGTACCACAAATGATATTCAAGGAAACACATGAGTGGAAATCTAACCTCTCTTTAATAAGTATGAAAGCTTGTTCATTTAAGATCTTTTGCCCAATCTATTAAGTGTTTTATCAACATGAGAGCAATTTAATTGATTTTTAGAGTAAAAGATCAAAACTTATATATTTGAAAGACATATCATCATGTTGGATCATTAATTCTTAATGACTTCAAGGTTCTTTTATGATAATAAGAGCATTGGGGCACAAATACCAAAATATGGATTCATGCAATTTTGATATATCTTAGAGCTCTCTTAAAGACTTTCTTTTATTCCTTTAGAAAATAAGCACAATTTGATACATAAAAATAGGAATTGGCACAAAATTTAAGTTCTAAGGAGCAAGCCAATTAGGACTCATTAGTGAATTCCAAAATAGATTTTCTATGAGATACTCAAGAAAATTCAACACATTATTCTCCCCCTTTTTCATTAAGTTAGAGGCTCTTAAGATCAACTATTTGAATTGTAATTTAGTTCATGATTGATGCATAGGATATACTAACCTAACAAGCCTCAAGGTGTATCGTAAAAATTTTCAGATTTAAATTTCAGATGATAAATATTGGAGAGCATTAAGATCACTTTTCATTTAGTATTCTTCCTCTCTCCTTTAGTTATAGATTTATGCGATTAAGTTCCATAAGACCTCTCCTTCTGAAATTTTCTTTCTCCCCCTCAATTGATCATTCCATTTAAGAGTTTAGAATTTGAAGATAATGTTCAATAAAATTGTCAATCTCAAAAATATATTTTCTATAAGTTTCAGCTTATTTTCATAAGACTCAAGGTTTGAGATAAGACAACCTTTATAGAACTCTTCTCAAGGCATAAACTTATAATTAAAGCAAGTATTGCATTATAAGGAGGTTCATCAAAATCAATCTAGAAAAATCAAGGTATGCTTCAAATTGAAGTAACTTTAGGATAAGATATCTAAGGCTCCCCCTCAAAAGATGCATACTTCTTTAATCATTCTTTTCTTTTGTTGAATTTCATATTTTAATGTTAAACGTGAATAAACCTGAAACTTTATGATATCAAGAATGTAGAGTGATCTAGAAGTATTCAAAATTTATAGTAATCACTCTTTCTAATCCTTTAAGAACAAGTTATGCTTTCTCCTAATCTTAGAGAATATTAATCAGAAAATGATTCATTTGAAGTTCAGTTTCTTTCAAAAGCATTTACATTTTCTTTCTTTTAGAATCATTTGAGTGAGCTGAAATATTTCTAGCTTTAAGATCATTCACTCTATATATATTCTGATGGAAGTCTTTAAGAATGTAGGAGGAGAAAAAAAAAAAAACATATAGATGATCATTTATAGAACTCAGTTTCTTAATCATAGTTTTTCATCAATGTATACATGAAATACAATAAATCTTTTTAAAATCAAAATAAGGTCATATATTTTAGAAATTTTTGTTTGCAATCAAGATCATCGAAAAACACATCATTTGAACCAATATTAGTATACTTTGAAGATAAGAAATGATATGTTTTGGATGCGTATCGGAGCAATCAAAATAAATTCTGTTTTTCTTACATTAACATTTTATTTAGTAATCATATGGAGTTTAAACTTTTATACAAAATCGGATTCTGAATTACATAGGATTTTCAATAGAAGCTTTCTAAGTCATAATATGAGATATGTATCTTTCACAATGTAGCTCATCTTAAATTGTTACGATTGAAAAATACATATTTCAATAACATTAAAGCACTTTCAGAATCTTTGTGTTTAATTTTGAGTTTCGATACAAAATAAAGGATATTTTAACAAGTATTAGGACATTATGTATCAAAGTTAGGCAAGTAGAAAGATATATCAATATCAATTTATTTTTTCTAAATAGATATATCCTTCTCTTCCCTTTTTTTTACAAATTTTATTCTACTTTCAGATTTTAGAGATGATTGTGAATGACAAATCTGAAATAAAATAAAAATAACTTCATATAGTACTTCAAACATTCAATCATGGAACATTACAAAATATTGGAAATTCATAATTCAGAACATCATGCCATATGCAAAATATATCATGCATTAAAATATTAAGAACAAGAATGTCAAGGATCAAAATCAATTCTTTTCAAATAAACTCCCCCTATTTAAGTATAATCTTGCAATGATTTCATCCTTAAAGTGTGTTTTCAAGTGATTAAAAATTTGACTTAATTCTACTTTTATTTACTTTGTTTTTCATTTATAACTTTCTTATGCTCTATACTCTATTTGCTCCCTATCCGGTGGAGTTGGGAAGGGGCACGAGGTACTACCACTAGCCTCCCTCTTGTGCCGTCCCTAATATGCCCTACACCGAATAGTTGGGTCAAATAGTGCCGGGTACTACCACTAGCCTCCCCATTGGCACCATCCCTATGATGAGCAATATAGAAAGGTTAAAATGTTTACTTCAAATTCTCCCTGTTTAAGTGTAATTAATTATTAATTTTATCCCTTCCATATGTGCCGAATATATTATGTTTGTTTTGCTTTCCCTTAAGATTGGAGTATTTGCCTTTGCTTAGATTTTACATCTCTTGAATAATATCCATTTTCTTTTCTTTATCTCTCTCTCTTTTTGTTATTCTCAAGTAATTTACATGAAAGAGCAGAATAAAGAAAGAATCTTATGTGTCATATAGATGTATATCATGCAAACAACATTTTCATTATGCTCAAGTATTCATAACTTCTCACAAGTTATTTTACATCAAAATTTTAAGCATATACTTGTGTATTTCATGGTTATGATATAGGCAAAGAAATAATTTAGTTTGGGCAAACCATGAAACAGTTTCTAAAAGTATAAGTCAGTCAATACACACATAGACATGATATCAAAAATTAATGATTAAAGAATTTAATCATGCCATAATAGGATTTAAGTTATTGACTTTGCTCAAATAATTTGTGAGAAAGGTATCTAAAATTACCTATTCATTATATGTTCTTCAAGCCAAACTAGATTTCTTATGTGTGAACTTTTGGCTGAAGAAGATCCTTTCTCTTGTTTGCATGTGAATGTTTAGTGTATCTTACATGAAGATATCCTTCAAGTTGAAATTTCTCAATTTTCTTTCTTGAAGGAAGGTCATTAGTTTCTTTAAGATACAAAGCATTCATCCAACATATATATATATTTTTTAATTAGATGACTCAATATGAGATATGACAATAGTTGCATGTTGAGTCACTTTACTCAAGAGATTTTCTAAATATAAGCAAGCACATATCACTTGAACTAAAGAGATAGATTCATTAACCAAGATAGTTCAAGGACAAGCATGTGAGGCAATAGACAGATTTATCAAGGTCAAATCAATTTAGTTTAGATTCTATTTGCTTAAGATAATTATCAATAAGATGTGTTAACTAAGTTTTAATCAACTTATCTTAAACGTTAGTTTCTATCAAAATTCAGATTATGACGTATTTGTTATCAATAAAATATGATTAATTAAAGTTAGATTGAAGTCTTGCACAAGGTCACATAATGAGCATACAATCTGGTCTACTAGCTGTATGATAAAATAATTATTCTATCATGCTTCAATACAGCTTTAAACAATAGATCTACTTTGCGTATCCTTTTCAATTTCTACAAGATGGGGTCATAGATATACCTTCTTCATGCCAATCTTCTATAAGAGTTTTCTTGTGAACTAACGTTGGTCAATGAAGATCCCCTTTCCTGTTTGTCTTAATTTGGAGTTTGAGAGAAGATGTTAATTCATTCATCATATTTCAAACTCACCTTGCAATATAACTCTTCATTAGTAGAACCAAACATGATGTCATCAATGCATACTTTGAGCAATTAAGATATCACAAATTCTTCTTTTTGATGCAAAGATTTATCACTATTACTTTTTATCAAAAAGGTTGCTTAAGCTTTTATATCATGCTTTTAATGCTTGTTTCAAATCATATATTGCTTTATTATATTTGTAATGAGTGTTTTAGTTTTCAGATTATTATATGTATGCAAAAAGATTAATCATATACATGTCAAATAATCTGATTTTAGTGTCTTCATGAAAGATCATTAGTCTCATAAAGAATAAGATGAATTGATATTTCTGCAACTAAAATCTTTTCATTGAATATTATATATGCATTGCTTGATGAGTGATATCCAAGGATGGCATTGTTTTCATAAGAACATATCAAGCATAGTATGAACGACTGAAAACTATGAAAGATATGCAATGGTTCATTTTCCATTTTTCAGAAGATCAAAAGGAGTTTTCATCAAAAATAGATCTAATAGAAATCATATGTATGACAAGCAGTGATGATAGCTTTCAGAAATCATTTAAGTAGATGACTATCATACACAATTGTCTTTTTCATTTCTTCAAGAATTCTATTAACCCTATTTTACTTAAGGTGTCCTTGGTGCTGAAATAATTAATTTCTGTATAAACTTTATCAGGATTTTGGTTTTCAACACTGTGTCATGATACTCTTCACAGTTTGGAAACCTTTTTCATTTGAAACACTTTTACAGGATTTAGCAAATACAGAAAATACTTCAGTTTTATTTGCCAAGAACAAATCCAATGTAAGCTTTTGAAAACTTAGTGATGGAAACAACATCTTTAGATTTAGAAATTGATTCTTGTTTGTTTCCTTAGTTAGCATGCATAGTAAAACTTTGACCTTTAAGAGGATAATCTAAGTGAGCCTATGGCAAGGTCTTTTGAGATTAAGTACATACTAGCATGAGCTGATTTCATATGCCAAATATGGTTTCTTTAATCTTGGTATTCATAGTGCATATATTCAAAAGCATACCAAGTACACATTATCATATCTATGATCAATAAACAATAATGCCATGGATAATAACTATCAATCAAGCATATAGAGAATTCATAGAGTTATTCTTAATAAATTGATTAATCATTTAGCAACTTATCCAATAGTGAGTAAAGTATACTATAAATGAAATGATTTGATTATATTTCCAACAGTATTTTCTATATCACAAAATTGATCACTACTAGCAATTTATATCAAATACTAAGCAAAAATAATGATGAGATGCAAGGATTACTGATTTTTGTTAATAACTTTTCATAAGTATATTTTAAGTTTCTTTTGTTCCATGGGTATCTTGGTACACCTATGTGTTCATCCTCATTTTCTCATTTTGGGTACCCAAGCTTGCTTGGGTCCTTGAGAGTTAGGACATATGGTTCCTTTTGGAACCCATATCTGTTTAATATTAATAACTTTACCATTTGATTTAATTGTGTTAGAACGATAGGTAAAGTTGTTATGCCCATTCTTTTCATTTTTGAAATAAGTTATCTTATTTAATGGTTTGTTTGGTGAATTAATAACCTTTTTCTCTAGAGATTTATTGTTAAGTAAAGAAGTCAAGCCAAGTTTTGATTTATCATAAGTAACATATTGGCTTTCAAACTTCATTTTTAATCGTTCTGAACTTACGGTGAATTTGTTAATAAAAAATTTTAATTGATTAATTTCTTTACTTAAGTTTTGATTTTCTTTAATTAAGCTATGATTTTTCTGAATCAATTCTTCTGAAAATGACCTTAAGCTTTCATTTTCAGAATTTAGTTTCTCTTGTATTTCATCATTAGAATTTCTTTCTTTTGAAATTTTCAGATTTAGTTTCTTAAGATTTTTATTCTTAACAGCTAATTTTCTACATTCACCATATAAATCATGGAAAGCATTTAATAATTCATCATAAGAAAATTTTTCTTGAAAATTATTTGATGTAAGAGTAGATTCAGTTTTTACCTTGTCTTCTTGTGCCATAAAGCACAAGTTAGTTACCTCTTGTAGTTCCTTGGAGCTAATATCATCATTGTTGCTCCTAACTTTTATTTTCTTGCTAGACTCTTTCTTGGTCAAGGCTCTCTTCCTTTTTATCTCTTTCTTCCTTTCTTCTTGCTTCCTCTTCTTCTTAGTCTTTAGGAAGCTGATTTGCCTTGGAGTCGACTCGGACCTTATTGGAGTCGACTCGGTTATCTTGAGGGTCGACTCTGAAATACTTGGAGTCGACTCGACTGAGGTGAGAGATTCAACACCTTTTTCTGCAGTCTCATTGTTAGAATGTAATTGAAGCACATGAGAGCTAATCTGAGATTTATCATAAATATTTTCTAAAGTATCCCAGATCTCCTTAGCAGATAAGCATGCAGAAATTTCATTAAACTTTGTTTCTTTAATAGCACAATATAATATGTTCATAGCATTAGCATTCAATTGTGCTAAGTCCTTTTCATTAATAGTTTGAGAGAGTGTGTGAAGGTCATTTATTATGATTTTCCATAAATAATAGTTTTGTGATTGAATAAAAATGCGCATGCGTGCTTTCCAATATGTGTAGTCTATGCCATTAAACAGTGGAGGCCTATCAATTAACTGTCCCTCTCCTAGAAAACTATCTATTTGAGTTGTCATGATCTTTGGCTCTTGATCGTAAGATCAATGATTAAACTTAGAGCACCTGCTCTGATACCACTTGTTGCCCAAGGTGACAACCCAAGAGGGGGGGGGGGTGAATTGGGTCTTTTAAAAACTTTTAAACTACTTCTAATCTTTTAGATTAATTATGCTAAGTTGTATGGATGCTTAGTGAAGCTTAACCTTAGCAAGAGTATGATTCTAATCTAATCAACTATTAAGCAGCGGGTTCAATAAAAGATTAGTCTAATTTTGCCCTAGTATGCTATTCAATTTAATGATTGTGTAAATTGATTATGCTTGCAACTAAAGGATGCACGAAGAAGAGTTAAGCACGCTTAATATCTAAGTAAGTGAGTGAGGAGGTCAGTCAACAAAGAGCATCACAAACACAACAAAAATATAGTGGTTCGGTGCATCCCAGCACCTACATCCACTCCCCAAGACCTCTTGGGAATTTCACTATAATCCTACAGATTACAGCCGGTTGTTTTACAAGCTCACAACCCAACTTGTTGTTTTACGAGGTCACAACGAACTCGGTCGGTTTTCCCAGGCTCACCGACTAGAACCACCCCCGATTGTTTTCCCGGGATCACAATCGAACCCTTACACGTTGGTTTTACCCTCGGCTCACCAACAAACCTAAACCCCGTTGGTTTTCCCTTTGGCTCACCAACAAACCTTACACCGTTGGTTTTCCCTTTGGCTCACCAACAAACCTTTAACCCCTTGATTCAATCCCTTGATTGAATCAAGTTACAAGATATTAAAACAAAGAATAAAAACAAATCAAAGCTTCTTAAACAAGCAAATATAACAATATAAACAAATAGAGTAAAGAGAAGCCCTCAAACGAGTTTTGAAGATGGAGGAGCTCGACTTCTTCTTTACTTGACCCTCTTCGGATTTGGCACGAAGTAGAGGATCACCGCGGCAGCACACGGATGGAGAGGAAGCTTTGGGATACACTTGGAAGCTCTTCTTCTCTCTATTTCACTTTGAATGGCCCTTATTGTGCTTATGGGAGATTTCCCTTGGAATCTCTTCCCTAAATGTTTTCTCCCACTTCCATGCCATCTCCCCTAGCTCTCCTCTTGTTTTTATAGCTTTAGATGGCGTGGAGACAAGAATATAGCCGTTAGAGACAAAAATAGAGCCGTTGGAACCAGTCTGCACCTCCTGACAATATGACCGTTGGGATCGGAGTCGACTCGCGCGATCAGGAGTCGACTCGCCTGTTGCAGGAGTCGGCTCGTGCTTTACTGGAGACGACTCGGCCATTGTTCCAAATTTGAATTAAAGTGCATGCCTCGACTGGGAGTCGACTCGACTTAACCTGGAGTCGACTCGCCAACTTCTGGAGCTGACTTGGCAATTCAGGAGTCGGCTCTTCCACTGAAGTCCGTGGATCCAATTTTGAATTTTGTCCTCTCGAGTCGACTCGACTGTCCTGGGAGTCGACTCGAATCTCAGAGCCCGAACTTCCGATCCTCTGTCTTTTGGCTCGTCCAGTCTTGGAGTCGACTCGAACTTCCCCGGAGTCGACTCGGCTCTCAGTTTCCGAAACTCAGCCTTCTGTCATCTTGGTGTAGCGTGCCTTGGAGTCGGCTCGAGCTGTCTGGGAGTCGACTCGAATCTCAGAGGCAGTAACTTGGTTTTCTGTCTGTTGATGGTCGCGGAGTCTCGGAGTCGACTCGTGCAATGCGGGAGTCGACTCGAATCTCAGAGTCCCAAAAATGCTCTCTGGCTTTTTCCTTGTGTTCCGCTGAGAGTCGACTCTTGCTTTCTTTGGAGTCGACCTACCAACCATCGGAGTCGACTCGCGTTCCACTGGAGTCGACTCGAATCTCAGATCCGAAAACTGCTCTTTGACTTTTCTGCCTGTGACTCCTAGGAGTCGACTCATACGTCTCCGGAGTCGACTCATACTTCTCCGGAGTCGACTCGAATTCCACTGGAGTCGACTCGAAGACTGTTCTTTTGGATTTTTCTTTTGATTTTACTCCTCCAATTTGAATCCTTTGAACTTTAAACTTTGGGCCAATAAATTATAGCTTTCTTCCAACTTGAGAGCTTTGGAGGCCTTCTTGTGTTCTCCCAACTTGCTATGTTCCTTGCAAAATAAATATCTTTCTCCTTGCAACATAAACATTAGTATCTATACTTCAAGGTTTTGTGATCATCAAAATCAATCTATGAATCAATCTTTGGGTCATCACGAGTCGACTCCCGAAGAACTCGAGTCGACTCCGACGGTTGGCAGGTCGACTCCTAAGGAAGCAAGAGTCGACTCCCAGAGAAACGCAAGGCTAAAAGTCAGAGAGCCAACTTCGATGTCTGAGAGCCGAGTCGACTCCCGCAAAGTCTGAGTCGACTCCAAGGCAGTTCAACTCCAAAGACAGAAGACCTGTCTTTCAGGCTCTGAGAGCCGAGTCGACTCCAAGGAAATCCGAGTCGACTCGAGGAAGCAAAACCGAGAGGATGAGTTTTGAAGCCTGAAGATCGAGTCGTCTCCAGAAGGGAAAGTCATCTCCGGACAATTGGCGAGTCGACTCCAGGTTCAGCCGAGTCGACTCCAGAACGGGACGGCACTCGATTTCAAATTTTGAACAGTGGGCGAGTCGTCTCCAGTAAAGCATGAGTCGACTCCAGCAACACTCGAGTCGACTCCTGATCGAGCGAGTCGACTCCGATCCCAACGGGCATTTTGTCAGGAGTTGCAGAATGTGCAGAACGGCCTTGAATCTGTGTCTAACGGCTATTTTTCTTTGGGAATGGCTTAAATAGCCTGAGTGAACAGTAATAGAGTAAGAAAGAGAGACTCCATTCAAAGCTAAAGGGATTTCCACCAACCAAAAGCTCTCTAGAGTGATTACACGAAAAAGAAGGAAGAAGTGCATTGAAGTCGACTCTCCAACTGTCTTCCTCACATTCAAGGCTCTCCTCCTCACAGCAAGTCTACATCAAATTCAAGAGGAGTCAAAGAGTTTGAAAAGCCCCTTCCTCCATCTCCAAAATCAGTTTGAGGGCTTCTTACCCTTCCTTGCTTAAATTGTTTAAATACGCTTTTGAGAAGCTTCCTTTTTGTTTGTGTCAAACTATTTGTTACTTACTTGATTCAATCAGGGGATTGAATCAAGGGTGTTAAGGTTTGTTGGTGAGCCAAGGTTAAAACCAACGGTGTAAGGGTTTGATTGTGATCCCGGAAAAACAATCGGGTAGTTCTAGTCGGTGAGCCTGTAAAAACCGACCGAGTTCGTTGTGATCTCGTAAAACAACAAGTTGGGTTGTGAACTTGTAAAACAACCGGCTGTAATCCGAGGGATTATAGTGAACTCCCAAGTGAGGCTTGGGGAGTGGACGTAGGAGCAAGGGTTAGCTCCGAACCACTATAAAATTGCTTGTGTTTGTGATTGTTTCATTATCTCTTTCTTTCCCTTCATCCACTGCATATAGCAACTAATTAATCCACTCGCAAAAGTTTTAATTAGTTTCTCACAAAGTCTTTTAATTGCAATAATTATTTTAAAACCCAATTCACCCCCCCTCTTGGGTTGTCTATCTGGGCAACAGCGAAAAATTTCTTCAAAAATTCGAATCTTATACCCCCCCAACCTAGATCAGACATTGTCCTCAATATTTTTTTTTTGAGATATTATATTATTATTATTATTATTTTATATTATTTTACTTTGGACGAAAATATGATGCATATGGAGGATAGAAGCATTTTACCGTAGTTGCATCAGTAATATGAGGGATCCTATTAAGAAAATAATAAAAAAATGCAAAAATAACCTACGAAAATTGGGTTGCCTCCCAACAAGCGCTAAGTTTAACGTCTTCAGCCAGACGCAGCGCATCCTTATCAAATCATACCGGGTATAGTTGATTCTAATGTTCTGATCTCAGATCTAATATTCCTAAGGGTCCGTTCTATTTCAGGGTCAAAAGGTAATAGTTCAGGAGATCTGGAACGACACCCTAGCATGCACCAATACTTTTCGGATCAGTCACGTACAGTCAAGCATGCACTAAAAGAAACACATCAAATCCTTATGTTTGCCCTAAAATCACTAGACAGCTCCTAACTGATTTGAAGAGGGCACCTAAGCCTCCAATCCTGTCTAATGAACTGAGTTGACCAGGTAAGCTCCCAAGTAAGTGGGGGGGGTCACGATGCGTTGCAAAGGTCCCACTTAAAAACCACTTGCCTCGAACAGATGAACTGTCTCCCTTATAGGGACAAAGCTTGCCTAGACATCAACTGAGCCACAGAGCGAAATTGGTGCAACTTTCGGTAATCTTCGTCCTATTGAGCTCGAATGTCCCTAGGAGCCAACGTCTAATTGATTTTAATTAAAGTGATAGCTATGTGCGAATTGGTTCACCTAATTTGGGCAAGAATCTGGTGATGAAATCCAGTTCTTATCTTATTGGGGTGATTGCCCTTACTATGTGCGGATTAATTGGTGTATGTGTATCAAGCATGCATTCACACTTTTACTGAAATTAAAATCAAACAATCACCACAAAATTTCAAGCAAACTGGGAATCGATTTAAATAAGAAAGGTTTAGAGGTTACCAAAGAAAATTTTTCCAGCAATTTTTTTTTTTAAAGCAAACCTCTACAGCATTCTTTTTCCAGTAGTTCCCTTTTGATCGTCCTGAATTTCCTCTTTGATTCTTGATCAAATAATACCAAAAGAAAAATCAAAAATTAGTAAGAGAGAGAAAGGAAATAAGAAAAGTAACAAAAATAGAAAATATTTTTATTTTATTTTAAATATATATTTTTTTTTGAAAGTTTTTTTTTTTGAAAAGAAAAACAACTATGCTAGCAATCCCCAACAACGGCGCCAAAAATTGATAGTCAATTTTAAAGACCACACAATAGCACGTATCTGGTAGAATAGTGATTACGGATATCGATCTACAGGGATTGGGGTACAGTTGTTTTCTTAAAGAAAAATATTTAAAAGGAAAAGTTTGTGAAGAAAATTAAACTAGATAATTTAATAAGAAATACAATTAAAATGATATCAGTTTGGGAGAACCTAGGGCAAGGATTTCACCACTAACATCGGAACAAGGGTTATTTGTAATTTATTTCATTCTTGGATTATTATGCATATTGGCTACAAGCCTAATAAGCATTTGAATAAAATTTCACAAAAGTAATTTAGGTATAATCCATCTTCAGTTAGCATGAAATGTCTACCCTAATCTAAAGTGGCAGCACACTGCATCTTTCTTAAGCATGGACTATCTTATATTTACTCAGTGATCATGAAAAACAGTTGTATAAACTTCACATTTAAAATCACAGAAATTAAATATGAGATGAAATAAAATATTCATTAAGAACAAAATAAAGTTTATACAACTCCAAGAATAGAAATCAAAAATATAAAACCCGTGTCCCTTTGTTAGGGCTGCATCCAGCCCTAAAGAGGAGATCAGTCTTCCATGGAGTCGTGGGTGACAGCAGCAGTGGCACAGCAGCAGGCTCCCATTTCTTCCTTCTCTTCCTTCGGCGACTCCCCTCTTATCATTTCATTTCTTTTCTCTCTCTTTTTTTTGTGGGAAGTAATTTCCAGAATATCCCAAACTATTATCTCTCCCTTTACTTCTTCTTCTTTCCGTGGGATTTGGCCTCTGAGAGATGATGGGAGCAGCCCCCGGGGGGGGAAAAGGGAATGCCCCCTCGGTGGGGAAGGAGGAATGCATCGACTCCCTTTTTATAGCCTGCCTACTTCTCTTTCCTCCCCTCTTTCGAATCAAAGATAAGGATGCAGAGGATGCTCACGGTCGTAGAGAGATGATCCGGAAGCAGGAGATGTGGGAGGACATGGATGTTGAGAAGATCTCGGAGGAGGAGGATTACGGAGAAGATGGAAAGAAGTTGGATACGGTGGATTTATCAGGCTCTGTTCCGAAACAGAAAGAAAGGATGAATCGAATGGATCCTAAATGGGATGAGGGGGAGATGAACCAGACGCGTGGGAAGATAAGTTGGGTGATGATCCTTGTATCATGGATGCTGGGAAGAACTGGGAGCTGATCCCTTGAACCGCAGATGATTCGGGAGGATATGGCTTACAAACGGGATGCTGGGAATTTGGCTGAGATGAAGACGCATGAAACAGGGGAGCTGGAACGTATGGATGAAGGAAGTTTGGAAGAGATGAAGCTGGGACGGCTGGCAGCTGGGAAGAAATCTGGGAAATTCGGAAGCAGGGGAGAAAGTTTGATCCAAAGATCATGGGATCTCGCTTCGGAATGAACACCTAAACCTTATCCTATGGATGATAGGATCAATCCGGAATGAGAAGAAGCTCGGGGGTGGCTGCATTCGGCTGAGAAGGAGATCGGATGAACTCGAGGCTGGCTACGATGTGGATGAAGCTCACAAGTGTGAGGGATAATGTGAATGGCTGGCTTGTTGGAACCGTGGAGCTCGGGATGAAGCTGGATGTGATCCGTGATGCTGGTGATGCGGCTTCAACGTGGAGGATCTTAGCTCTGTTCCGAAACAGAGAGGATCTTAGCTCTGTTCCGAAACAGAGCCCTGTTTGTTGGACCCGGAAGGAACGGGATGATGTGGAAGCCGATCTTGGATGGGAGGAATCCGGAAGAAGATCTGGGAGGAGATCAAATCTGGATGATGGTTCGATGCCACTCGGAAGAAGCTGAAACTCTTAGATTTGCTGGGATTCTGGCGGAAGAAGAAGATGTCGCATGGGATGAGCGTGGGATTGTTGCGGATGCAGGGGATTTGAGCTCATCCGTGGATGCTGGAATAAGCTGGTGGTTGTTGGTTCTCATCCGAAAGGGAAGTTTGGTTCGGGAGGAATCAGACGTTGGCATGCATCGCGGGAAGCATGGAAATTCGGCTGGATATAGATCATGAATAGAAGCACAAAGGAAGCGGATGAGATAGGTTTGGATGCTGGGAAGGAGTTGGATTCCTGGGCTTTATCCCATGGAGGGGATCTAGCGGGAGAAATGAAGGAGTGTGGGACGTTGGGATTAATCCGGAAGAAGATTGATTTGATTCTATCCCGTGGATCATGCGGAGGTGGGGTCTTGGCTCTGTTTTGAAGCTGGGAATTAATCCTATTCGGCTGGAAAGAGGCCAATGACTAGATTCCTCTGAGATCTGTGCAATTATAGATGAATAGATGATTTACTTTGAGATCTGAGAAATAAATGATTGAAAAGTGTGAGAAAAGAATTAGGTGAAGATGGGAATTAATGGGAAGCGCTGGGTTTTGGAAGAAAGTTCTTGGAGTCGACTCCGGAGGATGTGAAATTATGAAATGATGCAGTCTAGGTTTAGGCTTTATCTTATTGAGCTTGACTCAACCTGCATACATTAGGCTCAATTAATAAATAATTAAATCAAACTCGAATTAATTTATTAAAAGGCAATGATGAGGGTAACACATCTTTTAGTTGAATTTACAAAATATGTGAATTAAAATAATGATAAGTGCTATGAATAAGATATTAATTTATGCATTATTTAACACTTATCAGGTTCTATTCTTTCTTTCCACAACTCCATTTTGTTGTGGTGTCCTAGGTGCAGCGAAATTATGAGTTATTCCCTTTTTACTACAGAATTCATCAAATAGATGATTTTCAAATTCCATCCCATGATCACTCCTAATTGCTATAACTGAACTATTTTTTGTATTTGTTACCTCCTTGTGGAATTTCTTAAAAACTGAAAATGCTTCGTCCTTATGAGCTAAAAATATGACCCATGTGTATCTAGAAAAATCATCAACTATGACAAATCCATACTTGTTTCCACCAAGGCTTGTGGTCCTAGTTGGTCCAAAAAGGTCCATGTGAAGTAGCTCAAGGGGTCTAGTTGTAGAGACATAATTTATGGACTTAAAAGAGCTTCTAGACTGTTTGCCAAATTGACATGCTTTACAGATTTTGTTTTTCTCGAATTTCAGCTTTGGCAAACCAATCACGGAATCTCTTTTAATTAATTTAGATAATGTGTCCATGCTTGCATGACCTAATTTACGATGCCATAACCAACTTGCCTCACTAAGCTTAGTATCATTAGCTACTAAGCAGTGGCTGTTTTTAGCAAGATCATCAAGATTTACTACATAAACATTGCTACGTCTTAGTCCTTTGAAAACTAAACTATTGTTAGTTGAGTTGGTTATGATGCACATAGATGGCTTAAACAATACGTCAAAATCTTTATCACATAGTTGGCTGATGCTAAGTAAATTGTGCTTATGACCGTCTACAAACCGAACATTATCAATAAAGGTTGAAGGTGTGATTTGTATCTTACCAATACCCATGATATGACCTTGGTTATCATCTCCAAAAGTCACCACACCTCTTTTCTTAGGTTCTAGTGCGAAAAATTGCTCCTTGTTACCCGTCATGTGTCTTGAGCAGCCACTATCCAAGTATCAACAGTTTTTATTGAGCTTGGCTGCAAGACACTCCTACACAAGGAAATCATATAATCTTAGGTACCCAAGTTTTCTTGGGTCCTTTAAGGTTAGCAACGTTGGTTCCTTTTGGAACCCAAATCTTTTTTATCTTTCTTTTAACTTCAAATTTGTGGTTACATACATTTGCTATATGTCCTACTTTACCACAACAAAAACAAGTTACATTTTTGGTTTTACTTTCTCCGGCTTTTACAAAAAAGTTTTTAAGAAATTTTTGCTTGTTGTTAGGTTTATACCCTAAACCAGCTTTACTAAATACAACTCTTTGACTATTAAGTATCATATCTAATTTTTCAGAACTAAAGGTAAACTTCTCAACTATAGGTTTATATTTTTCAAGTTCTTTTGTTAAGTTCAGTTTTTCTATTTTTAGTAAATTTAGATCTTTTGTAAGGTTATCTTTTAGAGTTCGGTTACTGTTTTTAAGTTCTGAAATTTTCTTGGTTAGTCTTTCATTATCTTTAATTAAGGTATTAGTTTTTTGAGTCAACAATTGGTTGCTTGTTTTAAGTTCTAAGTTTTCTTTGATGATAGAGTCCTTGTCCTTAATTAATTTATCGTATTTATGAATGTAAGATTGATTAGTTATCCTCAAATCTTTGTTTTTAAGATTTATTGATTTATACTCATCCATTAGCTTATTAAAGGCATCATACAATTCTTCAAAAGTAAAATCTAAATGAGTTTCAGATGTTACCTCATTTTCATTTGCCATAAAGCAAAAATTGGCTTTTTCCTCTTGTTCCTCATCCGATGATGATGATGATTGATCGGAGTCTGTCAAGGTGGAGACAAGAGCTTTCTTCTTCCTGCATTTGTTGCCCTTCTTCAGCAAGGGACAGTCGACTCTAAAATGTCCCGGCTTCTTGCATTCATAGCATCCGATTCCCTCACTTTCCCTTTTCTTACCTTTATCCTTGTTGAAGGAACTTGAGGAACCTCTCTTCTGATGAAAGGACTTCTTCCGGTTGATGAATCTTCTGAACTTTCGCACGAGAAGAGCCTCTCCTTCATCTCCCTCATTGTCTTCTTCTTCGCTGCTGCTACTGCAAGATAGATCCTTGTTAGAAGAGGTAGATTTGAGGGCCATTACCTTTTTCTTATGAGAGGATTCTTCTTCGCTGTGTTGTTTCATTGTAAACTCATGCGTCATTAGGGATCCAAGAAGCTCCTCGAGTGGCAGCTTGTTCAAGTCCTTGGCTTCTTGGATCGCCGTAACCTTGGCTTCCTATGATCATGGTAAAGATCGAAGAATTTTCCTGACAAGGTCATTGTTAGTATAACTTTTGCCAAGGCTTTTTAGGCCGTTGACAATGTCAGTAAATCTAGTAAACATGCAAGTAATGGTTTCATTAGATTCCATTTTAAATAGTTCATATTTATGAACTAGCATGTTTATTTTTGATTCCTTGACTTGATTTGTGCCCTCATGGGTCACTTCAAGTCTATCCCATATCTCTTTTGCAGAATTGCAAGTAGAGATTCTATTGAATTCATTAGAGTCTAAGGCACAATAAAGTACATTCATTGCTTTGGCATTTAGTTGTGCCTTCCTTCTATCATTATCATCCCAATCTTTTTCAAGCTTGGGTATGGCAATGTTATCTACATAGATAGAAGGGATATATGGTCCATTAACTATGTTGCTCCAAACATCATAGTCTTGGGCTTGGATAAATATCCTCATTCTAGCCTTCCAATAGGTGTAGTTTGTTCCATTGAAGAATGGAGGCCTATTGGTGAATTGCCCCTCACTAAGAGAAGATCCAAAAGGGGTTGTCATTTTAATCTTTTACTCTTTTAAATATAAGAGCACCTGCTCTGATACCACTTGTTGCCCAAGGAGACAACCCAAGAAGGGGAGGGTGCATTGGGTTTTAAGTAATTATTGACAAATAAAAACTTAATGAGTAATTAATTAAGCTTATTGCAAGCAGATTAATTAGATTACTAGTTGTAGTGAATGGAGAGGATGGAAGAGACAGTTAATCAATACAAGCACAAGAGAGTTTATAGTGGTTCGGAGCCAACTCTTGCTCCTACGTCCACTCCCCAAGCTGCACTTGGGAGTTCACTATAATTCCTAGGATTACAGCCGGTTGTTTTACAAGTTCACAACCCAACTTGTTGTTTTCGTGAGATCACAACGAACTCGGTCGGTTTTCACAGGCTCACCGACTAGAACCACTCGATTGTTTTCCCGGAATCACAATCAAACCCTTACACCGTTAGTTTTAACTTTGGCTCACCAACAAACCTTACCACCCTTGATTCAATCCCCCTGATTGAATCAAGTAAGAAAAAAACAGTTTTGAAAAAGATACAAGGAAAGCTTCTTAAAAAGCAAATATGAATCAATATGAATAGAGTAAAGTTAGAAGCCCTCAAACAGATTTCGGAAGAAGAGGAAAGGGCTTTTTGAACTCTGAGTCTCCTCTTTGAGTGCGCTGAAGATTTGATATCAGAAGAAGAGCCTTGAATGCGAAGGAAGTGTTTGTTGGATGGAGTTGAATGCACCTCTTACTTCTTTCTCTTGTATTTACTCTTGAGAGCTTTTGGTAGGTGGAAATCCCTTTTTGTTTGAATGGAATAGCTCTCTTGATGTCTGCTACTATTTAATGGGGCTATTTAAGGAGTTCCATTCGAAAACTAGCCGTTAGACACTGATTTGTAGCCGTTCTATACAGTCTGCACATCCTGACAATGTATCCGTTGAGGTCGGAGTCGACTGGCGCGATCTGGAGTTGACTTGGCTGTTGCTGGAGTCAACTCATGCTTCACTGGAGACGACTCGCCTACTATTCAGGATTTGAATTAAAGTGTTGTCCCGTCCTGGAGTCGACTCGAACCAAACCTGGAGTCAACTCGCCAATATCTGGAGATGACTCGGCACTTTTGGAGATAGCTCGTTCTCAGGGTTTCAAAAATCTATCTTTCTGTTTTCTACCTCGAGTCGACTCGGATCCTCTTGGAGTCGACTCGGCTCTCAGAGCCCGAAAAATCGATACTCTGTCTGTTGATCTGAGCTGCTTAGGAGTCGACTCGCACTTTGTTGGGGTCGACTCGGCTGACTTGGGAGTCGACTCTGGAGCACTTGGAGTCGACTCGTTCACAGGGTCACTGAGTTTGGTTTTCTGCCTTTCAGTCCGCTTTCCTCTGAGAATTGACTCTGGCATAATTAGGAGTCAACTCCCCAAACTTCAGAGTCGTCTCGTAACCTTCTGGAGTCGACTCGGTAACAGGATCTAAAAACCATCGTTCTGTCTTTCTTCTGTTACCCTTGGGAGTCGACTCGGAACCGACGGGAGTCGACTCAACAAGCATCGGAGTCGACTCGAAATCTTCGAGAGTCGACTCGGTGACAAGGTCTGAAAATCATCTTTCTATCCTTCTGTCTGTTCTCAGTCGGAGTTGACTCGTAGTGTACCGGAGTCGACTCGAGCTTGTGCCAGAACTTCTAAAACACTTAGAGTCGACTCGTAATCTTCTGGAGTCGACTCGAGCTTCAGATTTTGGTTCAAACTGAGTTCAACACTTAGCCAAAATACTTTGAACCAAAGCTCGAGGCACTTAAACATAAATTCACATATATTTGCCTGAAACACTAGATTGAATTCATTAGTACAACATAAAATATACTCTAATGCTTTGAGCTCATCAAAATCAAATAGGGGTATAATCAATCACTCCACATGCCCGCACCATGGGCTTGACAAGGCTGATCTAGTACATTTCTTTTACAAAGGATTACCTCCAGCATATAGGAACATGATTGAATCCATGCATAAGGGTAGGTTCATGAACCAAACCCCTGATCAAGCCTATGAGTTCCTTGTGGACTTAGCTGAAAATGCACAAAATTGGAGTAGCTACGGTCAGGAGATAGATAGAGATGATTATGGGTCTAGAGAACCAAGTACCTATGGAATAAAAACAGATCCAGAACTCAAAAATGTCATGTCCAATCTGGTGAATGGGGTGAATAATCTAAGCAAAAAGTTGGATGCTTTTACGGTTTCCACTAACTCAAACTCACAAAAAGAGTCAAATCCCATCATGAAAGTGGAACATGAGCCACAAGGCTTATGCATCTTGTGTAACAGTTCTGAGCATCTAGTGGAGTGTTCTCCTAGTTTACCCAACATTAAGGCCGAGCAAGCAAATGCTCTAAATTCATATAGTGCCTTTAAGAAGCCCACTCCCAACTCGTTCAGCCCAGTTTACCACCCTGATAATAGGTTCCACCCAAATTTCTCATACAAGCAGAACGAACCTATTCAGCATCAAGGTGGTCCACCAGGTTTTCAGAACAACTTCCCCAAGATAGGTCCATCACAAATGAACCAACCTTTGGTTCCATATGTACCTCCTTATAATGCCCCTATCCCACAGCAACCTTCACCATTAGAAACCATGATGGCTAATATGATGAAACAACAACAAGATTTTATCGAGCAACGACAACAGACCAATACAGCCCAAGCCCAGACTAACCAATTCCATACGCAAGCAATTGCAAAACTTGAGGTTAGTCTGAGCCAACTAGCAAACTCTCTAGGGGATAGGAAGAAAGGTGAACTACCTAGTCAACCAGTGCCTAACCCTAGTAGACAACAAAATCAAGGTCAGAGAGGTCAGTATCAAATCGATTCTAATGGAAATCCGACCTATGAAGTCCAGGCAATTACCACTTTAAGGTCTGGCAAGCAAGTGGACAATAAAGTCCAAATTCCTGAACACGTAAAAGAAAATAAGAATGAATCCAATAAGAACCCTATTCAAAAGAGGGGTCAAGAATAGGACAAAAAGGAAGAACCCATAGAAACATACAAACCTAACGTTTTCTTTCCCAGTAGACTTCAGGACTCCAAGAAACAATCTAACTTTGATGAAATAATGGAAGTCTTTAAAACTGTTCAAATAAAAATACCTTTTCTCGTTGCTATACGATAAATTTCCTCCTATACAAAATTCTTGAAAGACCTCACCACGGTCAAAAGAAAAACCAGCATTCCTAGGCAAGCTGTTATGGCTGCACAAGCCTCATCTCTCATTCAATAACAGATTGCCCCGAAATTCAAAGACCCTGGTTGCCCCACCATTGAAATAAAAATAGGAGAGACGATCATCTAGAGAGCCCTATTAGATTTAGGAGCCAGTGTGAACCTACTTTCCTACTATGTGTACCAAAAGTTAGGCTTGGGGGAATTAAAGCCCACAAATATTACCCTTTTCTTAGCTAATAGGATGGTGAAGTACCTCAAGAGGATTGTAGAGGATGTAATAGTGAAGGTAAACGAGTTTTACTATCCTGTGGACTTCGTTATCCTTGAGACCGAACCTGTAATACATCCAGACAGTCACACACCTATAATTTTAGGTAGATCTTTCTTAGTCACAGCAAATGCTGTGATAAATTGTCGAAATGGCATGCTGAAGTTATCTTTTGGCAACATGAAAGTCGAGCTTAATGTCTTCAACATTAGTAAACAACCACCAGACGATGAAGAAATCAATGAAGTTGACATGATTGAAAGTTTGGTTCAGGAGACTTTCTTACAAACTTATAGTAAGGACCCTTTAGAGGCTTACCTTGCCCATTCTGAGGAAGGGGTCGAGCATGCGCTCCCTAATTCTATTCCCCTTATGAGCATAGATTGTCATCAGCCGACTGTTCTTCCTCGGACTCTTCCAAAACCATTCTTAGATAATGGTTGAAAAAAAAATGAATCTACATTTTGTCTGGCTGAAGACATAAAACTTAGCACTCTTGGGAGGCAACCCAACATATAAATATTATAATATATATATGTATATAAATAAAAAAATAAAAATTTACTAACATGCAGATTTGGGGGTTTTTGCTCCAATTGTCAATTTACCTACCCATATCAGGTAACTTCTCCTTTGTCCTATTACTGCTTTAAATTTTCTTTAACATTGAGGACAATGTTAGATTTAGGATTGGGGGTGTTTTTAAGCATTTAAAATAAAAAAAAAATTAACTTCTATACAACACACAAGGTATATAAAATCTAAGAGCCCAATGACTAGTCGGAAGTAGTGCAAAGTGAGTTCTTTTTATTAAGTTCTTTTTAGTGAGTTGTAAGCTAATTAGTGCTTTGAATTTCACAACACATCTGACCTGCATTTCTAAGGTATAAGGTCAACATTGTGTTGAGAATATGGTAGCAACCTTGAATCCTGATGAACCATCTTTTTCTGATTCACACAAAAAAAAAATGGTGGATTTAGTCAGGTATATCGAAAAGGGCTACCTATTGTCAAAGGTCAGCGGGCTTGTGATGAGGAACCCGAGCATAGGTCCGTAGGGGAGTCTTGATGCCCGACACCTCATGCCAACTGGTGTGAGAATTGTCGACTAATTGCTCGCTACATGGAGGAATCATCACAGGAGTAAAAGTGCACAATATATACATTATCATGTTTCTTGAAAAAAAAAAATTCTGTATATTGACCTTAAGAAGACAATAGTGTGAAAGCCGTCGTTGCAAAAATTCAAGTAAACTGGAATATTACAGATAAAGCCCATGAAGTATTAAAGTAAACATCCACAGCTCTCGAAATCCTGCAGATAAGATGATTTTGAATAAGCAAATAGGTCTTGTCCGACCAATTCTTGGAAACTACTAGCATTAGCGATATTTTGGAGATCCAAAACCTTAGCTTGTGCATGGTCCAGACTTCACTGAGCACTCAAGTATAAATAAGTCTTACAACTCCCTAACAGAAAACTTAATGACTTCAACTTAAATTGCATACTAACCTAGAATTTGGGCTACTTAGTAATTAAAACCTTGTGTGCTTTTGAAATTCTTATCAGTTATGTACTTGAAATTAGACTTTCATTCCATAAAAAAAAAATATTATGGGATTGAAGTTTGTCTCGTCCACTAGGGTAACCTAGGGGTTTAACGGCTTGTTGCACGTGCTAAGTGTAATCGTAATGCTCTACGAAAGTGAGTATTTTATTTCATGTATATATATAATAATAATTAATACTTTTGCACTCTCATTTCTGCACAAATTGCTAGAGACTAGCAATAAGCTGGTTGGGGGGGTGTGATGAGAGCACAAAAGTGCAATCATCATACCATCTTAATTAGTATTATAGCTAATCATTAATAATAAAATTAACTAATTAACGTTATATTTGTGTTTGAGTGCAAGTAATCCAAGAAATCCAATAACATTGGGTTTGAGCCCAATGCCCGGCAGCCCGAGCTCAAGTCAAGCCAGCATTCCAGCGCGTCCCAACCGCGTCCCAATCCTCCACGCCATCAGCGACGTCCCAGGGATCTCGCGATCAGCCCAGACGCGTCTCCAGCTCCCAAGTCCGCCCTTGCAGCACCAACTTGATCGTGCCAGGCCATTCGCATCTTCAGCACGTCCCCACTGATGCGTCACAGAAATGCTTTCGCAAAACTAATCTCCCAAGTATAGGAGAATCGCACAAGTAGTAAATTCTCGAGAGTCCGAGGTCGAATCCTCAGGAAACGAAATATTTATAAGATTATTTAGTATAATTTTAGATTAATTAATTCAATAAATTTGTGGATTAAGATGATGTTTTGATTTTCAGAAATTAAAAGCAGAGAACAATATATCAATAAACAAAGTTCGATGAAATAAAGATGGTAAGGATCTGTAATCCTCCTTGATGATATTGCATCCAAGAAATAAACTCTATGGTTCTTGATCAAAGATTAACTGTAGGATAAATCTAATCGTGGTATATGTTTCATGAACATATGAACTCAATTTCTAAGCATTCATCGTGCTTTCTACGTCTACGACGAATCAAATACTAAAGCAATCCATATATCAATAATCATAATCCATTAAAGAGCTATCTACGAAATAACTATGCATGGATTAAGAACGTATCAATAAATATAAGTCATTCAAAGCAAAAGTTTAGAGTTTACTTCGAAGAGCAATACATCAAAGGTTCCTCCATCACCCTCCCTAAGAAATCAGCCACTCATTTCACACATTAATCCCCCTTTTATTTTCCCCCTTTTTTTTTTCTTTTTTTTTTTGGAAACAGGGCCTCCCGTGTTTCCTTTTCTCTTTCTTTTCTTTGGCTAGCCCAGGATTCTCTGTTTTTTTGAATGAAGGATGATATCCTTCCTTCCCAACCGAGAGAGAGATAACCCCTCGCCTTCGACCTCCCCTGATCGCACGCCGTGGAGACACGTTGGCTGGATGAGGCTGTGGATGCGGGAGAATCGGACGCGGAAACCTGACTGGGACTCGGATGATTGCGAATCCCGGAAGGCTGCTGGGATGTGCTGTGATCATAGATGCTAGGGATCGGTTAGGATGCGTGGAAGCTGAACCGTGGAAGGCTAGGAAGCTCTGGGATGCAGGCGCGGAAGCTTGAACGCGGACGGATGCGGATGAGATGCTTCATGGGATGCTGAACGGCTGGGCTTGATCGTTGGAGCTGGGACGCGTGGATGGCATCTGGATCTTTGCTAGGGACTGAGACGCGGATGATACCTGGATGAAGCTGTAGATCCGGAAGAATCGGATGCTGGGAAGACGCTCTGCGGAATGCTGGGAGATCTGATGCACAAAATCATCACGGACGGCTGGATTTTGCACGCGGACGCGATGGTCTGGGACTCGGATGATACACTGGATGGTTACCGAGCTGAAGATGAAGCTTGGACTCGTGAGGCCTGGACGAATGAAGCTTGACCGTGAAGAGTGTTGGAGCGTGGAAGCTTCGGAATGCATCACGGGAAGGAGCTAACGGACGGAAGCTGAGATTCGGGATGCTGGGAACTCGGCTGAACACGTGGACTCGGAAGCTTGGATGCGGAAGCTGAGATCTGGGAGGTTGCACGAACGCGGGATGATGGGCTGCACGCGGACGCTGGGAGATGCGTGAGACGGGCGGACACGTGGGATGAAGTGGGAGAATCACAAACGGGTGCACAAGCTGCTTTGAATTGGCTGCAGTGAATCTGAAAGGCTGAACTTAACCTCCTTCTAGTATGCAACTGGGGTTGACCCATGCGGTTGGCTGGTCGCATATGGTGATGCATCTTTTTGGACCCAATGCGTATTTTAACTTTAATTTACGATCGCCTGCACCCCACAAAAATATAATATTAATACAACACTTCTATCATCATTTGTTAGCAATAATACTAATTTGAGTGATGTGTAGATCGTACTTTTGTGCTCTCATCACACCCTCCAACTAGCTTATTGCTAGTCTCTAGCAATTAACGAGTAAATAACAAAATGAGAGTGCAAAAGGTGTGGTTTAACCTATGACTTTTTATTGAAGCTAAAGATATAAAACTAAGATATGTACCCACTTTCATAGAGCATCACGATTGCACTTAGCATGTGCAATAAGCCGTTAAAACCCTAGGTTACCCTAGTGGACGAGTGTTGTCTCGTGAAGGTTTTCAGGGATGTTACCCACAAACATCATGAATTATATGACATGAGATTCTAATAAAAATATGAAATAAATCTTAAGCTAATACACATGTAATTAATATATATATATATTCAAGCATGGCAACTATCAAAACAAGGAGAATATGATTATGTAGTGTGCATAAAATTGCATGACTTTCTCAGAGTACTAATATCTCCACCACAACAGGGTACCGCCTGAGTTTTAGGTGCACTACTCAAGTTCACAAATGTTATCTACAATGAGTTAGAACCTGATCCATCAAATTTTCAGAATATCACATGTTGTCTAAATTTGTCAAGAATGGTTCGCATGTAAAGAAAAAGCTATCAATCCCAACTAAACAACCCGGGTACACAGAGGTCCAATACAATGGAGTCAAACCAGCCATTACCACATGTCACTAGGTTCAGTCTGATCTACCCTATTCATGCTTATTTTTTATTTCTCTTTTTTTTTTCAATGCACCTGACAACTATAGCTGTCCAACCCCATTAGGCTCTAGTAAGGTCCATGTAGCGAGCTTTTAGCCAATGACCCCCGATCCAGTTGGCTCAAGGCATTAGGTGAAACACCCCTCGGGCTTAATTACTCGAACCAGGCTACGCCACGAGGCCAGACTTGTCATCATAAGGATTTTTTTATTTATTATTTTTTTTAATAATAATATTGCAAGAAAAGAGAAGGTAAACTGAACCATACAAATATTTTTATTATATACGTGACTGCATCGTGACTATAGGTCAACCAAAGTCGGATCATAAGGCACCTAAGTAATCTAGTAGGGATATTCAACCTCTATCTTTATGTGAAAATCAAATCATGAACCTTATGGTACGAACAAGGATACTCGTACTTCTTTTACGGATAAGACTAACAAAAATGCAGTTAACAAATGTGAACTCCTGAGGCCTTTCTATTGTCATTAAGTACACGTGTGGGGATCTAATAATAGGTCTCTGATCAATCATAGTATGCATGTGTTCCTTGCCTTAATAGTTGCACAAACTCAATATGAAAATACATTTGCATTTGCTCAGAAAAGAAAGTAATAGAATAAATCAAATGCAAAAACAAGTTTTTTTTTTTTTTGATCAAAATATTTTCCTCCCCCCAACTTAAACATTGCATTGTCCTCAATGTAAAAAATGCAAGAAAACTATATATAAGAGACAATAGAGAAAATAATAGAGAGAAGAAGAATACCTTGAGCGGTTGATTTTCAGAAAAGAAGACCTACAAAATAAGAAGAAAACTAGAAATAAAAGAAAAATATAATTCTAACTAATATACACATACCTTTGTCGTCAAGCTCAGTCATAAGAAGGCTCCCCCAAGGAAAAGGAGTCCTCTTCATCTGCAAAATTCTCAAGAAAAGGTTTTAATCTTTGTCTATTTACCTTAAAAATTGTGCCATCCTGTGGATTTTCAATTTCAACTGCCCCGTGTGGAAAAACAGTTTTTACAATGAAAGGACCTGTCCATCTTGATCGTAACTTTCTAGGAAACAGATGTAAGCGAGAGTCATAACAAAGAACTTTTTGTGCAGGTTCAAAAGATTTTCTTAGAATTGATTTATCATGCCTAATTTTCATTCGTTCTTTACAAAGTCTAGCATTGTCATATGCATCCCGTCGAATTTCATTCAACTCATTTAATTGTAATTTTCGAGCTAAACCAGCATCTGACAATTCAAAGTTTAATTTTCTAATGGCCCAATACGATTTATGCTCTATTTCAACAGGTAGATGACATGCTTTTCCATAGACTAGCCTATACGGGGACATACCAAGAATAGTTTTATAAGCAGTACGGTAAGCCCACAATGCGTCAAAAAGTTTTAAAGACCAGTCTTTGCGTGATGGATTCACCGTTTTCTCTAAAATTCGTTTAATCTCCCGATTGGCTAACTCTACTTGGCCACTAGTCTGCGGGTGATAAGGGGTTGCAATTCTATGGGTGATACCGTACTTTCGTAACAGAATCTCAAAAGGTTTATTACAGAAATGTTTTCACCCTCACTAATTATAACCTTGGGCATCCCAAACCTAGAAAATATGTTTTCTTTCAGAAATTTCAAAACAGGTTTGTGATCATTAGTGATAAGTGCTACATAATGCATAAATTAATATCTTATTCATAGCACTTATCATTATTTTAATTCACATAATTTGTAAATTCAACTAAAAAATGTGTTACCCTCATCATTGCATTTTAATAAATTAATTCGAGTTTGTTTTACTTATTTATTTATTGATTAAGCTTAATGCATGCAGGTCGAGTCGAGCTCAATTAGGTAAAGCCTAAACGGACACTACATCATTTTACAATTTCACATTCTCCGGAGTCGACTCCAAGAACTCTTCTCCAAAACCCAGTGTTTCCCATTAATTCCTGACTCTTCACACATTCACCTAAATTTCTTCCCACTCATTCCAATTCTCCTGTTTAACATTAAAAATAATATAATCCCTTCGATCATTTGTCTCATAGATCTCAAAGCATACCAACATATTTGCACAAATCCTAAAGCTCCATTCACTCCTCAACTAAAATCCCACGCTCCAACCATTTCCCCAACTCCCGTATTCTCTTTCCTCCCTCGTCACTCTGTTTCTTCCCTTCTAGTTTCCTCCACGGCCTTCTTCCCGTTTGGATTGATTCATTCATCAACGGATAAGCCCAAGCCAACGAACAGATCCAGCGTCAAACTCCATGTGTTCCCAGCTCCCCTGTTCCAATCTCATCCTTCTGAGTCCCTAGCAGTGAGCCATTCCCACGCTTCCTCCCAGCCATTCTAACTCCCCTGCTTCGAATCCCATCTTCTTCTCGCCCACTGCATCCACGCCCAACCAACGGCAACATCCCCGAGTCAGTCCCGTATCCCATGCTCATCAGGAATCCAACCATTCCCTCCTTTCACGGACATCTCCCAAGTTGTTCCCAGATTGCTTCCTAGCGTCCGCAATTCATGGATAACTCCCAACATCGCCTGCAATCCAAAGATCTCTTCCCAGCCAAAACCATTCATTCCAAGCTTCACGGAATAAAACCGGACTCCCAGCTGCCAACCGTGAACTTCATCCGCATCATCCTCTGCTTCGGAACAGAGAAGCATCTTTATCTTCTTCCAGCTCACGGCTCTTCTTCCCAACCAAATCCAAACGTATTATCCCCTGCTTCGGATAAGTCTCAAACTCCCTCCGGATCACACATCCTTCTGCATCCAAAGATCCTCTATTCCTCTACCGAACTCAGGATCCGATCTTACCTCCTAGCTCATGGATTCGTCTCCTCTTCCGGCTCGATTCCAGCCAACTTCATATCAACCTTCCTCTCAAACGCCCGCGTCCGAGCATCTCAACAACCAATTCATCTTAATCCCATGCATCCCGGAACCAAGTTTTCTTAGCATCCAGCCGGATCCAAACTCCCAAGCTCATCAGCTCATCTTCACAACGTCTGGAAGTTAGCAGCCATCCGAGATCCATGCTCCACGTCCTCGCCATCCGAGCTCCAAGGATCAAGCCGACTTCAGCCAACAAATTCCAGTTCCCAGCTCACCGACTTTCTCGTCCACAGATTCCTTCACATCCACGAATCAAACCAAGTTTTCTCCCAACATCCGGATTAGATCTTCTCACGTATCTCCTTCATCTTCATCTCATGCTTCCGATTCTGCTTCCCAAACTTCACGGAAACAGAACACAGCAGCTAATGGATTAGAACTTATCCTCATCCTCTTCCCAGCATCTTCCTAACCTCCCAACTCCACGCTCCCAGTCCATTTCCTCTTCCGAGTCCTCCTCAAACCGAATCTAGATTAGAACCAAAGGAACCCCTGATTCTCAACGTCCACGATCTTCCATTGCTTCGGAACAGCCGGGATCTTCTCAACCATCTCCGCGTGCATCCCATCATCCCTTCATCTCGGGTCAAGCCAACAAACGCATCCCCTATTCCGCGTGAAGTTCCACGTCCAAGCATCCCATCATCTGCGGAAGAGATGAGCATCCACAACCTTATCCGGAACGGCCACAAGGAAGAGAGAGAGGGAGATGGGCCGCTTATATAAAGGGAAGACTTTGATCAGAGGGGGCATTCCTCCTCTTCCCCACCAGGGGAGGGGGCTGATCCCATTCCTTCTCCCCCCACCGGGGGGGGAGGCTTCTCCCATCTCCTCAGAGGCCAAATTCACGACGGGAAGAAGAAGAGCTCGGGTTCACAGCTATGTTCCCACGGGAGAATTAAAAAAACATGAGAGAAAGAAAAAGAGAGAGAAGATTTCTTGGTTATTTTGGGAATAACTTCCCCTAAGAGCTAAGAAGGAGCCGTTTGCAAGGGAATCGCAAGAGGGAGAGATGGGAGCCCGCTGCTGTGCTGCTGCTGCCGTCTCCAACTCCATGCAGGGCTGATCTTCTTTTAAGGGCTGGATGCAGCCCTAACAAAGGGATAAGGATTTTATATTTTTAATTTTATATTCTTGGGGTTGTATGAACCTATTGTTTTTAATGAATATCTTCTTTTGAATCATATTTAATTTCTGTGATTTTAAGTATGATGTTCGTACAACTGTTCTTCATGATCACTAAGTAAAAATAAGATAGTCCATGCTTAAGGAAGATGCAGTGTGCTACCACCTTAGATTAGGGTAGACATTTCATGCCAACTGAAGATGGATTATGCCCAAATTACTTTTGTGAAATTTTATTTAAATGCTTATTGGGCTTGTAGCCAATTTGCATGTTTATCCCAGAATAAATTAAAATATAAATAACCCTTGTTCTGATGTTAGTGGTGAATTCCTTGCCTTAGGTTCTCCCAAATTGATATCATTTTAATTGCATTTTCTTTATTAAATTCCTTAGTTTAATTTTCTTCACAAACTCTTCCTTTTAAATATTTTTATTTTTAAGAAAACAACTATACGCCAATCCCTGTGGATCGATACCCGTAATCACTATCCTACCAGATACGTGCTATTGCGTGGTCTTTAAAGTTGACTATCAATTTTTGGCGCCGTTGCCGGGGATTGTTAGCATAGTTGTTTTTCTTTTCATAAAAAAAAAAAACTTTCAAAAAAATATATATCTAAAATAAAATAAAAATATTTTCTATTTTTTTGTTGTTACTTTCCTTATCTCCTTCTTCTCTCCTACTAATTTTTGATTTTGGTATTATTTTATCAGGAATCGAAGAATACATCTGGGACGATCAAAAAGGAAATTGCTGGAAAAGGAATGCTGTAGAGGTTTGCCTTAAAAAATTAAAAAAATTGCTGAGAAAATTCCTTTTGGTAACCTCTAAACCTTTCTTATTTAAATTGATTCCCAGTTTGCTTGAAATATTGTGGTGATTGTTTGATTTTAATTTCAGTAAAAGTGTGAATGCATGCTTGATACACATACACCAATTAATCCGCACATAGTAAGGGCAATCACCCCAACAAGATAAGAACTGGATTTCATCACCAGATTCTTGCCCAAATTAGGTGAATCAATTCTCACATAGCTATCACATTAATTAAAATCAATTAGACGTTGGCCCCTAGGGACATTCGAGCTCAATAGGACGAAGATCACTGAAAGTTGCACCAATTTCGCTCTGTGGCTTAGTTGATGTCTAGGCAAGCTTTGTCCCTTTAAGGGAGACAGTTCATCTGTTCGAGGCAAGTGGTTTTTAAGTGGGACCTTTGCAACGCATCGTGACCCCCCCACTTACCTGGGAGCTTACCTGGTCAGCTAAGTCATTAGACCGGATTGGAGGCTTAGGTGCCCTCTTCAAATCAGTTAGGAGCTGTCTAGTGATTTTAGGGCAAATACAAGGATTTGACGTGTTTTCTTTTAGTGCATGCTTGACTTGACTGATCAGAAGAGTATAACTCCGTGCCCGACAATCAATCTTCCACAAATTTTCTTCTTTGGAAAACTCGGCATGAACCCGGCATGATATAATTAAGGATGCACTGCGTCTGGCTGAAGACGTTAAACTTAGCGCTTGTTGGGAGGCAACCCAATTCTCGTTGGTTATTTTTTTCCATATTTTCTTGTCGCATTTTTTTATTTTCTTAACAGGATCTCTCATATTACTGATGCAACTACGGTAAAATGCTTCTATCCTCCATATGCATCATATTTTCATCCAAAATAAAAAAAAATATATAAAACAATAAAAATAATAATATAATATTCAAAAAAAAATTTCATCAAAAAAAAAAACATTGAGGACAATGTCTAATCTAGGTTGGGGGGTATAGGATTCGAATTTTTGAAGAAATTTTTCGCATTTTCACATTTTTAAGTGAATTTCAAAAAAAAAAAAGTGAATTTCAAAAAAAAAAAAAAAAAACCTAATTTCTATGCCTTAGTGCTGAAATGATAATCACACAAAGTATATAAAATCTAAAAAGCCCAATGATTAGTTAGGAATAAGTCAATTTGAGTTCTTTTCATTAAAAATTCTTTTAGCAAGTTGTAAGATAATTTTTACTTTGGAATTTTACAACACACATGGACTAATTTTACAACACACATGGCCTGCACTTCTAAGGATTAGGTTCAACATTATGTTACTAAGTCTAGTAGCAACCTTGAGTCCTGATGAATCATTCCTATCTAATTCACTATTATCCCGTATTTATGTTAAAAAAAAAAAAAAGTGAATTTAGTCAGGTACATCGAAAAGGGCTACCTATCGTCAAAGGTCAGCAGGCTTGTAATGAGGAACCCGAGCATAGGTCCGTAGGGGAGTCTTGATGCCCAACACCTTACGCCATCTGGTGTGGGAGTGTTGACTGAGTGCTCGCTACACGGAGGAATCATTACAAGAGTAAAAGTGCGTAATTTATAAATCTCAAAAAAAAATAAAATAAAATAAAGAAAAAAAGAGAAAAAGAGAAAATAATATTGACCTTGAAAAAGACGATAGTGTGAAAGCCGTCGTTGTAAAAATTCGAGTAAACTGGAATATTACAGATAAAGCCCATGAGGTATTAAAGTAAACATCCACAACTCTCGAAATCCTGCAATGTAGGATGATTTTGAATCAGTGATTAGGTCTTATCTGACCAATTCTTGGAAGCTACTAGTTTTAGCAGTATTTTGGAGAATCTAAAGCCTTAGCTTGTGTATGGTCCAGACATCACCAAGCACCCAAGTATAAATTAGCCTTACAACTCTCTAACGGAAATTTAATGACTTCAACTTAAGTTGCATCTTGACCTAGGATTTGGGCTGACTTAGTGATTAAAACTTTGTGTGCTTTTGAAATTTTTAGCACCTATGCATTTGAAGTTAGATTTTATAAAACAATAAACTCTTTAGAGACAACAGTTTGTGGGTATCTGAGCCGGAAACCCTCACGAGACAAAACTCGTCCACTAGGGCCACCTAGGGGTTTAAAGCCTTATTGCATACGGTAAATGCAATCGCGATTCCTACGAAAGTGAGTTAGTTTTTTATTATTATTATTATTATTTATTTTATTTTGCTCGAGGACTAGCAAAATGTAGGTTGGGGGGTGTGATAAGTGCTATATAATGCATAAATTAATATCTTATTCATAGCACTTATCATTATTTTAATTCACATAATTTGTAAATTCAACTAAAAAATGTGTTACCCTCATCATTGCATTTTAATAAATTAATTCGAGTTTGTTTTACTTATTTATTTATTGATTAAGCTTAATGCATGCAGGTCGAGTCGAGCTCAATTAGGTAAAGCCTAAACGGACACTACATCATTTTACAATTTCACATTCTCCGGAGTCGACTCCAAGAACTCTTCTCCAAAACCCAGTGTTTCCCATTAATTCCTGACTCTTCACACATTCACCTAAATTTCTTCCCACTCATTCCAATTCTCCTGTTTAACATTAAAAATAATATAATCCCTTCGATCATTTGTCTCATAGATCTCAAAGCATACCAACATATTTGCACAAATCCTAAAGCTCCATTCACTCCTCAACTAAAATCCCACGCTCCAACCATTTCCCCAACTCCCGTATTCTCTTTCCTCCCTCGTCACTCTGTTTCTTCCCTTCTAGTTTCCTCCACGGCCTTCTTCCCGTTTGGATTGATTCATTCATCAACGGATAAGCCCAAGCCAACGAACAGATCCAGCGTCAAACTCCATGTGTTCCCAGCTCCCCTGTTCCAATCTCATCCTTCTGAGTCCCTAGCAGTGAGCCATTCCCACGCTTCCTCCCAGCCATTCTAACTCCCCTGCTTCGAATCCCATCTTCTTCTCGCCCACTGCATCCACGCCCAACCAACGGCAACATCCCCGAGTCAGTCCCGTATCCCATGCTCATCAGGAATCCAACCATTCCCTCCTTTCACGGACATCTCCCAAGTTGTTCCCAGATTGCTTCCTAGCATCCGCAATTCATGGATAACTCCCAACATCGCCTGCAATCCAAAGATCTCTTCCCAGCCAAAACCATTCATTCCAAGCTTCACGGAATAAAACCGGACTCCCAGCTGCCAACCGTGAACTTCATCCGCATCATCCTCTGCTTCGGAACAGAGAAGCATCTTTATCTTCTTCCAGCTCACGGCTCTTCTTCCCAACCAAATCCAAACGTATTATCCCCTGCTTCGGATAAGTCTCAAACTCCCTCCGGATCACACATCCTTCTGCATCCAAAGATCCTCTATTCCTCTACCGAACTCAGGATCCGATCTTACCTCCTAGCTCATGGATTCGTCTCCTCTTCCGGCTCGATTCCAGCCAACTTCATATCAACCTTCCTCTCAAACGCCCGCGTCCGAGCATCTCAACAACCAATTCATCTTAATCCCATGCATCCCGGAACCAAGTTTTCTTAGCATCCAGCCGGATCCAAACTCCCAAGCTCATCAGCTCATCTTCACAACGTCTGGAAGTTAGCAGCCATCCGAGATCCATGCTCCACGTCCTCGCCATCCGAGCTCCAAGGATCAAGCCGACTTCAGCCAACAAATTCCAGTTCCCAGCTCACCGACTTTCTCGTCCACAGATTCCTTCACATCCACGAATCAAACCAAGTTTTCTCCCAACATCCGGATTAGATCTTCTCACGTATCTCCTTCATCTTCATCTCATGCTTCCGATTCTGCTTCCCAAACTTCACGGAAACAGAACACAGCAGCTAATGGATTAGAACTTATCCTCATCCTCTTCCCAGCATCTTCCTAACCTCCCAACTCCACGCTCCCAGTCCATTTCCTCTTCCGAGTCCTCCTCAAACCGAATCTAGATTAGAACCAAAGGAACCCCTGATTCTCAACGTCCACGATCTTCCATTGCTTCGGAACAGCCGGGATCTTCTCAACCATCTCCGCGTGCATCCCATCATCCCTTCATCTCGGGTCAAGCCAACAAACGCATCCCCTATTCCGCGTGAAGTTCCACGTCCAAGCATCCCATCATCTGCGGAAGAGATGAGCATCCACAACCTTATCCGGAACGGCCACAAGGAAGAGAGAAAGGGAGATGGGCCGCTTATATAAAGGGAAGACTTTGATCAGAGGGGGCATTCCTCCTCTTCCCCACCAGGGGAGGGGGCTGATCCCATTCCTTCTCCCCCCACCGGGGGGGAGGCTTCTCCCATCTCCTCAGAGGCCAAATTCACGACGGGAAGAAGAAGAGCTCGGGTTCACAGCTATGTTCCCACGGGAGAATTAAAAAAACATGAGAGAAAGAAAAAGAGAGAGAAGATTTCTTGGTTATTTTGGGAATAACTTCCCCTAAGAGCTAAGAAGGAGCCGTTTGCAAGGGAATCGCAAGAGGGAGAGATGGGAGCCCGCTGCTGTGCTGCTGCTGCCGTCTCCAACTCCATGCAGGGCTGATCTTCTTTTAAGGGCTGGATGCAGCCCTAACAAAGGGATAAGGATTTTATATTTTTAATTTTATATTCTTGGGGTTGTATGAACCTATTGTTTTTAATGAATATCTTCTTTTGAATCATATTTAATTTCTGTGATTTTAAGTATGATGTTCGTACAACTGTTCTTCATGATCACTAAGTAAAAATAAGATAGTCCATGCTTAAGGAAGATGCAGTGTGCTACCACCTTAGATTAGGGTAGACATTTCATGCCAACTGAAGATGGATTATGCCCAAATTACTTTTGTGAAATTTTATTTAAATGCTTATTAGGCTTGTAGCCAATTTGCATGTTTATCCAAGAATAAATTAAAATATAAATAACCCTTGTTCTGATGTTAGTGGTGAATTCCTTGCCTTAGGTTCTCCCAAATTGATATCATTTTAATTGCATTTTCTTTATTAAATTCCTTAGTTTAATTTTCTTCACAAACTCTTCCTTTTAAACATTTTTATTTTTAAGAAAACAACTATACCCCAATCCCTGTGGATCGATACCCGTAATCACTATCCTACCAGATACGTGCTATTGCGTGGTCTTTAAAGTTGACTATCAATTAGTTCTACAGGCAACAGCTTCTACCCATTTTGAGACATACTCAACACCAACTAAAATATACTCATGGCCAAAAGATGGTGGAAACGGACCCATGAAATCAATGCCCCACATGTCAAAAATTTCAATAGCAGTAATGGGCTGAAGAGGCATCATTTGCCTACGAGTTAGACTTCCAACACGTTGACATGGGTCACATGTCCTACAGAACTCGTGGGCAATTTTAAATAGTGTAGGCCAATAAAAACCACATTGTAACACCTTAGCTGCTGTTTTCTTAGATGCAAAGTGTCCTCCGCAAGCACTGGCATGACAAAAAGAGAGTACACTTTGTATCTCATGATCCGGAATGCATCTTCTAAAGATTTGATCATTGCAATACTTGAACAAATAGGGGGCATCATAATAATAACTTCTTACTTCACGCAAGAAATTATTCTTATCATTTGATCCCCAATGCTCCGGCATCCGGTTCGTGACAAGAAAGTTTACAATATCAGCATACCATGGTATAGTAGAAAGTGTAAACAATTGCTCTTCAGGGAACGAGTCCTTGATGGGCAACTGTGGCACCAAATCATGAACAACTAGCCGTGATAAATGGTCAGCAACCACATTCTCTACTCCCTTTTTATCTTTGATAGTGATGTCAAATTCTTGGAGTAGAAGTATCCATCGTATTAAGCGTGGTTTGGCCTCTTTCTTATCCAGTAAATATTTTAGCGCTGCATGGTCCGTAAAGATAACAATAGGAGCACCAAGGATATAAGAGCGAAATTTGCTTAATGCAAATACTACTGCAAACAATTCCTTCTCGGTGGTGGTGTAATTTATTTGAGCATCATTTAAGGTTTTGCTTGCATAGTAGATGACATATGGCTTATTATCCTTGCGTTGTCCTAGGACAGCTCCTATCGCATAGTCACTAGCATCGCACATGATCTCAAAAGGTAATGACCAATCAGGTGGTCGCACGATGGTTGTAGTGCTAAGCATAGACTTCAACTTTTCAAATGCCTCTTGACAGGTTTCAGTCCAATTGAATGGTGTATCAAGGGCTAGGAGGTTACATAATGGTCGAGCTATGACACTAAAGTCCTTGATGAACCTCCTATAAAATCCGGCACGACCCAAAAATGATCTAACATCTCTAACTGTCATGGGTGCAGGTAGCTTGGCGATTAAATCAATTTTAGCTCTATTAACTTCCATGCCCTTCGATAAAACAATATGTCCTAGGACAATTCCCTTTGGCACCATGAAGTGGCATTTCTCCCAATTTAGTATCAGATTCTTTTCCATGCATCGAGCTAAGACTGCTTGTAAATGTAATAAACAATCATCAAAAGAATCGCCAAAAATAGAGAAATCATCCATAAACACTTCTAAAAATTTCTCGTTCATTTCTTCAAAAATGCTGAGCATACACCTTTGGAATGTTGCAGGTGCATTACACAACCCGAATGGCATCCGACGGAAAGCGAATGTGCCAAAAGGACAAGTGAAGGTAGTCTTCTCTTGATCCTCAGGTAAAATTTTGATTTGGTAGTACCCGGAATAGCCATCGAGAAAATAATAGAATTTGTGTCCTGCAACTCTTTCCAAAACATGGTCTAGGAAGGGTAGGGGAAAGTGATCTTTCCTAGTGACTAAATTCAATTTTCGGTAGTCAACACACATGCGCCAACTCGTCGAAACACGAGTTGGAACTAGTTCACCCTGATCATTTTTGACTACCTTCAGACCTGCTTTCTTGGGCACGACTTGAGTAGGACTCACCCACATGCTATCGGAAATTGGGTAAATAATACCCACGTCAAGCAACTTGAGGACTTCTGCTTTAACCACATCTCTCATCGTAGGATTCAACCTGCGTTGCATTTGCCTTGTGGTTTTGGCATTGTCCTCCAAATATATCCGATGCGTGCAAATTAAAGGGCTAATCCCCTTCAAGTCGGCAATAGACCATCCTAAAGCTCCCATATGATTCTTTAGAACACCAAGTAATTTTCTTTCTTGGGCATGATCCAGATCAGATGAGATGATTATAGGAAATGTGTCCTCGGGTCCAAGAAAGGCATACTTGAGTTCCTTCGGTAAAGGTTTCAACTCGAGCTTAGGTGCTTGTTCATGGGATGGTACTATCTTTGCTTCTCGAGGTGGCAACTGTTCGAATTCCTCTATTCTCGGTCTCCACCCATTGACCATCATGACATCCAAATTATCTAAAATAGGTGGGACCACATCATCAGCAGTACCTTCGAAACACCAATCTATGAAACCATTGTCGGCCGATTCAGTAAATGTTTCTTTTAACAGATATTCTTCCGCAATGGTTTCAACCCATTCAACTTCTTTACTTTCTTCATGATCACTGGGTTGTTTACCTATACTAAAGACGTTCAGTTCCAAGGTCATATTGCCAAAAAAAAGCTTCATGACACCATTCCTACAATTGATTAATGCATTAGAAGTTGCAAGGAATGGACGTCCTAAGATGACCGGAATCTGAGATGGTGAATTGGAAGCCGGATGTGTGTCCAGTACGATAAAGTCAACAGGAAAATAGAACTTGTCCACTTGGACCAACACATCTTCGATAATCCCTCTAGGAACCTTCACGGACCTGTCAGCTAATTGTAAGGTGACAGTTGTTGGCTTCAACTCACCTAAATCGAGTTGCTCATATACCGTATATGGCAACAAATTCACACTCGCTCCTAAATCTAGCAATGCTCGCTCAATCCTGAAATTGCCAATGATGCACGAGATAGTTGGGCAACCTGGATCCTTATATTTAGGAAGAATGTTATGCTGTAAAATTGCACTCACATGTTCAGCCAGAAATGCCTTCTTCTTGACATTTAAACGACGCTTGACAGTGCATAAATCTTTTAAAAATTTTGCATATGAAGGCACTTGTTTGATTGCATCAAGAAGAGGTACATTGATTTTTATTTGCTTAAAAAGCTCAAGAATTTCAGAGTTTGGTTCAAGCTTTTGCAAGGGCTTTAATCTTTGTGGAAATGGTGCAGGAAAAGGACATTTGATTTTTTCAGTAGATGTTGGTGCTTCAGTTTCTTCGTTATCCTTTTCTTTTGTCTTGGGAGGGTCGGAATCAGGTATGACTTGTGTTTGTTCTGGGACTGGTCGGTCAATAACCTTTCTACTTCGCAAAGTTATTATACTCTTCGCTTGTTCTTTATGCAAAGTTGAAGATGATGCATTGCTACCACCATAGACTTGAGGATTAGGTTGTGGTTGAGCTGGTAGCTTACCTTTCCCTTGAGCACTTAAAGCAGTGGTCAGCGTTATCAGTTGATTTCTTAATTCATCATTGATTTTAGCTTGACCTTGCATGAAAGATTGCAAAGTTTCTTCGAGACTGGATTTTTGAGGGGGTGCGTGTGCATAATGAGGTTGCGGAGGTGGAGGAGTTGGGTTATATACTTGTTGAGGTTGGTCATTCCTCCACCTGAAATTTGGATGGTTCTTCCATCCAGGGTTGTAAGTACCCGAAAAAGGATTATTGAAAGATTTTTGATAGGTATTCATAACATTGGCCTGATCGTGCAAGCCTGATCGTGCAAAACTTCCTTGAATGCGGGTATTGTGGGGCAATCAGTGGTGAGATGGCCAGGCATCTCACAAATCCTACAACACTCGCTGTTATGTTCTACGGTCTTGACGGGTTCAATCCTTCTAAGTTCAATTTCCTCTACCTTCCTAGTGAGGGCTGCCATTTTAGCCTAAATATCATCCTGAGTACTAAGGTTGTAAAGGCCCCCGTGTCCAATGCTAGCAGGCTTAGGTAAAGGTTTATTCACTCTATCCCCTGTATCCCATAATTGTGCAGTCTCTGCGAGAGAATCTAAATAGTCCCATGCCTCATCGGGTTGCTTTTCCAAAAATAGACCATTGCACATAGTCTCTATAAATTGTTTTAACTGTGGAGACAATCCTTCGTAAAAGAAACTAATGGTTCTCCATGTTTCAAACCCATGATGAGGACAAGAGAGAAGCAAATCTTTAAATCTCTCCCAGCATTCATAAAATGTTTCATGGTCTTTTTGTTGGAAGTTACTAATGTGCCTTTTCAAAAAGTTAGTCCTTTGTGCGGGGAAATTGAAAAGAAATGTAGCTCCAGTTCCTTCGGAAATGTAAGATCTTTGGCGCAAGAAGAAGGGGTGATCCATATCTTTTTCAAGAATTCTCTTTGCATATCATGCCATGTTCCTAGCGATCTAGGTCTCAAGGAGTTCAGCCATGTTTTGGCTTTATCCTTTAAGGAAAAAGAAAACAAGATCAATTTAAGGACGTTTTCCGATACATTTGGCACTCTAAATGTGATGCTAATTTCCTCAAAATCCTTAAGATGAAGATAAGGGTTCTCAGATTCCATCCCATGATACTTGGGCAGCAATTGAATTACTCCTGGTTTGATTTCAAAGTGTCCTACATTTTCAGGAATAATCATGCATGAAGGTTGACTAGTCCTAGTGGGATGTAAGTATTGTCGAAGTGTCATAACTGGGGGTCTACCTTCATCACCATGGTGACTTCCTACATCATCAGGAAAATTTGCCATCTCACAAGGTGTGAGATACTGCGAAGAAATTTCAAGGATGTGTCTTAAGGGATGATCTAAAGTTGTACGACTTAATCGACCGGTGTCGTCCCTATTCCAACCTAGCATACAAAATTTAATTAAATTTTTTTTATGTTTTTTTTTAAAAAAATAAATATAAATATAAGTACCAACTAAAGATACCCTAAAACTACACCCTAAAACAAAAATCTATTCACAATCAAACATGCAACTAAACATTACACCTCAATTTCTAATGTTTTTCTTAAATTTCTAGACAGCTCCTAACTGGTTTGAAGAAGGCACCTAAGTCTCAAATCCGGTCTAATGAACCGAGTTGACCAGGTAAGCTCTCAGGTAAGTAGAGGGGTCACGATGCGTTCGCAAAGGTCCCACTTAAAACCCACTTGCCTCGAACAGATGAACTGTCTCCCTTATAGGGACAAAGCTTGCCTAGACATCAACTAAGCCACAGAGCGAAATTGGTGACTTTCGGTGGTCTTCGTCCTATTGAGCTCGAATGTCCTTAGGGGCCAACGTCTAGTTGATTTTAGTTAAGCTTAGGATATTTATGCAATGGGGTGATTTTTGGGCTAAGGACGAGTGATGAAATCCCGACCTTATCTTTTTAAATGGGTTCAGCCTTTAGAGTATTTTATGCTGATGCCTTATACTATATGCAACAATAAAGAGATTTTTTTTTTATGTTTTATGACATGACATTAAATTTCATTGAATAGATGATCAAGCAAATTATTTATTTTTTTTTTAAATTTTATGTGTTGAAGTTTGAAATTTGAATTCTGAAATTTGAAATTTGAAATTTTAGGTTTTCCTCTTTTTTTTTTGAATAATCACCCTTGATCTTTTCTTAAAGTTTTTTTTTTAATTTTTTTTTTAAAATTTCAATTAGCAACAAAGGTTAATGAGATATGATAACAATAAAATTCTGATTCTAAAAAAAAATAAATGCAGAAAATTTAAAACAGAAAGCAGTAAGGTCTCAGAATGTCAATCAGACCGTTCAGATGAAAGAAACACAGGTCCTGCACCTGACGACCAAATTTGAGTTCAATCAGACGGTGAATTACTTTGATATCAGAGTTTGATGCAGACTGTGCAGGGAATAAAAAAACAGCAGTAAAGAATTTTTTTTTTTTGTTTTCGAAAGAAAAAGACTAACTACTAAAGTACTAATTAAATCTAAAATTATACTAATAAATCAGCCGTTCCCCGGCAACGGCGCCAAAAACTTGATGCGTCACAGAAATGCTTTCGCGAAACTAATCTCCCAAGTATAGGAGAATCGCACAAGTAGTAAATTCTCGGAAGTCCGAGGTCGAATCCTCAAGAAACGAAATATTTATAAGATTATTTAGTATAATTTTAGATTAATTAATTCAATAAATTTGTGGATTAAGATGATGTTTTGATTTTCAGAAATTAAAAATAGAGAACAATATATCAATAAACAAAGTTCGATGAAATAAAATGGTAGGGATCTGGAATCCCCCTTGATGATATTGCATTCAAGAAATAAACTCTATGGTTCTTGATCAAAGATTAACTGTAGGATAAATCTAATCGTGGTATATGTTTTATGAACATATGAACTCAATTTCTAAGCATTCATCGTGCTTTCTACGTCTACGAGGAATCAAATACTAAAGCAATCCATATATCAATAATCATAATCCATTAAAGAGCTCTCTACGAAATAACTATGCATGGATTAAGAACGTATCAATAAATATAAGTCATTCAAAGCAAAAGTTTAGAGTTTACTTCAAAGAGCAATACATCAAAGGTTCCTCCATCACCCTCCCTAAGAAATCAGCCACTCATTTCACACATTAATCCCCCTTTCATTTCCCCCCCTTTTTTTTTTCTTTTTCTTTTTGGAAACAGGGCCTCCCCTGTTTCCTTTTCTCTTTCTTTTCTTTGGCTAGCCCAGGACTCTCTGTTTTTTCGAATGAAGGATGATATCCTTCCTTCCCAACCGAGAGAGAGATAACCCCTCGCCTTCGACCTCCCCTGATCGCACGCGGTGGAGACACGTCGGCTGGATGAGGCTGTGGATGCGGGAGAATCGGACGCGGAAACCTGACTGGGACTCGGATGATTGCGAATCCCGGAAGGCTGCTGGGATGTGCTGTGATCATAGATGCTAGGGATCGGTTAGGATGCGTGGAAGCTGAACCGTGGAAGGCTAGGAAGCTCTGGGATGCAGGCGCGGAAGCTTGAACGCGGACGGATGCGGATGAGATGCTTCATGGGATGCTGAACGGCTGGGCTTGATCGTTGGAGCTGGGACGCGTGGATGGCATCTGGATCTTTGCTAGGGACTGAGACGCGGATGATACCTGGATGAAGCTGTAGATCCGGAAGAATCGGATGCTGGGAAGACGCTCTGCGGAATGCTGGGAGATCTGATGCACAAAATCATCACGGACGGCTGGATTTTGCACGCGGACGCGATGGTCTGGGACTCGGATGATACACTGGATGGTTACCGAGCTGAAGATGAAGCTTGGACTCGTGAGGCCTGGACGAATGAAGCTTGACCGTGAAGAGTGTTGGAGCGTGGAAGCTTCGGAATGCATCACGGGAAGGAGCTAACGGACGGAAGCTGAGATTCGGGATGCTGGGAACTCGGCTGAACACGTGGACTCGGAAGCTTGGATGCGGAAGCTGAGATCTGGGAGGTTGCACGAACGCGGGATGATGGGCTGCACGCGGACGCTGGGAGATGCGTGAGACGGGCGGACGCGTGGGATGAAGTGGGAGAATCACAAACGGGTGCACATGCTGCTTTGAATTGGCTGCAGTGAACCTGAAAGGCTGAACTTAACCTCCTTCTAGTATGCAACTGGGGTTGACCCATACGGTTGGCTGGTCTGTGGAGTGATTGATTAAAACCCTATTTTGATTTTGATGAGCTCAAAGCATTTGAGTATATCTTTTGTTTACTAATGAATTCAATTGAGTGTTTCAGTGAAAATCTTGTCTAAGTGTTTCTAGACTTGGTTCAAGATATTTTGGATAAGTTAAGAAGTCAACTTGAACCAAAGTCTGAGACTCGAGTCGACTCCTGGATATTACGAGTCGACTCCAAGCGTATCAGAATCACTGGCACGGGCTCGAGTCGACTCCGGATCAGTACGAGTCGACTCCGACTGAGAACAGACAGATGGACAGAAGGACACAACTTAAAACCTGTTAGCGAGTTGACTCCTGAAGTGCGCGAGTCGACTCCGATGTTTACCGAGTCGACTCCGGAGAGGTATGAGTCGACTCCAAGGAGTCACAGGCAGAAAAGTCAGAGAGCGGTTTTCGACCCTGAGATTCGAGTCGACTCCTGTGGAACGCGAGTCGACTCCGATGGTTGGCAGGTCGACTCCAAAGAAAGCGAGAGTCGACTCTCAGTGGCACACAAAGAAAAAGTCAGAGAGGAGTTTTCGGACTCTGAGATTCGAGTCGACTCCCGAAATACACGAGTCGACTCCGAGGCAGCGCTCCACCAAAAAGACAGAAGGCCAAGTTTCGGAAACTGAGAGCCGAGTCGACTCCAGAGAATTTTGAGTCGACTCCAAGACTGGACGAGCCAAAAGACAGAAGATCGGGAGTTCGGGCTCTGAGCGCCGAGTCGACTCCCAGGATTAACGAGTCGACTCGAGTGGACCAAGTTCAAAAATAGATCCACGGACTCCATGGGATGAGCCGACTCTGAAAATGCCAAGTCAGCTCCAGAAGTTGGCGAGTCGACTCCGGGTCAAGTCGAGTCGACTCCCAGTCGAAGAGGCGACTTTAATTCAAATCCGGAACAGTTGCCGAGTCGACTCAAAAAAAGCATGAGTCGACTCCCGCTACAGCCGAGTCGACTCCTGATCGCGCGAGTCGACTCCAACCCACCAACGGACATATTGTCAGGCTGTGCAGAGTGTGCAGAACGGGCAGAAAAAGGTCTCTAACGGCTAGTTTCCGTGAGGGATGGCTTAAATAGCCACAGAGGACTGTAGCAAGGCAGAGAATAACTATTCCACTCAAAGAAATCAAGCTTTCAATCTCTGCAACCTGTTTTTCAACGGAAAAGAGGGAAGAGCGGCATTAACTGCATCCAACTACTTCTTCCCAACATTGAAAGAGCCTCCTCCTGCATTCAAGTCGACCACACATTCAAGAGGAGACCCGAAGTTCGAGAAGCCCTACTCAACTCCAACTCAAACGTGTTTGAGGGCTTCTAACTTCTCTTTTGTTTATATTGTTATTTATCTGCTTTTGAGAAGCTCTGTTTTTCTGTTACTCCTTTTTACTTCCATCTTGTTTTTGCTTGGTTCAATCGGTGGATTGAATCAAGGGTATTGAGGTTGGTTGGTGAGCCGAGTGTAAAACCAACGTGTAAGGGTTCGATTGTGATCCCGAGAAAACAATCGGGGCGGTTCTAGTCGGTGAGCCAGGAAAAACCGACCGAGTTCGTTGTGAGCTCGTAAAACAACAAGTTTGGTTGTGAGCTTGTAAAACAACCGGCTGTAATCCTAGGAGTTATAGTGAATTCCCAAGTGAGACTTGGGGAGTGGACGTAGGAGCAAGGGTTAGCTCCGAACCACTATAAAACATTGTGTTTGTGATTGTTTGTCTCTCTCTATCTCTCGCATTTTATTCACCGCACATAGAAACTAATTAATCATCTCGCAAAAGCATTAATTAGTTATCCACAAAAGTTTTAATAGCCAAATTATTTTAAAACCCAATTCACCCCCCCTCTTGGGTTGTCTATCTGGGCAACAAGTGGTATCAGAGCCAAAACTCTTCTACCCTAAGAGTAAAAGATCAAAATGACAACCCCATTTGGATCCTCCCACATTGAGGGTCAGTCCACCCAAAGACCCCCATTCTTTAATGGATCCGACTACTCATATTGGAAGGCTAGGATGAGAATATTCATCCAAGCCCAAGACTATGAGATGTGGACCATTGTAGTAAATGGGCCATACATCCCATCCATATATGTAGAGGGTGTCACGGTACCCAAACTAGAAAAGGATTGGGATGAACATGACATGAGAAAGGCACAACTAAATTCTAAAGCTATGAATGTGCTTTACTGTGCCTTAGATAGGAATGAATTCAATAGGGTCTCTACTTGCAACTCTGCAAAAGAGATTTGGGATAGACTTGAAGTGACACATGAGGGCACGAATCAAGTTAAAGAATCCAAAATAAATATATTGGTTCATAAGTATGAACTATTTAAAATGGATTCTAATGAAACAATCACTTGCATGTTCACTAGATTCACTGACATTGTCAATGGCCTAAAAAATCTTGGCAAAAACTATACTAACAGTGAGCTTGTCAGGAAAATTCTTCGCTGTCTACCAAGGTCATGGGAAGCCAAGGTGACGGCAATCCAAGAAGCTAAGGACTTGAACAAGCTTCCACTTAAAGAGCTCCTTGGATCCCTAATGACTCACGAGCTCACAATGAAGCAGCACAGCGAAGAAGAGTCCTCCCATAAGAAAAAGGTAATAGCTCTTAAATCCACTTCATCTAACAAGGACCTGTCTTGCAGTAGCAGCAGTGAAGAAGAGGATCATGAGGATGATGATGATGAGACTCTACTAGTGCGCAAGTTCAGAAAATTCATCAACAACAAAAAGTCCTTTCATCAAAGGAGAGGCCCCTCAAATTTCTATCGCAAGGATAAAGGTAAGGAAAGGGAAAATGAGGGGATTGGGTGTTATGAGTGCAAAAAGCCGGGTCACATAAGAGCTGAGTGCCCCTTACTGAAGAAAGGGAGCAAGTACAAGAAGAAGAAGGCTCTTGTCACGACACTATCCGACTCCGATTCATCATCATCATCATCGGATGATGAACAAGAAGAAAAGGCCAATTTCTGCTTCATGGCCAATGAAAATGAGGTAACGTCCGATACACATCTTGATTTTACTATTGATGAACTTTATGATGCATTTAATGAATTAATGATAGAATATAAGGCTATAAACCTTAAGAATAAAGAGCTAAAGATAGCTAATCAATCTTACCTACATAAATATGATAAATTAGTTAGGGATAAGGACTCTATCACCAAAGAAAATTTAGAACTTAAGACAAGCAATCAACTCTTAACTCAAAAGACTAATGCCTTGAGTAAAGATAATGAAAAATTAACTAAGGAAATTTCAGAACTTAAAAACAATAAACGAATCTTAAACGAGAATCTTATAAAAGATTTAAACATTCTAAAAACCGAAAAACAATCTCTAACTAAAGAACTTGAAAAGTACAAACCTTTGGTAGAAAAGTTTACATATAGTTCTGAAAAATTGAATATGATACTAAATAGTCAACGAGCAGTATTTAATAGAGCGGGTTTAGGGTATAAACCAAAAAATAAACAAAAACTTCTTAGTAACTTCTTTGTTAAAGCTGGGAAAAGTAAAACTAAGAAAATAACCTGCTTTTGTTGCGGAACTATAGGACATAAAGCAAATGTGTGTAATTTTAGGAAAGGTAAAACAAAAAGGAAAATTAAAAGGGTATGGGTTCCAAAAGGAACCAACATGACTAACCATGAAGGACCCAAGAAAACTTGAGTACCTAAGATTATATGATTTGCTTGTGTAGGAGTGTCTTGCAGCCAAGGTCAACAAAAACTGCTGATACTTGGATAGTGGCTGCTCAAGACACATGACGGGTGACAAGGATCAATTCTTCACCCTTGAAGCTAAGAAGGGAGGTGCTGTGACTTTTGGAGACAACAACCAAGGTCACATCATTGGTATTGGTAAAGTTCAAATTATCCCTTCTACTTTTATTGATAATGTTAGATATGTTGATGGTCTTAAGCATAATTTATTAAGCATTAGTCAATTATGTGATAGAGGCTATAATGTTATGTTTAAACCATCACTATGCATCATAACAAACCCAAACGACAATAGTTTAGTTTTTAAAGGAATAAGACGTGGGAATGTGTATGTTGTAGATCTTGAGGATCTTGCCAAACACAACCCATGCTTAGTTGTCAATGAAACTAAGGACAATGATGCTAGTTGGCTATGGCACCGTAAGTTAGGTCATGCAAGCATGGACACAATATCTAAACTAGTTAAAAGAGATTCCGTGATAGGTTTGCCAAAACTAAGATATGAAAAGAATAAAATATGTGAAGCATGTCAATACGGCAAACAATCTAGGAACTCCTTTAAATCCATAAAATGTGTCTCTACCTCTAGACCTCTAGAATTATTACACATGGACCTATTCGGACCAACTAGAACAACAAGCCTAGGTGGAAATAAATATGGTCTAGTTATTGTAGATGATTATTCTAGGTACACATGGGTCATGTTCTTAGCTCATAAGGATCAAGCATTTTCTGTTTTTAAAAAATTCCATAAAGAAGTAACCAATGCTAGAGATACCTCAGTAATAGCTATTAGAAGTGACCATGGTACCGAATTTGAAAATTATTTATTTGATGAGTTTTGTAGTAAGAAGGGAATAACACACAATTTTTCTGCACCTAGGACACCACAACAAAATGGAGTTGTGGAGAGGAAAAATAGAACTCTAGAAGAAATGGCTAGAACTATGTTATGTGAAAGTAACCTCCCTAAGTACTTTTGGGGAGAAGCCATTAATACTTCTTGTCATATATTAAATAGAGTTTTATTGAGACTGTTGACCCCCTAATGGATTTTGATGAATACAAAACACTAGAGTATAATTCCATTTATCTTAACAATTTAATTGAGGAATTCATGTGATTAATTGAGAAAATTGTTAAGAAATGTCTAGGCAAGTTTCCATAATTTTTATGAATTTATTGAAGAATATTTTGAGTTAAAGAAAACAGATCAGGGATAGCCGAGACGTCTCTGGATAGTTTCAGAGACGTCTCTGGCACAAACAGGAAGAACTGGGACACTTGGAGACGTCCCCGGCACCTGCCGAGTCGTCCCCGCGCTAGCGGAGTCGACTCTCTCAGTAGCGGAGTCGACTCTCTCAGTGGCGGCAGAAAGGCAATTTTCAAGAGATATGCGCGAGACGTCCCCACTGTACGCGGAGTCGTCCCCGCAAGTAAAAAGGAGACTTCCCGAGTCGTCCCCAAGATAGCGGAGACAGCTCTCTCAGGGTTTTCCAGAGAATGGTTTTTTCGGTGATAAGGAAGCGGAGTCGACCCTGAGACAGCGGAGTCGTCCCCATGCATAAAGTGCAAACAAGCCGAGACGTCCCCTGAAGGAGCGAAGTCGACTCTCTCAGGAAATTCCAGAGGATATGTTTTTCGGAGATAAAGAAGCGGAGTCGTCCCCAAAGCAGCGGAGTCGTCCCCATTCAAAAAGTGCAAACAAGCCGAGACGTCCCCTTAAAGTGCCGAGTCGACCCCAGACAACGTAAAAAGTAAAATCTTGTAGCCGAGACGTCTCTCGTTGAAGCGGAGACGTCCCCGGAGCGCCTGGAACGCGACTGACAGCTTTTCAGGTTTGGTTTGAATTTCAAATCCTTTTTACTTTGTCTCTAACGGTTATATTTGCTTTTTGGGCTATAAAAGGGACCTCTTAAGTGCTTCTCAACAACTCTTCACTAACCCAAAGCTAGATCATTCAAAAGAGAAGTAAGAAAGAAAAGTTCAAGGGAGTGAGTGCATTCAAGTGAAGAAATCAAGTGTTTTCAAGCTTCCCAAGTGATTTCAAGCTCAACCACTCTCGTGCGCTTGGGATTCAAAGCTCACACTCAATCCTACGCGCTCCACATCGGAAGAATCAATATCTCCCACGCTTCCAACGGCAAAAGGATTCTTTCGGGTTCTATTGTTCATAATTGCAATATTTGCTTTTTAGAGCTTTTCCTTTCTTTTGTAAACTCTTTCGTTGTGGTGCTTGTTCCAGTCAAGGGACTTGGAACAAGGGAAAGGCATCCCAAGCCTAAGTGAAATTGGGGGTTTTAGGGTTTGTTGTGAGCTCGGTGTAAAACAACGAGTTGGGTAGTGAACTCGCAAAACTACCGTACTGTAATCGTGGATTATAGTGAAAATTCCCAAAGGTGATTTGGGGAGTGGATGTAGGAGCAGTGGAAGCTTCGAACCACTATAAAACCTTGTGTTTGCGATTGACCTTTCTCATTCCTCCTTCTTTACTTTAGTGCATATATTCGTGTGTTTTATTTTTAATTAGTCAAAAGTTTTTAAAACACCCAATTCACCCCCCTCTTGGGTGACCATCTCTGGGCAACAAGTGGTATCAGAGCGGGTGCTCTGTGTATTTCTTGAAAGACTTAACCGTCTTAGCCAAAGATCTAGATGGCAACACCCTTTAACAATGTTCCTGCCGAGGGGCAAGCAACCAATAGACCTCCACTCTTCAATGGGACAAATTATACCTATTGGAAGACTAGAATGAGAATCTTCATTCAAGCACAAGACTATGCCTTGTGGAGGGTTATAGTCAAGGGACCACAAGAACCATCACACATGGTTAATGGCATTCGAGTTCCCAAACCTGAGGAGGATTGGGATGAGAATGATGATAGGATGGCTCAACTTAATTCTAGAGCCATGAACTCATTATTTTGTTCTCTAGATGTAAATGAGTTCAATAGAGTCTCCACATGTACTTCCGCTAAGGAAATATGGGATAGGCTTGAAGTTACCCACGAGGGTACAAATCAAGTCAAAGAGTCTAAAGTGAACATTCTAGTTCACAAGTATGAGTTGTTTAAGATGGAACCCAATGAAACCATCACATGCATGTTTACTCGCTTTACCGATATAATTAATGGTCTAAAGAGTTTGGGTAAATCTTATACTAACCCAGAACTTGTGAGTAAAATTCTCAGGTCTTTGCCGAAAGCATGGGAAGCAAAGGTCACGGCGATCGTAGAAGCCAAAGACCTCAACACTTTGGGATTAGAACAACTACTGGGCTCATTGATGACGTATGAGCTCACAATGAAGCAACATGAAGAAGAGTTGCCGAAGAAAAGGACAATCGCACTCAAGGCTACCTCAAGTGTGTGTGAAGAAGAGAGTAGTGAGAGTGAAGAAGAAAGCCAAGATGAGGACTTGGGTTTGATAGTAAGGAAGTTTAAGAAATTCATGAGAAGAAAGAAATCTTTCCCAAGAAAGAAATTTGGAGGGAGAAATGATTGGGAAAAAGAAAAGGAAAAAGAAAGAGATCCAATCATATGCTATGATTGCAAGAGACCGGGACACGTTCGTTCCAAATGCCCTCAACAAAAGAAGTATTTTGGAAAGGAGAAGAAGAAGGCATTGAAGGCAACATGGGATGATAGTGACACATCATCATCCGAGGAAGAGAAGGAAGAGACCGCCAATTTGTGCTTCATGGCGTTCGAAGACGACGAGGTATGTCAAAACCCAACTATAAATTTTACTTTAGAAGAATTATATGAAGCTTTTCAAGAACTTATGGGTGATTGTAGTATGTTAGGAGCTAAGAATAAAGAATTAAAAGCCTCCAATCAAAAACTAAAGAAAAATATTGAAAACCTATTAATTGAAAAGGAGAGCGTTAAAAATATTAACACTACTAACCTAGAAATCAAAAATTCAAAACTAAGCATTGAAAATGAAAAGGCAAAAACACTAATTAAGGAATTAAGTCTAAAAGTAAAATTCCTACTCGACAATAATACCTCACTTGCTCAAAATGTTGAATCTCTTAAAAAAGATATGGAAGAACTAGTTAAAGAAAATTTGAATCTTAAGAATGAGGTACATAAGTACAAACCAATTGTTGAAAAATTCATACAAAGCTCTGAAAAATTAAATCTTATTCTTTCAAATCAAAGAGCTATTTTCAATAAAGCCGGATTAGGATATAAAACTAATAAGCAACAAAAATATCTAAAGAATTTCTTTGTAAAAGCAAAAGACGTAAAAACTGAAAAACCAACATGCTTTCTTTGTGGAAAGAATGGACATAAAGCCTACTCTTGTATTCAAAGAAAAATCCAAACTAACAAGAGTACATTTGTAAAAGCTAAAAACATAACTAAAGTATGGGTGCCTAAGGGAACCAACTACACTAACCACGAAGGACCCAAGAAAACTTGGGTACCTAAGAGCTTCACATGATCATTTTGCAGGTATGCCTTGCAGCCGGAAATAAAAAGAGAATGTGGTATCTTGATAGTGGTTGCTCAAGGCATATGACCGGTGACAAGAGTCTCTTCGTCACCTTGGAATCAAAAGAAGGAGGAGTAGTCACATTTGGAGACAATGCTAAAGGCCGAATTATTGGTGTTGGTAAAATCTCCATATCACCCTCCTCATTTATTGATAATGTATTGTTAGTTAATGGACTAAAACATAATTTGTTAAGTATAAGTCAATTTTGTGACAAGGGCTTTAAAGTATCATTTGAATCATCACTATGCATAATTAGTAGTCCATTTGACAATGAGATCATACTCACAGGACATAGGCATGGAAATGTTTACATGGTAGATCTTGATGATCTCACCATGAAGGATGGCCAATGTCTTGTAGCCATGAATCCCAAAGTCAATGAGACTAGTTGGTTATGGCATCGTAGGTTAGGGCATGCTAGCATGGATTTAATCTCAAAATTAATTACAAAGGATCTAGTCAAAGGACTACCAAAAATAGACTTTGAAAAGAATAAAATTTGTGCTGCATGTCAATTAGGGAAACAAACAAGAAGTTCTTTCAAGTCTAAGAACATAGTTTCAACATCAAAACCCTTAGAACTAATTCACATGGATTTGTTTGGACCCACTAGAACTGCTAGTCTAGGGGGTAAGAAATTTGGTCTTGTAATTGTTGATGATTTTTCACGTTTTACATGGGTTTCATTTCTTGCACACAAAGATGAGTCCTTTCCCGCTTTTATCAAGTTTCATAATAGGGTTTCAAATGAACTCAATCTTAAACTAAAAGCAATTAGGAGTGATCATAGTACCGAGTTTGAAAATCAGTATTTTGAAAAATTTTGTGAAGAAAATGGTATCAATCACAACTTCTCGGCACCTAGGACACCCCAACAAAATGGGGTGGTAGAAAGGAAGAATCGCACACTAGCAGATATGGCTCGTACCATGTTGTGCGAATCGGATCTACCAAAGTATTTTTGGGCTGAAGCAATAAATACTTCATGTTATATCTTAAATCGTGCTTTAGTTAGATCCATCTTAAAGAAAACACCTTATGAGTTGATAAAAAGTAAGAAACCTAATATAAGTTATTTTCATATTTTCGGTTGTCGATGCTTTATTTTGAACAATGGAAAGGACAATCTAAGTAAATTTAGTGCTAAATCAGATGAGGGGATCTTCTTAGGTTATTCCTCATCTAGTAGAGCATACAGGGTCTTCAACAAGAGAACTCTCGTTGTTGAAGAATCCATTCATGTTGTTTTTGATGAAACTAATGGAGATTCTTCTAGAAAAGAAGAAGATGGTGATGTAGGTATACTTGAAGACCAAATGAAGGAACTCTCCACTCAAGACAAACAACATGAGGATGAGATCAAAGAAGATACAAATCAGCGAGATGAAGAAGACCAACCTCCATCAAGAAATCAAGATCTTCCTAAAGAATGGAGGTATGCACATGGTCATCCAAAGGATCTAATCCTTGGTGATCCTTCACAAGGTATAAGAACTAGATCCTCTTTAAGAAACACTAGTAATTATCTTGCTTTCGTTTCGCAAATAGAGCCTAAATCACTAGAAGAAGCTGAAAAAGATGATAATTGGATGAATGCTATGCAAGAGGAATTAAACCAATTCGAAAGAAATGAAGTTTGGACTCTAATGAAAAGACCCCCTAATGTTTCAATTATAGGCACCAAGTGGGTGTATAGAAATAAACTAGATGAAGATGGAATAGTAATAAGAAACAAAGCTAGGCTAGTGGCCAAAGGATATAATCAGGAGGAAGGAATAGATTTTGATGAAACTTTTGCTCCTGTTGCTAGGTTAGAGGCTATTAGACTGCTTTTAGCATATGCATGCTTCATGGATTTTAAACTCTATCAAATGGATGTAAAAAGTGCATTCTTAAATGGCTATATAATGGAGGAAGTTTATGTAGGACAACCTCCAGGTTTTGAAAATCACTTACATCCAGATTATGTGTATAAATTGCATAAAGCATTGTATGGACTTAAGCAAGCTCCTAGGGCATGGTATGAAAGATTAAGTAATTTCCTAATTGAGAACAAATTTAAGAGAGGAAATGTAGACAAAACCCTCTTTATTAAAAGAAAAGGAAATGACTTATTGCTTGTACAAATTTATGTGGATGATATAATTTTTGGTGCTACTAATGATAGTCTTTGTCAAGAGTTTGCCAAGCTTATGCAGGGAGAATTTGAAATGAGCATGATGGGTGAGCTCAACTTCTTCCTTGGGCTGCAAATAAAACAATCAGAGGAAGGCATCTTCATCAGTCAGACCAAGTATATCAAAGAAATGTTGGAGAAATTCAAGATGAAGGATGCAAAAGAAATCAGCACACCCATAGGCTCAAGTTGCAAGCTTGACAAAGATGAAAAAGGTAAAAGTATAGACTGCAAATTATACAGAGGTATGATAGGCTCTTTACTTTACCTTACTGCTAGTAGACCAGATATATTATTCAGTGTTTGTATGTGTGCTAGATACCAAGCATGTCCTAAGGAATCACACTTGCAAGCTGTTAAGAGAATTTTTAGATATCTAGTAGGGACATCTAATGTAGGCTTATGGTATTCTAAACAATCTGACATAAATTTAATTGCTTATTCCAATGCTGATTTTGCCGGGTGCAAACTCGACAGAAAAAGCACAAGTGGCACATGTCAATTCTTGGGTGCTAATTTGGTTTCTTGGTTTAGCAAGAAACAAAATTCAGTTGCCTTGTCCACAGCTGAGGCTGAGTACATTGCAGCTGGAAGCTGTTGTGCCCAAGTTCTTTGGATTAAGCAACAACTTGAAGACTTCGGTATCAAAATGGATAATATACCAATTAAGTGTGATAATACAAGTGCAATTAATTTAACAAAAAATCCTGTTCAACACTCTAAGTCAAAGCATATAGAGATTAGGCATCATTTTATTAGGGATCATGTGCTGAAAAATGATGTGATGATTGAATATGTATGCACTGAAAATCAATTGGCTAATATCTTTACAAAGCCCCTTTGTAAAGATAGATTCAACTTCTTAAGGAATGCTTTGAGCTTGTATGATCCTAGCAAATGAATTGAACTTGTATTGCATTGTTTGCTGCGCAAACTAGTAATCAACCTCAAGGTAAACATAAGTGAAAACATGAATTCATGTAAGCTAAATGACGAACTGTTTGACTTTCCGGAGGATGGTTACCCTCCCTTGGACTCTTCATGGAGATATTTTCAGAGCCTATTTCATAGGTATTCGAAATTTGGTCAAACATTCCTCATTTCAATATTAATAATTCAAAAATTATTATCAAATTATTATAGGATGTATCATTAAGGGGGAGGATCACAAACAAATTCACTCTAAGTTTATCAAAAGAGATCATGTTGATTAGGATGATTAAACAGAAATTGGGAGAAGATAGAATACAGTCTGAAATTTTTCAGTGCCGGAGACGTCTCTGGCAAATCGCAGAGACGTCCTCCCCAGGGGAGACGTCTCGCCTTAGTTGCGGAGACGTCTCGGGGACCGAATGAGGGCTTTTTAAATAGGTCGAAATCGCTCGAGCCGACCCGAGCTTTCTCCTTCATCCCCAACCAAAACGAAAAACCCTAGCCTCCATTTGCTCTCCACCTCAAACCCTAGCCTCCGTTTGCTCTACATCACAAACCCTAGCATCCATGGCACCAAAGAAGGCTAGGACGACCCGTGGAAGGCGACCTAGGGTAGCGGCCGACGGTGAGGATCGGCGGGAAGAACCCTCCGCGCCGTCTCCTCCGGTTGCTCCGCCAACCACGACTATTTCCTGTGCAAATCGCACAGTCACGACCGGAAGGTACATAGATTTCTCATTTTTAGATCATGAGGGGTTCTCTATTGGAGAGAGACTCCGAGCCCAAGGGTGGGAGCACCTTTGTACCCTAAATACCTTGACCTACCCCGGCCTAGTTAGAGAACTTTTTAGCAATATGGCCTTAGGGGACCAAGGGTACACTGCATATGTCCGGGGGACATTAGTAGAAGTCAATGAAGATGTCCTATCCATTGTCTTACAAATCCCTAAGGACGGTGAGGCTCCAACCTCACATTCCCAAAGGGAATCAGCCCTAAATCTACTTTTAGGAAGAGAGGACTGCGGCCCTCTTGATGTTGTCAATTCCCAGGACCTAAATGCAGAGATGAGACTTCTTTTAAGTATTGTCAACCGGGTCCTATTTCCCAAAACCGGTCGCTTCGATTTTATTTCGGAGCGAGATTTAGTTATAATGCACCATATCCTACTAGGGATACCCCTAAACCTCCCTAGACTTATGCTAAACTACATTGCCCTATGTCATAGGTATTCTAGGTTTAGTTTACCCTACGGCATGATCTTTACCTTAGTTTTCAAACACTTCAAAGTTCCCATTCCAACAAATGAACCTGCAAAGCCCTTGAGAAACACCGACTATTATAATGAGGGCACAATGAGAAGAATGGAATTTCATAAGATAGATGGGTCGTGGGTGAAGGTACCAAAGAGAAAAGCCCAAATCCTAGAGCCCGAGAACCCACATCATGAGTCTGACCATCACTCTCCTCCACCTAGCCACTTGGATATCCCTGATATACCCTCCAGCTCAGCTGGACCTTCCACATCCATGCCACCACCTCCTCCAGTTAGTGGGCCGTCCTTCCTGTCAGAGGATCAGATGCGCACCCTAGCATCTGCAATTTGCCAACAAATGAGGGAGGAGATGAGATCCATGATCTCTACAGAATTGGCCCCCTTCAGAGCTTCACATGAAGTGCTTCTACAAGAGCTGAAGGACATTAGAAGTCAAATTGAAGCCACAACACATGAAATAATTGGTGTGGGTGCCACCCAAACCATCAGATCAATAGAGCTCAAGGACAGCTTGAGGAGCATTTCCAAGAGTCTCAAAGAGCTGACAAAACCAGATGGCAACGTGGGCACCTTGGTTGCCCAACTCAGAGGAAGAATTGAAATGGCAACCATAGAGTTTGAAGCACTTGTGGCAGGTTTCCACAAGTCACAGGGAGATCAATTTAAGACCCTCATGGATTCCATCAATGCATTCATAGATGCAGCTTGTAAGGTTTATGAACAAAATACAGTTGGTAGAGCCCATGAGCAACGTCGCCGATGAGGGACATTTTGCAGGCTCTTCTTTTTGTAAATCCTAGGCTGTTTTGAAATACTTTTTGTATTAGAAATCAATACTTGTAATGATTTCTTCTTTTGACTATGTACTGACTTCGAAAATTTACAATGACATAGGAATGACATACAATTTCTTTTGCAACCCTGTGTACATTTCCAACTCTGTATATGTAAATATGAATGTGCCTCTTGATGTGTCATAAGAATCTCATAACATACATTAAGTATTCAAATTTGGCACAACTTATCAAAGCATATGAAACAGGGGGAGCACAACCTGAATATCAAAGGGGGAGTAAAATGAATGCTGAACTCTTTAATAAAGATAACTTGAATATCCTTGAGTGGTTAATTGTAATATACTATGAATTGAGTTTTAATCACCTAATGATAATTTGTCCCCTTCATTGTTGATGACAAAAAGGGGGAGTAGATATTGAATATGGAGATATTGAAAGGGGGAGTAGATATATAGAAAGAACCAATATGGATATTGAATATGGAATACAAAATTTATAATCATACTCCAAAGTTGATTTAGAAAAGATAAAATTGAAGAATATTGACTTGATTCAAATTCAGCATCAATATTTCATTTTAACTTGATTCAAATTCAGTTGATATGCTAAAATTGCTTAAGAGCTATAAAGTTCAATCCCATGCAATTATGCACACTGTATCTAGCTCTAATCAAAACATTATACTTGTACATCTGATCAAATACTGTGTATATGTTTAAACTTCAAATTTTTGCATATACTCAGTGTTTTGTCATCATCAAAAAGGGGGAGATTGTTGACCCCCTAATGGATTTTGATGAATACAAAATACTAGAGTATAATTCCATTTATCTTAACAATTTAATTGAGGAATTCATGTGATTAATTGAGAATATTGTTAAGAAATGTCTAGGCAAGTTCCCATAATTTTTATGAATTTATTGAAGAATATTTTGAGTTAAAGAAAACAGATCAGGGACAGCCGAGACGTCTCCGGATAGTTTCAGAGACGTCTCTGGCACAAACAGGAAGAACTGGGACACTTGGAGACGTCCCCGGCACCTGCCGAGTCGTCCCCGCGCTAGCGGAGTCGACTCTCTCAGTAGCGGAGTCGACTCTCTCAGTGGCGGCAGAAAGGCAATTTTCAAGAGATATGCGCGAGACGTCCCCACTGTACGCGGAGTCATCCCCGCAAGTAAAAAGGAGACTTCCCGAGTCGTCCCCAAGATAGCGGAGACGGCTCTCTCAGGGTTTTCCAGAGAATGGTTTTTTCGGTGATAAGGAAGCGGAGTCGACCCTGAGACAGCGGAGTCGTCCCCATGCATAAAGTGCAAACAAGCCGAGACGTCCCCTGAAGGAGCGGAGTCGACTCTCTCAGGAAATTCCAGAGGATATGTTTTTCGGAGATAAAGAAGCGGAGTCGTCCCCAAAGCAGCGGAGTCGTCCCCATTCAAAAAGTGCAAACAAGCCGAGACGTCCCCTTAAAGTGCCGAGTCGACCCCAGACAACGTAAAAAGTAAAATCTTATAGCCGAGACGTCTCTCGTTGAAGCGGAGACGTCCCCGGAGCGCCTGGGATGCGACTGACAGCTTTTCAGATTTGGTTTGAATTTCAAATCCTTTTTACTTTGTCTCTAACGGCTATATTTGCTTTTTGGGCTATAAAAGGGACCTCTTAAGTGCTTCTCAACAACTCTTCACTAACCCAAAGCTAGATCATTCAAGAGAGAAGTAAGAAAGAAAAGTTCAAGGGAGTGAGTGTATTCAAGTGAAGAAATCAAGTGTTTTCAAGCTTCCCAAGTGATTTCAAGCTCAACCACTCTCGTGCGCTTGGGATTCAAAGCTCACACTCAATCCTACGCGCTCCACATCGGAAGAATCAATATCTCCCATGCTTCCAACGGCAAAAGGATTCTTCCGGGTTCTATTGTTCATAATTGCAATATTTGCTTTTTAGAGCTTTTCCTTTCTTTTGTAAACTCTTTCGTTGTGGTGCTTGTTCCAGTCAAGGGACTTGGAACAAGGGAAAGGCGTCCCAAACCTAAGTGAAATTGGGGGTTTTAGGGTTTGTTGTGAGCCCGGTGTAAAACAACGAGTTGGGTAGTGAACTCGCAAAACTACCGTACTGTAATCGTGGATTATAGTGGAAATTCCCAAAGGTGATTTGGGGAGTGGATGTAGGAGCAGTGGAAGCTCCGAACCACTATAAAACCTTGTGTTTGCGATTGACCTTTCTCATTCCTCCTTCTTTACTTTAGTGCATATATTCGTGTGTTTTATTTTTAATTAGTCAAAAGTTTTTAAAACACCCAATTCACCCCCCTCTTGGGTGACCATCTCTGGGCAACAGAGACCCATTATAAAGAAAACACCTTATGAACTTTGGAAAAACAGAAAACCAAAGGTAAATTACTTTCATGTTTTGGATGTAGGTGTTTTGTCCATAATAATGGGAAAGATAATCTAGGTAAATTTGATTCTAAATCTGATGAGGGCATATTCTTAGGATATTCTACAACTAGTAAAGCCTATAGAGTCTTTAATAAAAGAACCCTAGTTATAGAAGAATCCATACATGTTGTCTTTGATGATTCTAGTGACATCTCTTCTAGCAAGAGAGTTAATCTTGATGATGATGCTGAAATTCTTGAAGAAAAGATAGATGAGATGACATTACAAGATGATAATCAGAAATCAATTGAAGGTGCATCATCAAGTCAAGAGGCTATTGTGGATCATGGGCTAACTAAAGCTTGGAGGTTTGCTCACGGGCATCCTAAGGAACTAATTCTAGATGATCCATCTCAACCGGTTAGGACTAGAGCATCCCTTAGAAATTTAAATAACCATCTAGCTTTTGTTTCACACTTTGAACCCAAACACATAGAGGAAGCCGAAAATGATGTAAATTGGATAAATGCAATGCAAGAAGAATTAAACCAATTTACTAGAAACAAAGTTTGGAATCTAGTTGAAAGACCTTCTGAATATCCAATTATAGGTACCAAATGGATTTATAAAAATAAACTTGATGAAAATGGAATTGTAGTAAGGAATAAGGCTAGACTAGTAGCAAAGGGTTATAATCAAGAAGAAGGTATAGACTTTGATGAAACCTTTGCTCCTGTAGCTAGACTTGAAGCAATTAGACTTTTGCTAGCATTTGCATGCTCTAAGGACTTCAAATTATTTCAAATGGATGTAAAAAGTGCATTTTTAAATGGGTATATTAATGAGGAGGTATATGTAGAACAACCTTCTGGTTTTGAAAATCATCAATACCCTAATCATGTTTATAAATTGAACAAAGCACTTTATGGTTTGAAACAAGCACCTAGAGCATGGTATGAGAGGCTTAGCAAATTCCTATTAGAACATAAGTTTTCTAGGGGAAATGTAGATACAACACTGTTTCTAAAGAAGAAAAACCAAGATATGCTATTAGTACAGATTTATGTTGATGATATCATTTTCGGTGCTACTAACAATCGCCTCTGCGAAGAATTTGCTGACTTGATGCAGAGTGAATTTGAGATGAGCATGATGGGAGAGCTAAACTACTTCCTCGGGCTTCAAATCAAACAGTCTGAAGGAGGCATCTTCATCAATCAAGCCAAATATATCAAGGAGATGCTCAAGAAGTTTGATATGGAGGGAAACAAGTCAATCAGCACCCCCATGAGCTCATCATGCAAATTAGACCAAGATGAATCAGGTAAATCTGTATATCAGAAACTATATAGAGGTATGATAGGATCTTTATTGTATCTTACTGCAAGTAGACCTGATATCATGTTTAGTGTTTGCATGTGTGCTAGATATCAGGCTAATCCTAAGGAATCACATCTAATTGCAGTAAAGAGAATCTTTAAATACCTAATAGGAACAAAGAATATAGGGTTATGGTATTCTAAAGAATCTAGTCTAAACTTAATAGGATACACAGATTCAGACTTTGCTGGATGTAAACTTGATAGAAAAAGCACCAGCGGGTCATGTCAATTCCTAGGAGAAAACTTGATCTCATGGTTTAGCAAGAAACAAAACTCGGTTGCATTATCTACTGCTGAAGCTGAATATGTTGCAGCCGGAAGTTGTTGTGCTCAAATCTTATGGATCAAACAACAATTAGAAGATTATGGCATTAAACAAGATAAAATACCCATTAATTGTGACAATACAAGTGCCATAAATCTAACTAAAAATCCAATTCAGCATTCAAGAACTAAACACATTGAGATAAGACATCACTTCATAAGAGATCATGTACTGAATGGTGATGTGACATTACAATTTGTTTGCACTGATGATCAATTAGCTGATATTTTTACAAAACCCCTAAGTGAAGAGAGGTTTAGTGTGCTTAGGAGGGGATTAGGAGTGATTGATCCATCCTAGTGGTAGTTTCCACTAGATTCATTGATTTTGATGATTAGATTGTGATTAAAATAGAGTTTCTTTTCAATAATCATCAAATCAGATCATAATTTAGTGATTTTCCCGCATTCGGCACGAACATAGCATGATTTATAGGTGCGTGCCAAAGTTAGAGACGACTCTAGTAAGTTTCAGAGTCGGCTCCTAAGGGGGAGTCGACTCGCGCATTCACGGGAGTCGACTCGAGAACGATGGCAGCAGAGGGGGAGTCGACTCGCATACAGTAGGGAGTCGACTCGCGGTCAATAGGCGCATAAGAAGAGTCGACTCGCGCATACCTTAGAGTCGACTCGAGGTCGAGTCGACTCGCGACTCAGAGGAGTCGACTCGCAGTCGGGATCCGACTTTTTAACCCTAACTTCGTCGTTTCGAAAACATTTCTATTCTCCGCCGCCACTGTTCACAAAGCCCTAGAGCCGACTCCTAGGTCGTCCCCGGTCGTCCCCAAGCCTTTTCCATCGATCTTTCACCGTCCATTAGGGCTTTTCCCCATTCTAGGTCACTATGCCTCGTAAAGCCGTTGTCCGGAAGAGGTCCCGACCCGAGGCCGGTCCCGAGAGGCGTTCCAAGGCTCGGCACGATCCCGCGAGGTCACAACCTCCGGCTCGTTCTCCGCCAAGGGCGATTCCCGCAAGGTCGTGTGCCGGGAAGGCGGTCACCACCGGGAGATATGTCGATTTCGACTATCTCTCCCGGGAAGGGTTCACTATAGGAGATAGACTTAAGGCCCAGGGCTTAGAGTATTTCCTCACCTTAGATCTCCCCACATATCCAGGCCTTATTAGAGAGTTTTACGGTACCGTCCATCGGGGAGATGGGGGTATCGAGGGCACGGTAGCCGGTGTCCCTTTGTTCATTTCAGAGGATATCATTGCCCACATCCTCCATCTACCACTAGTAGGGGTGGCTCCCACACACCCCGAGGATAGGACTGAGGCCCTTACGGCCATACTAGGTTATCCTCCTCAGTCCCCCTTAGACGAGGTATCCGCTAGCTCACTTCCAGTTGAGGTGCGGATCCTCCTGAGTATCTTGTCTAGGTCCATCTTCCCTAAGACCGGGAGATTTGATTTTGTATCTGAGAGAGACCTAGCTCTCATGTTCTACATGCTCCAGGACACCCCAATCAACTTTCCCAAACTCATTTATCGATACCTGTGTGAGCCACTAGATAGACCTAGGCTCACCCTACCCTACGGTATGATGTTCACTTTGTTGTTTAGGGAGTACGAGATTTCTATTCCTGAGGGGGAACCCTCTCGCGCATTGCGATGGACTGATCGCATGCGTCCGGGGACCCTACACAGGATGGGGTTTCGAAAGGTAGAGGGGACATGGGTTAGGAAGTCTTCTACCTCCACACGTACCACCAGACACTCTCCTAGTCCTGAGCCAGATTCTGACTATCCTGACTTTCCCTCCACCTCTGCTCCTACCACCTCAGTCGGACCCTCCTCCTCAGCACCACCTACTCAGCCCATGGAGGTCCGGATCGCTCCTGAGCAGCTCCTGGAGTTGCGACAGGAGATTGTCAGAGACCTGCGGGAGGATCTACTTCGGGAGCTCCGAGGTTCAGTGCCTGCTCCCACTCCTGCACCCACATCTTCTGAGTTGGTCCCTTCTTTGACAGCCGTGACTGACATGACGGCCCATGTACGGAAAGAGATCTACAATGTCCGGAGTTTGGTCCAGGCTCAGTCCTCCAGTATGAGTGAGGTCACGGGCATCACTCGGAAGATGCGCGATGACATCCGGAAGGACATGAGCACCACTACTCAGGGGGCCGAGCGCTTGTCGAATGTGCTCATCGACAAGCTGGACGCACTTCAGAAGTCGGTGACTGACCTCTCCACTACACATAGCAGGGCCACCTCATCCATTATCACTCAGCTCGGGCATGTTACAGATGCGGTCACCCTCCTCATGGAGCAGAACAGATTGAGAGGAGGAGCCACATCCTCGAGAGAAGGAGCCACATCCTCGAGAGGAGGAGATACATCCTCGAGAGGAGGAGCTACATCCTCGAGGAGACCTTAGCTGTTTTTATTTTGACATGTATTGTTTTGCTCTACTTATTGTATTCTCAAATGTATTTACATACAAATCAATACAATGAGTAGCCATATTTTCGTCAATTATGTGCCATTTGATCTATGATTGATTGTGTGTTCTGCTTACCTCCTTTTTGATACGATGACAAAAAGGGGGAGAAATATTGAATAGATATGTAAATGGAATCAACATAAAAGAAATCAAAATGAGAATCAAAAATTAAAACATAATTTGTTCTCAGTGGATTTGGTACCTCGAGGCTCATTATCTCTCTTTTGGGGCTCCTAATGGAGTAATCTCCAGAATCTATTCAAGGGATATTCGGAGATTAGTTGAATCCTACTCAAGAACAAATTGACAGATTTTCCCTCTAAAAACCAAAAATTTAAGCTCAAAAACTTCAATGCATTAAAAGGAGATTCAGAGAATCAAAAAAGTAGAATGCATATGTTGAGGGAGAGAATCTGAATTTTTAAGAAAGCTAAATCATTAATTATATATAAGCCAAACAATTGATTGCATGATATGAAGGCTTATATAATTCCAAATGAAAGGAGGAGCTTTAACTCCAAAATTTATTGTTTCACACCTTTCAAGCTTGGATAAATTAAATATCCAGACATTTGAATTCATTTATGGATTTTATTTCCTTGTTTATTAAGCAATTCACTTTACATATACTCAATGTTTTGTCATCATCAAAAAGGGGGAGATTGTGGAGTGATTGATTAAAACCCTATTTTGATTTTGATGAGCTCAAAGCATTTGAGTATATCTTTTGTTTACTAATGAATTCAATTGAGTGTTTCAGTGAAAATCTTGTCTAAGTGTTTCTAGACTTGGTTCAAGATATTTTGGATAAGTTAAGAAGTCAACTTGAACCAAAGTCTGAGACTCGAGTCGACTCCTGGATATTACGAGTCGACTCCAAGTGTATCAGAATCACTGGCACGGGCTCGAGTCGACTCCGGATCAGTACGAGTCGACTCCGACTGAGAACAGACAGATGGACAGAAGGACACAACTTAAAACCTGTTAGCGAGTTGACTCCTGAAGTGCGCAAGTCGACTCCAATGTTTACCGAGTCGACTCCGGAGAGGTATGAGTCGACTCCAAGGAGTCACAGGCAGAAAAGTCAGAGAGCGGTTTTCGACCCTGAGATTCGAGTCGACTCCTGTGGAACACGAGTCGACTCCGATGGTTGGCAGGTCGACTCCAAAGAAAGCGAGAGTCGACTCTCAGTGGCACACAAAGAAAAAGTCAGAGAGGAGTTTTCGGACTCTGAGATTCGAGTCGACTCCCGAAATACACGAGTCGACTCCAAGGCAGCGCTCCACCAAAAAGACAGAAGGCTAAGTTTCGGAAACTGAGAGCCGAGTCGACTCCAGAGAATTTCGAGTCGACTCCAAGACTGGACGAGCCAAAAGACAGAAGATCGGGAGTTCGGGCTCTGAGCGCCGAGTCGACTCCCAGGATTAACGAGTCGACTCGAGTGGACCAAATTCAAAAATAGATCCACGGACTCCATGGGATGAGCCGACTCCGAAAATGCCAAGTCAGCTCCAGAAGTTGGCGAGTCGACTCCGGGTCAAGTCGAGTCGACTCCCAGTCGAAGAGGCGACTTTAATTCAAATCCGGAACAGTTGCCGAGTTGACTCCAGAAAAGCATGAGTCGACTCCCGCTACAGCCGAGTCGACTCCTGATCGCGCGAGTCGACTCCAACCCACCAACGGACATATTGTCAGGCTGTGCAGAGTGTGCAGAACGGGCAGAAAAAGGTCTCTAACGGCTAGTTTCCGTGGGGGATGGCTTAAATAGCCACAGAGGACTGTAGCAAGGCAGAGAACAACTATTCCACTCAAAGAAATCAAGCTTTCAATCTCTGCAACCTGTTCTTCAACGGAAAAGAGGGAAGAGCGGCATTAACTGCATCCAACTACTTCTTCCCAACATTAAAAGAGCCTCCTCCTGCATTCAAGTCGACCACACATTCAAGAGGAGACCCAAAGTTCGAGAAGCCCTACTCAACTCCAACTCAAACGTGTTTGAGGGCTTCTAACTTCTCTTTTGTTTATATTGTTATTTATCTGCTTTTGAGAAGCTCTGTTTTTCTGTTTCTCCTTTTTACTTCCATCTTGTTTTTGCTTGGTTCAATCGGGGGATTGAATCAAGGGTATTGAGGTTGGTTGGTGAGCCGAGTGTAAAACCAACGTGTAAGGGTTCGATTGTGATCCCGGGAAAACAATCGGGGCGGTTCTAGTCGGTAAGCCAGGAAAAACCGACCGAGTTCGTTGTGAGCTCGTAAAACAACAAGTTTGGTTGTGAGCTTGTAAAACAACCGGCTGTAATCCTAGGGGTTATAGTGAATTCCCAAGTGAGACTTGGGGAGTGGACGTAGGAGCAAGGGTTAGCTCCGAACCACTATAAAACATTGTGTTTGTGATTGTTTGTCTCTCTCTATCTCTCGCATTTTATTCACCGCACATAGAAACTAATTAATCATCTCGCAAAAGCATTAATTAGTTATCCACAAAAGTTTTAATAGCCAAATTATTTTAAAACCCAATTCACCCCCTCTCTTGGGTTGTCTATCTGGGCAACATGGTCGCATATGGTGATGCATCTTTTTGGACCCAATGCGTATTTTAACTTTAATTTACGATCACCTGCACCCCACAAAAATATAATATTAATACAGCACTTCTATCATTATTTGTTAGCAATAATACTAATTTGAGTGATGTGTAGATCGCACTTTTATGCTCTCATCACCCACCACGCCTCACAGCCATCCAGCCAGTTTCCCAATCCTCCACGCCATCAATGCGATCGAAGCAACGTCCCACGATCAGCCGTGCCGACCACACGTCCGTTTCTTCTCCCAACACGTCTTCACGTCCTTCTCCCAGCACCCATCAAGCCATGATCGGCTCCTCCCAGCGATCCACCGGCCAGCCCCTCTTCCGTCCGTGATCCCATGCTGCACCCCGCCTCTGCATCCGCCTCTTCCCGCGTCAAAGGGAAGAGCAATGGTCCCATCGTCCGCATCCGAGCTTCCCAGATCTCTTCCGTGCTCCAGCAATCGGATCCCCCAAGCATCTCCCGTGATCCAAGCATTCCCGAATCAGCCTCCCCATGATCCACCATCCTCTTCATCAGCCATCCGTAAAGGAAGCAACCAGCAGCAATACCGATTCCGAGCGATCATGCGTGATCCTAGCCTCCCGCATCATGCCAAAGATCCTGCGGTAGCCTTCATTGGCAGCCATCGCAGCATCCCGCGTCCGCCCTCTCCTTTCTCCCGTCGATCCCGCGGCGCTCTTCATCCGAATCCACGTCCTCCTCCCAACCTTCCGTTTCAGTCTCCCAGCGTCACGCGATTCATCCCAAGCGCAGCTCGGATGATCCTCTCAACGTAATCAGGGGGGTGGATGACCTATTTAAGAAGGAGGGTGGAGCGCTCGGTGAAGGAGGAGTGGTGGAGGTCGGTTGGGCCAAAGAACAGGGGAAGGAGCGCTCGGTTTGGGAGAGAAGAGAGAAAGAAAAAAAAAAGAGACAAAGCATGGCTCTGTTTGAAAAGAAAGAATAAAAATTAGGGAGGAGAAGAAAGGGGGAGTTTTGTGGTTTTTCTTCCTTTGTTTTTATGTTTTATTTTGTAGAAGAAGGAAGCATTAGGCTTCCAATCTTCATTTTATTTTTGTAATCAATTTATTTTTATCAAATCTATCATTTCTCTTTCATGAAATCCTTGTTCTAGGTTCAGTTTAATTTTCGCTTTTTATGCAATTTTTTAATTTTCTTTTATGCAATTTATGTTCCAGGCTTCAATCTTCTTAGCTTCCATCCATTTTCTATGCCAAAGCTCTTCTTTGATTAGTTAAATATATAAATGCTTTTCGAATCTAAGTACCTGTCTTCTAGTTGTTGCCCAGATAGACAACCCAAGAGGGGGGGGGGGGTGAATTGGATTTTAAAATAATTTTACACTTAAAACGTTTGTGGATGACTAATTAATACTTTTGCAAGATGATTAATTAGTTGCTATGTGCTGTGAATGAAATGAGAGCAATAGAGAGAGACAAACAATCACAAACACAATGTTTTTATAGTGGTTCGGAGCTAACCCTTGCTCCTACGTTCACTCCCCAAGTCTCACTTGGGAATTCACTATAACCCCTTGGATTACAGCCAGTTGTTTTACAAGCTCACAACCAAACTTGTTGTTTTACGAGCTCACAACGAACTCGGTCGGTTTTCCCAGGCTCATCGACTAGAACCACCCCGATTGTTTTCCCGGGATCACAATCGAACCCTTACACGTTGGTTTTACCCTCGGCTCACCAACCAACCTCTACACTCTTGATTCAATCCCCCGATTGAATCAAGCTAAGACAAGATGGAAATAATGACAACAAACAGAAAAACAGAGCTTCTCAAAAGCAGATAAATAACAATATAAACTAGAGAGAAGTTAAGAGCCCTCAAACACGTTTGAGTTGGAGTAGAGTAGGGCTTCTTGAACTTTGAGTCTCCTCTTGAACGTCTGGTCGACTTGAAAGCAGGAGGAGACTTCTTTAATTGCTGGGAAGAGGTAGCTGGATGGAGTTAATGGTGCTCTTCCTTCTTTTCTGTTGAAAACCCGTTTGCAGAGAAAGAATGCTTGATTTCTTTGAATGGAATAGTAGTTCTCTACCTTGCTACAGTCCTCTGTGGCTATTTAAGCCATCCCCCATGGAAACTAGCCGTTAGCACCTTTTTTCTGCCCGTTCTGCACACTCTGCACATCCTGACAATGTGTCCGTTGGGGTCGGAGTCGACTCGCGCGATCTAGAGTCGACTCGGCTGTAGCGGGAGTCGACTCATGCTTTTCTGGAGTCGGCTCGGCAACTGTTCCGGATTTGAATTAAAGTGACCTCCGCGACTGGGAGTCGACTCGACTTAACCCGGAGTCGACTCGCCAACTTCTGGAGCTGACTTGCCATTTTCGGAGTCGGCTCATCCCATGAAGTCCATGGAGCTAAGTTTTCAACTTGGCCCACTCGAGTCGACTCGACAATCCTGGGAGTCGACTCGGCGCTCAGAGTCCGAACTCCCGATCTTCTGTCTTTTGCCTCGTCCAGTCTTGGAGTCGACTCGAACTGTTCCGGAGTCGACTCGGCTCTCAGTTTCCGAAATATAGCCTTCTACCTTTTTGGTGTAGCGCTGCCTTGGAGTCGACTCGAGTTGTCTGGAAGTCGACTCGGCTCTCAGTTTCCGAAACATAGCCTTCTGCCTTTTTGGTTGTAGCGCTGCCTTGGAGTCGACTCGAGTTGTCTGGGAGTCGACTCGGATCTCAGAGTCCGAAACTGCTCTCTGACTTTTCCTTTGTGTACCACTGAGAGTCGACTCTCGCTTTCTTTGGAGTCGACCTGCCAACCATCGGAGTCGACTCGCGTTCCACAGGAGTCGACTCGAATCTCAGGGTCGAAAATCGCTCTCTGACTTTTCTGTCTGTAACATCTTGGAGTCGACTCATATTACTCCGGAGTCGACTCGGTAAGCATCGGAGTCGACTCGCGCACTTCAGGAGTCGACTCGCTGACAGGTTTTGAGTTGATGCTTTCTGTTCGTCTGTCTGTTCTCAGTCGGAGTCGACTCGTAATGATCCGGAGTCGACTCGAGTCCGTGCCAGTGATTCTGATACGTTTGGAGTCGACTCGTAATATCCCGGAGTCGACTCGAGTCTCAGACTTTGGTTCAAACTGACTTCTTAACTTATCCAAAATATCTTGAACCAAGTCTAGAAACATTTAGACAAGATTTTCACTGAAACACTCAATTGAATTTATTAGTAAACAAAAGATATACTCAAATGCTTTGAGCTCATCAAAATCAAATAGGGATTTTAATCAATCACTCCACACTAGTTAATTTCAATTAGAAAACATTCTCTGGTAGACCAGAGAATCATTCAACATCCCCGACATAATGTTTTTCTTTTGTTATTCAAAAATCGATTTTGAATCCGAATGAATGTTTTGATTTTTATGCAACTCCAATCGCCTCCCTGTGGATCGACCTGTTACGACCACTATTCTTCGAGTAGAAAAGGTAAGAGTATAATTAAATTAAACTTTGTTTGTCGGTTCTAACAACGATCTGTTTAGCTTATTTTTAGGTAAACAAGAATCGGACAACAGCACTCTATTCGTTGGGTTTCAAGCTTATCCGTAGGGAAGACTCTATTTTGTAGGAAGCTAATAAGAGGGTCCATCTAGTTTGGCTCGATTTCTTTGCATAGGACTGGCTCAGGATCTTCTGTGCTTGGTGCCTTCAGGTATTCGAGGAAAGTGGTCTTCGGAAGCTCGTCCGAATTGGACGTCGCTAGCTTTGACAGCAGGTCGGCCCTCATGTTCTTCGACCTGAGAATATGCTGAATATCGAAGTTGTTTAAAGTTGAAGTGATATTCCGTACCTTTTGGAGGTATTTCATCATTGACGGCTCCCGAGCTTCGAAATCCCCCAGGACTTGGCTCATCACCAACTGGGAGTCGCTGAAGACCTTCAGGCGATGGACCGTTGAGCTCTTTCGCCAACTTAACCCTCAATCTCCATGAGGATCTCCGCTCGGGTGGATGTGAGGGGAGTGTATTTTCCGAACTTCTAGAGATGAGACCTCGGGCGAGCCGAGCTCTTGGGCCGAGGAGGAATTTTCTCGTGCCAGAGGATCTGCTCCTTGGTCGGCCGCGCTCCTTATGGCACTTCTTCTGCATCTAGGAAGGCAGTTCAGCCGCCTCCCGCCACAAGGCCATGGCTTCCTTAGCCTTGTTATACTTTCGAGCTCGGGCCAGCATCTCTGCCAAGTTGGCGGAAAAGTTCTTCTCGATGGAGAAAAGAAACTTGTAGGACCGAGTACTAGTCTTCAATGCTGACATGGCCATGGACTGGTCGAGATCGCGAACCTCCCATGTAGTCGAGGTGAAGCGATCAATATAGTCTTTTAAAGATTCTTCCTCCTATTTGATGTCAAGGAGGAAATCTGAGGTCCGGCACTGACACCGGCTAGCAGCAAAATGAGTTGCAAACTGCCTGCCCAGCTACTCAAAAGATAGAACTGAGCCGGGCCTTAGCCTGGAAAACCAAAGGCGAGCTGCCTTGCGGAGAGTTGCCAGGAATGCCCTGCAGAGTAGGGCGTTTGTGGTCCCTTAGAGTGTCATGAGGGTTTGTAGCTTTCCAAATGATCCAGAGGGTCGGCTCAATTTTCTGCATCTTGAACCTCAAGGGGATCGGCTCGTCAACGGTCCATCGAGGGAATGGAGACTCAGTTGTGAATTCGAGATCGGCGTCGCGCTTCGGGCCCTTGTTCTCGGAGCGCCTGGATCTGTCGCTCCAACTCCTCGACTTTTCTGTCGAGCTTTGCGACGGACGGGGCTTCTGTTGCAGCTCGGCATGGGGTAGACCTCGCCTTCGATGGTTGTTTCTGTACTCGGGGCATCAGACTTCGGCGCAGGCTCTCGGGTGATGGCTGCATGACAAGCCCTCCTGGCTTAGGGTTTGAACTCGGTGGGAGCTTCGGCAGTGGCGACGCTCCCTTTCGCCGGCTATCATGCACTGCCTGGCAGAGGAATGACGTCGCGAGCGCCATCCTAAGGACTCGCGCCCGCAAGAGGGGCTGTAGGCTGGGCTCCTGCCTACTGCAAGCCTTGAACGGCCGCGGTGAGTGTTTTGGACTTGCTGGACGAGTAGATTAAACTGCACTGGCTGGACCTGAGAAATTTGATCTACCGATGCCGCAGGGAGGTGGGCTTTGGAGCAAGTTTGCCGGAAGTTGGTGCTCGGCTCCTCAATGCATTAGGAAGCTCTCAACTCCTCAACCTCATGATCACGACTCAGACCTTTCCTCTCACGCCAGATATTGTGGTTGAAATTTGGCCTGAGGGTGGACCATGCCGGAGAAAGCCGAGAAGACCACCGGTCGGAACGGAGAAAGCGGAGAAAGGGAGCCACCTCCTGCGCTTCGGGGTACCTGCACAAAGCTTGGCCAGGGATTCCGGCGAGGCCTTCCGATGGCTAAGTTAGCAGAGTTTTTTGGAGAGGTTTCTGAGTGTTTTGAATTACTTTGTCTTTCTTTTAATGGCTTACCGAAGGCCTTTTCCTATCCTCTTTTTATAGGGTGAGGGTCTCGGCCGTTACCTAACAGTCTCGGGTCGAGCTGTGATCAGCTAGCCATTCGCTGGAGGCGGTGTGAATCACAGAGATCGATCTTGCGGGCAGAGGATTCGGAAGATATCTTTCCAGATTTGTTCTTTGACAGGGCTGAGGTCGGCTCGGCCTTCAGCGGGTCCGAGGTCGGCTCGACTCTTAGCAGGCCAAGGCCTAGCCTGCTCGGCTCTGAGGTCTGCTCGACAGAAATTAGGTGGTTCCATGCTGGAGTAGGACGATCCATTTTGCCTCCCATCAATGATCATGGATGTTTGTTTATTTTTGCTATCTATAATTTTCTCTCCTCTTTCAGCTTTCTTTGATCGCAATGCTCGTTGAATTATTATAGATATCAATGATAATTGGTGATAATGAATGATTTTTATTGATGATCAATGAAGAACTCATGTTAATGAGAAAAAATGAGGCTATAATAGTGATGTTTTTCCTATTGAAAGAGTGCATACAAAAAGTGCTAGAAGATATAGGGTACATGGCCTCTGTAACTAACAAGTTCAGAGGATCAGTTGCTAACATTGGCCAACCCCAGAAACCATATGTAGTAAATATTGGTTCTCTCGGCTACTATCCGGTGAACAGATTAATTGGCAGCACTGCCAACACAAAGAGAACACCAAAAGATCGTGTGCATTTGCTTATTTTTTTTAATGATATGAAGATTGTCCAAGGATCCAGTACCATCGATCATATTAACCTAAGTTACAGAATTAGGTTCCACCACAAGGAAAGGATTTTACATATTTAGCTATCAAACATGATATTTGTTGTGATTGAAATCTGGCCTGAGGGTGACCACGCCGAAGGAGTCGGTGGAGTCCGCCGGCCGGGACGAAGAAAGAACACCACCTTGAGGATGATAATGTTATTTTGATGATTAACAAACCATTGAGGCTATATCAAATTAGAAATGCAAATTAACTTGATATATCATTGATAAATGGCACACCCTCGATACACTCATGATACATTAGGATTATATGGTCAAAACCACTCTCAAGATTGATAAATGACATAAATTTGTAATAGAGAATGGTAGAAAGCTTAAGAATTCATTTTGACAAAGTTTCACGTTAAAAATACCTAAAAGGGCAATTCGGTAATTTTCTACTGTTAAGGGTATGAAACTTTATTGTGCCATGCATCATAATTTGCTTGGAATATCATATTATTGTTTCAATGTGCATAACTAACCTTCAAAGTGCAGAAAAACATGGTTAGAGTCGACCCCAATTAGTTTGGAGTCGACCCCCGATACGTTTGGCATGCCTTTGGAACACTTGGCACAAAGTAAGAGGGTCGACCCTAACTGAACTTGAGTAGACCCAACCTTGGGTCGACCCAACCTTGAGTCGACCCCAGATTGAAATGTCAAGAAAACAAGTCTCTGGAATTCCTGAGAGGGTCGACCCAAGTGGAAATTGAGTCGACCCAACTGATCCTTGAGTCGACCCAAATAGAGTTGAGTCGACTCAAGTGAAGGAAGGCTGAAATACAAGGTTCTGGATTTTCTGAGAGGGCCGACCCAAGAAAAGCTTGAGCTAACCCAAGTCTGATGAACAGTGGTTTGGGTCGACCCAAGAAAAGTTTGGGTCGACCCAAGCACGGGCAGAAGCATAACGGCTAGTTGTGCAGAAGTGCTTTTTGGACTCCCAACGGCTATAAACGGCTAGTTTCTTCAATCCAACGGTCAGGAAGGACTATTTGGAGGTTGGAGAAGTATTTAAGAGGGAGTATTCATCAAAGGAAGCAAGCTTTGGAAAATACATCAAGTGCATTCAAGAGAAAACCCTAGCAAGGCAAGCTTCATTCAATTGCTTCATTCAAAGAGCCAAAAGAAAGTGGTTGAGCAGATTCCAAGAGATATTAAGAGCTCCACCAACCCTTAAAGAGTGAAGCAATCTTGACAAAGAAGAGAAGAGCCTTATTAAAGGGATAACTATATTCTAAACTCTTCTTTGTAGCTCATAATTGTTTTATTTGCTCTTTTAGGAGCTTTCATTCTTTACTTATTACTCTTATTGTAAGGTTTGTTGGTAAGCCCGTAAACCAACATTGTTGAGGTTGTTGGTAAGCCCGTAAAACCAACGTAGGTTGTTGGTAAGCCCGTAAAACCAACATAGGTTGTTGGTAAGCCCGTAAAACCAACGTAGGTTGTTGGTAAGCCCGTAAAACCAACGTAGGTTGTTGGTGAGCCCGTAAAACCAATTGTGAAGGTTCGTTGGTGAGCCCGTAAAACCAACATAGGTTCTTGGTGATCCCGGAAAACCAAAGTGTAAAGATTTTTTGGATTGTGAGCCCGGAAAACAATCCAACTGTAATCCGCGGGGATTATAGTGAATTCCCAAGGGGTCGCTTGGGGAGTGGATGTAGGTGCTTAGGGAGAGCACCGAACCACTATATTTCTTGTGTGTTTGCATTGTGTATTGTCTTACTTTACTACAATTACTTACTCATCAATTAACTCGATTAAGGAATCAAAAAGTTAGAAAAACCAATTGACCCCCCCTCTTGGCTTGTCACCTTGGGCAACAAGTGCTATCAGAGCAGGTGCTCTATAATTCCTTGCCTTTTTGATTTTGACCTAACCGTCCAAAGAGCCAAAGATCATGACAACTCAAATAGATAGTTTCCTAGGAGAGGGACAGTTAATTGATCGATCTCTACTATTTAATGGCATAAACTACACACATTGGAAAGCACGCATGCGCATTTTCATACAAGCACATGACTATGATTTATGGAGTATCATAGTCAACGGGCTACACACAAACACTAATCATGATAAGAAAATGGCTCAGCAAAATGCAAAAGCCATGAATATTCTATATTGTGCATTAGATGATAGTGAACTTAATAGCATATCTTTTTGCATAACTGCTAAGGAAATCTGGAATATGCTTGAAAGTAAATATGAATGCCACTAACATTTTTAGTGAATCTGAAACTAGCTCTGAAGAAGAAGAGCAGCAAACTGAAATTAAAAATCCTTGCTTTATGGCACATGAAGATAAGGTATGTATTGGAACACAAAGTGATTTCTCATTCCAAGATAAAGTACATGCTGAAACTCAATCTGATTTTACATTTGATGAACTTCATGATGCTTTTTCTGATCTATACTTAGAATATAAGAAGCTTAGTTTAAAGAATAAAAAGCTAAATCAGAAAAATCTATCTCTTGCTGAAAGCTATGATATAATTCAGAAAAATAATAAATTGCTTTCAGAAGACAATGAAAGGTTAACTAAAGAAGTTAACAAATTTAAGCCTATAGTTGAAAAATTTACTATCAGCTCTGAAAAGCTGAACTTAATGATAAATAATCAAAGAGCTGAATTTGAAAAGGATGGATTAGGATATCAATCTTGGTACACACAAAAATTCCTTAATGACATGTGTGTTAAATCCTTCACTATCTATCCTAAAATAGATTCTAATTTATCTGATGAACCTAATAGGCAAAAACAGAAAATTGTAAGTTTATCTACTACTCATGTTAAATCTATGTTTGTTAAATTTAACAAGATGATGTAGAAATTCACTCCTTGTAATCCTAAAATCTACAAGCCTATGGACAAAATAGCTATTAAGAAAATATGGGTTCCAAAAGGAACAATAATAGCTAACCTACAAGGACCCAAAAGAGCTTGGGTTCCTAAGTTGAAAATCTGAATATTTTCTGTAAGTGTGTCTAGCACTCAAGGCTCCAACAAAAGATGTTAATTTAGACATTGGGTGCTCTAGACATATATTAAAGAATGAAACTTAAAATATACTTAAGAAAAGTAATTAAAATGAAAAGAATAATGAAATAGTAATCCTTGCATCTCATCATTCTTTTTGCCTTAGTATCTGATTAAAATATGAATTGCAGGTATTAATCAATTTTGTGATATAGGTAATATTTTTAAAAATATAATCAAATCACTTCATTTTATAGTATGCTTTACTTACTGTTGGATAAGTTTGCTAAATGATTAATCAATTTATTAAGAATAACTCTATGAATTCTCTATATGCTTGATTGAGAGTTTTTATCCATGGCATTATCTTCTATTAATTATAAACATAAGAATGTCTACTTGGTATATTTTTAAATATATGCATTAAGAATACCAAGATTAAAGAGACTAGTTCTGGCATATAAAATCAACTCATACTAGTATGGACTTAATCTCAAAAGACCTTGTCATTGGTTCACTTAGATTATTTTTTGCAAGGTCAAAGTTTGCTATGTATGTCATCTAGAAAAACAAACTAGAATCATTTCTAAATCTGAAAAATATTGTTTTCACCTTTTAGCCTTTGAAAATTCTTCATAAGAACTTATTTGGATCTCTAGGATTATGAACCTAGGAGATAAGCTTTTTGATGTTGTAATTATAGATAATTTCTCGAAGCTAATATTGGTTTGGTTCTTGGCACTTAATTGAAATATTTTTTGCATTAGCACAAACTTACAAAAGGTTTCAAATGAAAAAAAAAGGTTTGCAAACTGTGAAAGTATCATGGCACAATTTTGAAAACCAATTTGTCAATAAGGGTTTGCACAGAAAATGGTATTGAATACAATTGTTTTTGCACCAAGAACACTATTGCATATAGGGGTTATAAAATATAAAAATAGAACCTTTGTTGTGTAAGGACAATGCTTTGTGATAGCAGTTGATTAATACTATCATCACAGCTTGTCATATTATAAGGTTTCTATTAAATCTATTTTTAAAGAAAACCCCATGTGAACTCATGAAAAACTGAAAATCAAATGGTGCATACCTTCATGTTTTTCAGTTATATATATTATGTTCTCAAGAATGAAATATATGCCAAATCTGATAAAACAAGTGTTTCTTTGGATATTACTCTTTAAGCAATGCAATAGAATATTCAATGAAAAGATACTAGTTGTAGAAATATCAATTTATATTATTTCTTATTAAAACTAGATCTTTTATTGAGAATATAGTTTATCATTTTGATTCTATGTAACAATCTGAATTTTGATAGAAACAATTGTTTAAGATAATTTGATTAAAACTTAGCTAGCATGTCTCATTGATAATTATCTTAAGCAAATAGAATCTAAGCTAAATTGATTCTGAAAACAAAAAAATTGATTTGATCTTGATGAATCTTTCTATTGCCTCACATGCTTGTCCTTGAACCATTTTGGTTCATGAAACTATCTCTTTAGTTCAAGTGATATGTGCTTACTTATATTTAGGCAATCTCTTGAGTAAAGTGGCTCAATATTCAATTATTGTCATATCTTATATTGAGTCATCTAGTTAAGAAATATGTTGTATGAATGTTTTGTATCTTGAAGAAACTAATGATTTTCCTTCAAGAAAGAAAAGGATTTTGTTAATAATGCAGGATCCTTGAGCAAGAAAATGAGAGATGTCAACTTGAAGGACACCTTCATGTAAGATACAATAAACATTCACATGCAAACAAAAAAGGGAACATTTTTCAGCCAAAAGTTTACACATAAGAAATCTAGTAGGTATTTGACTTGAAGAATGCAGAATGAATCGATAATTTTAAATACCTCTCTCATAAATTAGCTGAGCAAAGTCAATAACTTAAATCTTATTGTGGCATGATTAAAGTATTTAATTATTAATTTCTTGATATCATGTCTATATATGTATTGATTGACTTATGCTTTTAGAAATTGTTTCATGATCTGTCCAAACTAAAATATATCTTTGCCTATGTCATAACCATGAAATACATAAGTTTGTGCTTAAAATTTTGACTGAAAATAACTTGTGAGAAGCTATGAACGCTTGAGCATAATTAGATTATTTTTCTTATTCTACTCTTTCATATAAATTACTTGAAATAATAAAAAGAAAGAGAGATAAAGAAAAGAAAATGAACATTATTTAAGAAAAGTATAAGCTAAGTAAAAGCAAATACTCCAATTTTAAGGAAAGGCAAAACAAAGATAATATATTCGGCATATTTGTGAGACTTGTGTGAGCATTCTTTTGGAAAAGATAAAATTAGTGCTAAATTGTATTTAAATAGGGAAAACTTTATATTGAAAAGAATTGATTTTAATCCTTGACATGCTTGCTCTTAATGTTTTAATATATGATGTTATGACTTAATGCATATTATGTTTTGCATGTGACATGATGTTTTGAATTATGTGTTTTCAATATTAAATAACAAAGATCTTTTCTAAATATAACTTGTAATGCTCTATGCTTGAACAACTTGTTTGAAACACATTTCTACCAATAGCAATTTCTTTTTTCTTTTATGATATTCATAAATTTGAAATAGGCTTTAACTTTGCACACAAGTTTTTGCTTCACTTTTGACTTCGAAATAACTTGTGTTCCAAAGCCTAATGAAAATTGTTTTCACTTGCATTCCATGTCCATCAATGATATTTTGAATTTCTCTTACACTCGTCTAATCGTATTTTTGAAAGAAATTTCAGATTTGTCGTTCATGATCACCTTTGAAATCTGAAAGTTGAATATATTTGCAAAAGGAGAAGAGAAGGATACTTCTATTTTAATGAATATCATCTGAAAAATAAAAGAAAAGAATAATCTGAATTTGCAAATTAGGCAGAATATATTGATTCTAATTTGTCTAACATTAATACATAATGTCCTCCAATTTGTACCAAAATTCAATATGAATTACAAAGATTCTGGATGTGCTCTAATATTTTTGAAATATGTGTTTTCAATCTTATTAATTTAAGATGAGCTACAACGTAGAAGATGCATATCTCAAATTATAATCTTGAAAGCTTCTTTGAAATTTTTTTTGAAATTCAGAATCTGATTTTGTAATGAAGGCTTAAACTTAATTTAAAATACTTCTACTGTCGTATTTTTGTAACTTTTATTATATGCTTCAATGATTGCATCATTTTGGAGAATAACTCAATATGATTTCTAGATAAAAACTATAGCTTAAGAAAAATAGAATTAATTTTGATACCTTGATTGTTTGCTCCGATACGCATCTGAAACATATCATTTTTTATCTTATAAGTGTACTGAAATTGGTCTAAATGATGTATTTTTCAATGATCTTGATTGCGAACAAATGTTTCTAAACACATGATGTTATTTTGATATTAAAAAGATTTATGGTGCTTCATATATACATTGCTGAAAAACTATGACTAAGAAATTAATATTTTGAATATACACTCCTGCATAATTAAATGCTTCTATCATTAAAAATAAAAGCTATTTTTAAGAAGAGAGTTAATGATCCTAAAGCTTAAAATATTTCAACTCACTTTAATAATTCTTATAGAAAAGAAAATGTAATTACTTTTGAAAGAAATTTGAGCTTCAAAAGAATTATTTTTTGATTAATATTTCCATACATATTCAAAAAAAAGAGAAAATATAATTTATTCTTAAAAGATTAAAAAGAGTGATTGCTATAAATTTTGAAAAATTTTGGATCACTCTACATTCTTGATATTATAGAAGAACAAAAAAAAGTTTGAAAGAAAATGCATCTTTTGAGGGGGAGCTTTAAATAATCAATCTCTTTATTGAAAATTATCTTCAAACTCTAAACTCTCAAATGGAATGATTAATTAAGGGGGAGAAAGAAAATTTCAGAGGGAGAGATCATATAGAACTTAATCGTATAAATTCGCATCTAAAGATGAGACAAAGAATACTAAATGTAAAGTGGTATTAAACTTTGTGCTTCATTGAATATCTTTTGAAAGTTGGATTTCCATCTATATTCATCGGTAAATCATTTATTTCTGAAAATTAATTGAAAAGGATTCCATCTGTCTTAGTATCGAAAATTTATCTTGGAATCTACTTATGAGTTCTTATTGGGTTGCACTTTAGTGTTTCAATCTTGAACCAATTCATTTTAATTGATTTTGATGCTATGATCTTTAAAGGAGTAAAATAAAGTCTTTAAAAGAGCTCTAAAAGAACTTTCAAAGCCTTGAATTTTGATGTATCCTACATTGCATAAATTCATGTTTTGGTATTTATGCCTCAATACTTTTATATCATAAAAGAACTTTGAAGTCATTAAGAATTAATGATTCAACATGATCTTATGTTTTTCGAGTATATAAGTTTCGATCTTTATCTTATACTGGAAAAAGACGTTAAATGAATAGATTCCATCTACAATTGATTTGAAAACTATCTTTGGAATCTATATTTAGAGATCTCTTCTGGCTCGTATGTCTCATTTTTAAAGCCAAATATTTCATGCTTGATTTTAATGATATTGATGTGAAGTAAAAGAACTTTAAAAGAATGGTATCAAATTTGATGTGATCTTATCATAATGTTCATAATGCTTTATGCCTTGAATTGAATATAAATCAGTTTAGATTGAAATATGTTGATTATGTTAAAGCTGATTAACTCTAAAGCATTATCATGAAGTGTGTTCTTAAAGTGTCTCCTAGATTATGTATTTGTTTTGACATGTATTTGCTCTTTGTGGTAGTTTGTGCTTTTGGCATAGATGAAATACAATGCTTCTCTTGAGCTATGATCTTTGTGATTGTCATTACAATGCTATCCATTTCATTATTATTCACTCTTTTTGATGATGACAAAAAGGGGGAGAAAGTATAAGAGAGAAACTAGAAGCAAATTCTATAAGAAAGATAATTCTATAAACAAAGACCGTATAAGGAAGAAAATATAAAAGGTATATATTGTATACTTACGGGGGAGACATGTATTATACACTTAAGGGGGAGACATTCAACAAAGAAAATATAAAAGGTATATATTGTATACTTACGGGGGAGACATTTAACAAAGAAAAAATCTGAATCTGGCACGTAATCATAGAGATTTTTCTTGCCTCGATACATGACTTGAAACTCTTGCTTTGACACAAACTTTTGAAAATTTTGTCTTAATGAAATACAAGAGTAAGGGGGAGCAAAGCTAAAACTCATTTGGCATCCATTTGGATAGGATAGGGGGAGCTCTTGGTTCATTACAAACTCTAAATAAGACTATTTTGAAACTCTTGAACCAAAAGTACTTTATGAATATTAAATCTAACTTTTTATATGAATGCTAATTTGCTTACACTCAATATTTTGTAATCATCAAAAAGGGGAAGATTGAGGATGATAATGTTATTTTGATGATTAACACAACCATTGAGGCTATATCAAATTAGAAATGCAAATTAACTTGATACATCATTGACAAATGGCACACCCTCGATACACTCATGATACATTAGGATTATATGGTCAAAACCACTCTCAAGATTGATAAACGACATAAAATTTGTAATAGAGAATGGTAGAAAGCTTAAGAATTCATTTTGACAAAGTTTCACGTTAAAAATACCTACAAGGGCAATTCGGTAATTTCCACTATTAAGGGTATGAAACTTTATTGTGCCATGCATCATAATTTGCTTGGAATATCATATTGTTATTTCAATGTGCATAACTAACCTTCAAAGTGCAGAAAAACATGGTTAGAGTCGACCCCAATTAGTTTGGAGTCGACCCCGATACGTTTGGTACGCCTTTGGAACACGTGGCATAAAGTAAGAGGGTCGACCCTAACTGAACTTGAGTAGACCCAACCTTGAGTCGACCCAACCTTGAGTCGACCCCAGAAAAAGTTGAGTCGACCCCAGATTGAAATGTCAAGAAAACAAGTCTCTGGAATCCCTGAGAGGGTCGACCCAAGTGGAAATTGAGTCGACCCAACTGATCCTTGAGTCGACCCAAAAAGAGTTGAGTCAACCCAAGTGAAGGAAGGCTGAAATACAAGGTTCTGGATTTTCTGAGAGGGCCGACCCAAGAAAAGCTTGAGCTGACCCAAGTCTGATGAACAGTGGTTTGGGTCGACCCAAGAAAAGTTTGGGTCGACCCAAGCACGGGCAGAAGCATAAAGGCTAGTTGTGCAGAAGTGCTTTTTGGACTCCCAACGGCTATAAACGGCTAGTTTCTTCAATCCAACGGTCAGGAAGGACTACTTGGAGGTTGGAGAAGTATTTAAGAGGGAGTATTCATCAAAGGAAGCAAGCTTTGGAAAATACATCAAGTGCATTCAAGAGAAAACCCTAGCAAGGCAAGCTTCATTCAATTGCTTCATTCAAAGAGCCAAAAGAAAGTGGTTGAGCAGATTCCAAGAGACATTAAGAGCTCCACCAACCCTTAAAGAGTGAAGCAATCTTGACAAAGAAGAGAAGAGCCTTATTAAAGGGATAACTATATTCTAAACTCTTCTTTGTAGCTCATAATTGTTTTATTTGCTCTTTTAGGAGCTTTCATTCTTTACTTATTACTCTTATTGTAAGGTTTGTTGGTAAGCCCGTAAAACCAACATAGGTTGTTGGTAAGCCCGTAAAACCAACGTAGGTTGTTGGTGAGCCCGTAAAACCAACGTAGGTTGTTGGTGAACCCGTAAAACCAATTGTGAAGGTTCGTTGGTGAGCCCGTAAAACCAACATAAGTTCTTGGTGATCCCGGAAAACCAAAGTGTAAAGGTTTTTGGATTGTGAGCCCGGAAAACAATCCAACTGTAATCCGCGGGATTATAGTGAATTCCCAAGGGGTCACTTGGGGAGTGGATGTAGGTGCTTAGGGAGAGCACCGAACCACTATATTTCTTGTGTGTTTGCATTGTGTATTGTCTTACTTTACTACAATTACTTACTCATCAATTAACTCGATTAAGAAATCAAAAAGTTAGAAAAACCAATTCACCCCCCCTCTTGGCTTGTCACCTTGGGCAACACACCTCCTGTCGTGACGGCGTACCTGGATGAAGCCTCATTGGTTATTTCGGTGAGGGCCCTTCGATACTTAAGTTAGAGTAGGTTGAGAGTATTTGGCCAAAAGTCCTTGAGCGTTACCTGATTCGGCTTATTTATAGCCCTTACAGGGGTGCCCAGGTGGTGAAGGGATGGTGCATCTTCATTATGGGAGGAGATGGACTTGGCCAGGTGGCATATGTCCATGGCTGGCTTGAGGCACACGGTCTGGGCCGTCCTTGTGGATAGCATGGCGTCGGCAAGTGTGGTAGGGTAGGCCCTTGATTGATATGTTGTAGCATGGCCAGCAAGTAAAACATGGTGCGGTGAGGTTGCTGTAGGGCATGGCCGCAACATTTAGTTGGCGAGGTCGGCTCGGCCTTCGGTGGGGGACAAGGTCGGCGTGGCTCTTAGTAGGGGCCGAGGTCAGCCTGGCTCTTAGTAGGGGCCGAGGTCGGCCTGGCTTTTAGCGGGGGGTCCGAGGTCGGTCTCGCTTGCTTTGCAGGGCGCCCCGAGCTCGGGCTCGGGACGTCATTATACCTGCGATCGAGGGGAGCCCCTTTGGCTCTTTGTTGCCCAGTAGACAGCCCAAGAGGGGAGGGGGGGGTGATACTTTTTAAGTAATCTTATGAAAGCTTTCTTGATTTTAATCTAAGAAGATAAATCAACTTATGAATAAATCAATACATAAGAGACACTCAAAGAACCACGACACAAACACATGAAATTTTATAGTGGTTCAGAGCCAACCTTGCTCCTACGTCCACTCCCTTAGCCTCACTTAGTAGTCTATAATCCCTAGGATTACACTCACTTGTTTTACAAGCTCACAATCTAACTTGTTGTTTTTACGAGATCATAACGAACTCGGTCGATTTTTACAGGCTAACCGACTAGAACCAACCCGATTATTTTCACGGGCTTACAATCCAACCTAGTTGGTTTTCTCCGGATTACCAACTACAACCTACACAATGTTGATTTTACACAGGCTTACTAACAACCCTTAAACTCCTTGATTTAATCTTCTAATCAAATCAAGAACCAAAGAAAACAGAATATATAAGTTACAGCAATATATAAGTAATATAAAAAGGATACAAGCTCTCAAATAGATTTTATGCTGAAGAAAGATGGGGCTTCTCCTTTTCTGAATCCTCTCTTGAATGCTCCGGTGGTTGAGGATCGGATAAATGAGCCTTGAATGTGAGGAGTGTTCCAGAAATTAACGTGAGCATAGTAACTCCCCTTTTCCTTTTCAAAAAGGCTCTAAAGTTTCGTTTGAAAAGATGTAAACTTGAATGCTCTTCAATGGATACTTTTTTCTTGTCTCTCATCTCCTTTTAAACACTTTTCAGGGCTCTTCTTTTTGAAAAATAGCCATTGGAGAGAGTAAAAGAGCCGTTCTGATATTATTGTGCAGCCTGACAATATGACCGATGAGATTGGAGTCAACTCACGTGACTAAGTGAAAGAGATCGGTGGGTTCTAGCAATGATTGCATGCTGAAATTTTAAAATTTTTCTGTGACTGCACCTGTTCAGGTTGCCTACGTACTCCTTCACAAGGGAGATCAAGCCACACGTAGTTCTTTTTAATTTAAAATCGCATCGAAAAATATTGAATTAAACATTTTAATTGTAGCATGCATAAGAAAATCAGATTTCAAAACATCACTACAAAATACATGATCAATATGCCGGAATCGTATAAACAATTATGCTAAATCATTTGCATGATTAATATCAGATATGAAATGAGATTATTAAGTTCTAAACTTCACTAATCTATGATCCAACTAATCTTCGAATATCCATTGAATAGGTTCTGAAGATTACTCTATGAAGAGCCCCTGAAGAGGTTTAACCTTCTAGGATTAGATCTTATCTAAATTACTGGTATCAGATTTATACCTTTGCAAAATCAGAATATAATGGATTTGATGCTCGAGCTTCGTAGCCATACACTCGTCTGGCCTCTACGAGTAATCCACGCGAAGCTCCTGGAGTGATCCAATCCTACGGAAGTGCTAGCTTGCACAGAATTTCTTGAAACTGAAATCTGATCTTCCCAACACTATCAACTTTTGATCTGCCTTCTTGGAAGAATTTGGAGGAATGGTTTATAGGGAATGAAGAGGACTTAGATCTGATCTAAAGGCTCTTATCAGGGACCCTTAACACTAATGGCGTGATGGACTTAGAGGAGGAAGAAGCCGGCTAGATTGAATGCAGAATTTTTCCATGCATGAACTAGGGTTCCTCTATTTTCTTTTTCCTTTCTTCCTTCTTTTTTTTTTCTTTTTCTCTTAATTTCGGCCACAAGCTGACGGAGGTCCTTTTAATGTCGCCCTCCACTCCTCTTCACACGCCAACCTTCCAATATTTTGGAAGGATTTTATGGGGTTTTGAATTCAAAATTCAAATGCTTGTTTCATGCGCCAACACATGATGAAGCTTGATCTAATCTAAACCATTCATCATGTCGCCACTTACTTCTTTCAATTTTGAAATTCTCATGCCCACAATCAGATTAGAGGATCATGAGGTGATTTTGTGGTGTTTAATTTCAAAATTCAAACTTAATTAGAAGTGAGATAAAGATAAGGATGACATATGCCATGAAGAGAGAGAATTTGATCTTATCCAATTCTTTTCCTGAATTTATCTCTCCATTTCGTCCCATCTGATGATGAAGGAGGTCCCTGATGTGTGCCACATGTTCCATGGCGCCATTAAATAAATTAAATTAATTTTTAATCATATTAAAAATTAATTTATGGCGCCACACATGGATATATGACATGTGGATTTCAAGATCCGAACAATTTCAGATCAAACCCATTTAATTTAATTAAATCCTAACAATTAGGATTGTCCAATTACCTTGGGTTGAACCTAATCCAATTAGGTCAATCCCTAATTAAGCACAAATTTAATCTAATTTAATTTGGTAAACCTAAGTCCTCTTGATTCAGACCTAATCCAATCAGGTCAAAAATCCTGATTGTTTCTTGATTCAATCAGGGGGTTGAATCAAGAGAATTTAAGGTTTGTTGGTGAGCCGGTGTAAAATCAACATTGTTAAGGTTGTAGTTGGTAAACCGGAAAAAACCAACTGGGTTGGATTGTGAGCTCGGAAAAACAATCGGTTTGGTTCTAGTCAGTGAGCCTGTGAAAATCGACCGAGTTCATTGTGATCTCATGAAAACAACAAGTTAGGTTGTAAGCTTGTAAAATAATCGGGTGTAATCCTAAAAATTATAGCGAACTCCCAAGTGAGGCTTGGGGAGTGGACGTAGGAGTAGGATTGGCTCCGAACCACTATGAAATTCCGTGTGTTTGTGTCATGGTTCTTTGAGCATCTTTTCTTTATTGCTTATTAATAGGTTGATTTATCTTCTTAGATTAAAATCAAAAATGCTTTCACAATTCTCATTAGATTACTTTAAAAAATACCAAAGTTTTATTAGTACCCAATCCACAGCCCCCCCCCCTCTTGGGTTGTCTACTGGGCAACAAATGGTATTAAAGCAGGTGCTCATATAGTGATTGTTGTTCCAATCAAACTTAGGTAAAAGATTAGATGACAACTTAACTCGGGTCTTCCTTGCAGAGGGACAGTCAACCAATAGGCCACCATTATTTAACGGAACTAACTATACCTATTGGAAGGCTAAAATGAGAAGTTTCGTTCAAGCACAAGATTATAATGTATGGAGCATCATTGTAAAAGGATCACATATTCCTACGCACACAGTAGATAATATCCCTATTCCCAAGCTTGAAAAAGATTAGGATGACAATGATAGGAGAAAAGCCCAATTAAATGCTACGGCTATGAATGTCTTATATTGTTCCTTAAACCCTAATGAATTCAATAGGATCTCCTCTTGTGTTTCAGCCAAAGAAATATGGGATAGACTTGAAGTTACCCATGAGGGTACTAATCAAATAAAAGAGTCTAAGATAAATATGCTAGTGCACAAATATGAGTATTTCAAGATGGAACCAACTGAAACCATTACTTACATGTTTACTCGGTTCACTGATATTATTAATGGGCTAAAAAGCTTAGGTAAATCATATTCTAACAGTGAACTTGTTAGAAAAGTGCTGCGTTCTCTACCTCGGACGTGGGAGGCAAAAGTAACAACAATCCAAGAAGCCAAGGACCTCAACATGGTTCCACTGGAAAAACTTTTTGGATCCTTGATGACCCACGAGTTAACTATGAAGCAACATACCGAGGATGAGAGCCAAAGAAGAAAGGTAATAGTACTTAAATCCACTACTAACAAGGAAAGTGCTTGCAGCAGCAACAGTGAGGATAAGAATGCGGAAGATGAGGAGGAAGCTCTACTTGTGAGGAAGTTCAGAAAGTTTATGAACAAAAGAAAGCCTTACTACAAGAAGAGATATACCCCTCATGCATTCGACAAAGAGAAAGGTAAGAAAAAAGAAAAAGAGACAGTCGGGTGCTATGAATGCAGAAAATCGGGGCACATTAGAGCTGATTGCCCATTAGTGAAGAAGTTTGGAAAGAAGAAAAAGAAGACAATCCTCACATCCTTGAGCAAAACTAAAAGTTCATCATTGAAAGAAGAACCACAAGAAAAGAAAAATCACTGCCTTATGGTTGATGAAACTAAGGTAACATCTGAATTTCATCCTGATTTTACTTTTGAAGAATTATATGATTCATTTAATGAACTAATAGATGAATGCAGAACTCTAACTCTAAAGAATAAAGAATTAAAGCTATCTAATCAATCTATCATGCATAAAATAGAAATCTTGTCAAAGAAAAAAGAAAAACTAATTAAAGAAGTTCTTGAATTAAAAACAAGTAATCAATCCTTAAAAGATGAATTAACCAATAACATAAACATTCTAACTAAAAATCAGAATTTAAGTAAGGAAAATAATGAATATAAATCTGTTACGGGGGAACTTAGCCACCATGCCCCACGTGACCGGCACGCACGCCCAGGAAGACTACGGCAGCCCCTTGATCCAGCAATCCGACCCCGAGTCGGACATCTTCGTCTCCGCAGCCCGACCCCGAGTCGGCAGCCCCTTGATCCAGCAATCCGACCCCGAGTCGGACATCTTCGGCTCCGCAGCCCGACCCCGAGTCGGCAGCCCCTTGATCCAGCAATCCGACCCCGAGTCGGACATCTTCGTCTCCGCAGCCCGACCCCGAGTCGGACATCTCTCGACAACGACAGGCTATTCCCCAGAAGCACGCCGCAGCCTCCTGCTCCACTACTCCCTGCAACGGTTGTATCTGGCGCTGCTCCACGACCCCCTGTAACAGCCGTACAAGGCGGAGCTCCACTACGCCCTGTCATGGCCGTACCCAGCGCTGCCCCACGACGCCCTGTAACGGCCGTGTCAGTGGCAGCTCCATCGTGCCCCACGATGACGAACCCCCCTGAAAGACCCCCCAGCCTGGTATATATGCGGCTGGGGGGAGAAGGGGGGGTAAGCAAGAACTTCCAGAGCATTCTCTTACTTGCTACTATTATCTCTCCTTCTCCTCCAATCTCCTCTGACTTGATCGTCGGAGGGCCCCCACTACCCCAGTGGTGGTGCGAGGCTTGCTTGCAGGTTTCCCGGTGGAAGGTGGAGCGTAATCAACACCAACCAAGGCAACTCAAACGGAACCCCGTTCACACCGCTGTGCCAATCGTTCTCGGTTTGGACCACCAGCAACAGTTGGCGCTAGAGGAAGGGCCGAATCTCAGAGCGATCGTAATGGCACGGCGAGGTGGTCGTGGAGCTTCCAATGCCTCCGGTCGCGGGGCCTCTCGCGCCTCCGGCCGGGAGGCCGCTGTGTCTCCAACACGTTCTCAGCAACACTCCACCGCTCCACCTCCCATTCAGATGGTCGAAGCCGCTCAGTTCGACCAGTTAGCCCAGCAGGTTCGCACCCTCGCGGAGGCAGTGCAGAACCTGCAGGGTGTGATGTCTCGGGCGCCGCAGCGGGCCCAGGAGCCGCTGCTCCCTGAGCGCTCACCTGTCCTCCTCAACCCGCGCTCCTTCCTCTCCCATGGGGAGGAGCGCCGGCGCGAGGAAGATTCTCGAGCACGGTCCATTCTGCCGGGACCTTCCCATCGGAGCTGCGCGGGGTACGAGAGGCGGGCCCGGGCGCGTTCCCAGACCCCCCAGTCCTCAAGGAACCCGCGCTCCAGTCGGTCCCCCTCTCGGTGCTCCTTGTCTCCCACCCATCGGTCGCGCTCCCTGGACCGGCGGGTGGACGATCTCCACCGACAACTCCAGGTCCTGAAGGGCCACTCCAAAGATCCCTTCGCCGACTTGGAGATCTCCTCCCAGCCGGCGCTTGCCTCGAGGATCCTGCGGACCCCGAATCCGCCGGGGTTTAAAATGCCGGCGATCGAGCCCTATGACGGGGCGGCGGACCCGCGGGATCACGTCGAGAGTTTCAGGACCCTTATGCTCCTCCACGGAGCATCAGATCCTCTCCTCTGCAAGGCCTTCCCGGCGACCCTCCGTGGCCCGGCAAGGGCGTGGTTCGCCGGCTTGGAGGCTAACTCAATCCAGTCCTTCGACCAGTTTACTCGCCTCTTCATCACCCATTTCGCCGTCAGTAGCCGGCGGCGACTGGTCTCCGACTCCCTCTTTGATGTCCGGCAAAACGAGGGAGAAAGCTTGCGGGATTATCTTACCCGCTTCAACAAGGCTACGCTGGAAGTCCGGAACCTGAGCCAGGAGGTGGCTCTTTCAGCCCTGAAGCGTGGCTTCCGAAGGGGCAGACTCACCTTCTCCCTGGACAAACGCCTGCCGCGGAGCTTTCCGGAGCTGTTGTCCCGGGCGAACCAGTATGCGGACGCCGAGGAGGCAGCCGCCCACCGGAGCAAGGAGGCCGCCGAGATCCCTCCAAAGCTCGGGAAGAAAAGGCGAAAAGAGGCACGCCAGAGGAGGAGCCCGACGCCTCAACGTCGGCGCAGAAGCCTGTCGCCGGCGAGGAACCACGGCGCCCTACGCCCTCGTTCTCCGCCCCGACGTTTCAACCGGTACACTCCTCTCCTGACTCCCCGGGCCCAGATCCTCATGGAAATCAAGGGGCGGGAGGACCTCCCGGTCCCGAGACAGATGAAGAAGATTCCTGGGAGGAGGCCCTCTCGGGCGTACTGTGAGTACCACCGGGACCACGGCCACGACACCGAAGACTGCTTCCAGCTTCAGGACGAGATCGAGGCTCTCATCCGCCGAGGGCGTCTCGGTCGATATGTGAACGACCGACGTCCCCCCGCAGACCCGCGTCCGGCCGACCCGGCCCCTCAGGAGCCTCGGGAGCAGAATCGACCCGTCGCGGGCGTGATCCACACTATCACTGGGGGCTGCCCCCGGCCCGAGAGGAACGCAGGGGGCTCGACTGAAGCGTCAGGGGCAGCCGTCGCAAAGAGGCGAAGGGTCGGTAATGTAATCACATTTTGTGATGAAGATGTAAAGGGGGTTCAGACCCCCCACGATGACGCCATGGTGATCTCCCTCACTATGGCAAACTATGATGTAAGGCGTGTTCTTGTGGATAGTGGAAGCTCAGCTGATATTTTGTTTTACGAGGCCTTCCAAAAGATGAGCTTGTCCAGACAATTGTTGCACAAAACATCCACCCCCCTCATAGGATTCACTGGTGACGCTATCTCGGCCGAAGGTGTCGTTGAGCTGCCTGTGACTGCGGGCGTTGCACCCGCAGAAGCCACGGTGCGGCTCGGGTTCTTGGTCGTCCGTGTTCCCTCGGCCTACAACGCTATCCTCGGACGACCCGGACTGAACGCCCTTCGCGCGGTGGTCTCTACGTACCACTTGCTCATGCGGTTCCCCACGGCGGCCGGGATTGGAGAGGTCCGAGGTGACCAACCGACCACAAGGCAATGTTTCCTAGCAACTCTCAAAGAGAAGAAGCCCGTAGAAGCCTTAAGCGTCGAGTCCCTCGACGCCAGAGACGAGGTGGCCTTGCGGCACGGGGAGCCGGCCGATGGTGTGATCGAAGTTCCCCTCGAGGAAGGTCGCCCGGACAGGACGATCCGGGTCGGCGCCAATCTCGACCCGGGAGCTCGGGCCCGGTTGGTGGAATTCCTCCGAGCCAATGTCGATGTGTTTGCCTGGTCGGCGGCCGATGTACCTGGGATCGACCCGGAGGTCATTTCTCACGCCCTCAACGTCGACTCGACCCACCGACCGGTAAAACAGAAAAAGAGACACTGTGCCCCGGATCGGATCCGAGTGGTCGACCAGGAGGTTGACAAGCTCTTGGAGGCAGGATTCATAAGGGAGGTCAGCTACCCCGAATGGCTGGCAAATGTCGTACTTGTCCGGAAGGCGAGCGGAAAGTGGAGGATGTGCGTCGACTACGCCGACCTGAACAAGGCATGCCCCAAGGATAGCTTTCCGCTTCCGCGGATAGACCAACTGGTCGACGCGACTTCCGGATATCAGCTGCTGTCTTTCATGGACGCCTTCTCCGGCTACAACCAGATAATGATGGCTCCACAGGACGAGGAGAAAACTACCTTTATAACAGACCGGGGGCTGTACTGTTACAAGGTAATGCCCTTCGGTCTGAAGAATGCTGGCGCCACCTACCAGCGCCTCGTCAACAAAATCTTCAAAGAGCAAATCGGCCGGAACATGGAGGTGTACGTGGACGATATGCTGGTGAAGAGCCGCCATGCAGACCAGCACATCGCGGATCTGGAGGAGACTTTCGCCACCTTGCGGAAGTTTCGCATGAAGCTGAACCCAGCGAAGTGCGCCTTTGGCGCTTCGGCCGGGAGGTTCCTCGGTTTCATTGTCAACCAGCGGGGGATCGAAGCCAACCCAGACAAGATCAAGGCCATCCAAGATATGTCCCCTCCGACCAAAGTGAAGGAGGTTCAGGAGCTCGCTGGGAGGGTCGCCGCGCTCGGACGATTTGTGGCAAAATCGGCCGAACGCTGCCAACCTTTCTTCAAGGTGTTGAAACGCCCGAAAGACTTCCTCTGGACGGCCGAATGTCAAGCAGCATTCAACCAGCTCAAGGAATACTTGGCGTCTCCTCCCCTGCTGTCCAAGCCGCAAGAAGGGGAGATGCTCTACCTCTATCTGGCGGTCTCCCCAACCGCAGTCAGTGCGGTACTGGTTCGGAAAGAGGCAAAGCTCCAGAAGCCTGTGTACTACATCAGCCGGGTCCTACGGGATGCCGAGACGCGGTATACGAAGGCTGAAAAGATCGCCTTCGCGCTGCTGACCGCGACCAGGAGGCTTCGCCCCTATTTCCAGGCCCATTCTGTCACCCTCTTGACCGATCAACCGCTGCGGCAGATCCTCCGCAATCCTGAGAATGCGGGACTGCTGGTGAAGTGGGCAGTAGAACTTGGTGAGTTCGACATCCGCTACCAGCCCCGACCCGCCATCAAGGCCCAGGCGCTCGCGGATTTCCTCGCTGAGTGCACGGTGCAGGAGGCGGAACCTAGGTCGCCGGAAACACCCAGCCTCGACCTCCCGATTTGGACGCTTCACATCGATGGGTCGTCGAACCCCGAAGGTGGAGGGGCCGGGCTGGTCCTTACCAGTCCTGATGGAGTGATAGCCGAGTATGCCTTGAGGTTCGGATTTCCAGTGACCAACAACGAGGCGGAGTACGAGGCCCTAGTCACGGGACTCAAACTCACCAAGGAGCTCGGCATCCGGCGCCTGAAGGTCTTCACCGACTCCCAGCTGGTGGTCGGGCAGGTCCGTGGGGAGTTCGAGGCCCGGAATCCGACCATGCAGAATTACGTCCGGAAGGTGCAAGCACTCATTCCCGACCTCGGCAGTGTCGACATCCAGCAGGTCCCAAGAAGTGAAAATGCCAGGGCCGACAGGTTGTCCCGCTTAGTGGGCGCAGACGCGCACAACTTGTCGAGGGTGATCTACCTGGAGACCCTGGATGCCCCGAGCATCGGCGAGGCTGGAGCGGTGATGGCGATTGATCCGGAGCCGTCTTGGATGGACCCGCTTGTCGCCTACCTCGCCGAAGGGATCCTCCCTGAAGACGAAGATCAAGCTCGGCGACTTGTTATGAAGTCCGCCCACTACGTACTCTATGAAGGGAGGCTGTATCGGACCTCGTTCACCGCCCCCCTCTTAAAGTGCCTCCGCCCCTCGGAAGCGGCCTACGTCCTCGGCGAAGTCCACAAAGGCGTTTGCGGATCACACTTGGGGGCTAGGTCCTTGGCGCACAAGATCATGAGGCAAGGCTATTATTGGCCTACCTTGTTGGAGGACTCAAAGGATCATGTACGGAAATGCGACTCTTGCCAGCGCCACGCCAACGTCCAGAGAGTCCCTTCTGTCCCCTTGGCACCAATCACTGCACCCTGGCCCTTCGCCCAGTGGGGAATGGATATCCTCGGACCATTCCCCGTCGCTTCAGCTCAGCGGAAATTTTTGATTGTTGCAATCGACTACTTCACCAAGTGGGTGGAGGCAGAGCCGCTGGCCACTATCACGGAGGCGCAAGTCCGGAAGTTTGTGAAGAAGAACATCATTGTCCGATTTGGGGTACCTCGGGTCCTCATCTCGGATAATGGTCGACAGTTCGACAACAAGCATTTCCGTGACTTCTGCGAGGAGTTCGGGATCGAGCATCGGTTCACATCTGTGTCGCATCCCCAAACCAACGGCGAGGCCGAGGTCACAAATCGGACAATCCTCCAAGGAATCAAAGCGCGAATCGGTCGGACGGGGCAAGCTTGGGTCGAAGAACTCGAGAATGTCCTTTGGGCGTATCGGACCACGCATCGGACCCCTACCGGGGAGACGCCTTTCAGCCTAACCTATGGCACGGAAGCCGTTGTCCCCGTGGAGCTCGGACTCCCCTCACCTCGGGTGGCCGCGCACCGACCCGAGGCCAATTCGGAGCAACTCCGAGGGAACCTGGATCTCTTGGAAGAAGCGAGGGAAATGGCGCAGGTTCGGATGGCGATGTATCAGCGGAGGGTGGCCCGATATTACAACTCCAAGGTCCGACCGAAGCTTTTCAGAATCGGAGATCTGGTGCTAAGGCGAGCTAAAGCATCTCAACCTGCGGAAGGTGGAAAGCTAGCGCCAAATTGGGAAGGCCCGTATAGGGTTCGCTGGGTAAACCGACCTGGCTCCTACCAGTTGGAGGCCCTAGATGGTCGAGAAATTCCAAGGAGCTGGAATTCCGCTAACCTGCGGATGTATTACCAGTAGAACGACAATGCCAGAAAGACAGTTCAAAAATGTATAACACTTTTCATTTCAATAATTTCTGGTTACAATGGCGTGCTCGTGTGATTACAAGGAATTCCCAGAGGGGAATTAGGGTGTAAAGAAAGTAAAGAAGAGGTGGAGACTCCGAGGAGCTGAAGATCTGGGATCCCGAAACCTCCATCCGAAGCGGCTGCAATCCCACCGGAAGTGGGTGCTTCCAACCGGAGGCGCCATCGACGTCTCACGAAAAAGACGAAGAGCCGGCGCGGATAAAGAAGAAGTGGACGAAGGAGAAGTCCACACTGCTCCTACCTAGAGGCGCCATCCACGCCTCACGAAAAAGACGAGGAGCCGCCGCAGAAGAAGCTCCCGCTGCCTCCAGGGGAACGCCACCTCCAAGGGATATTCCGGTCCTCCCCAGTGTTAGGGGAGAGAAGGAATACAAGGGAGAAGAGCATATGGAGGCGCGGTCCCGGATCAAGCGTCTGGCGCGGAGCTCAATCGGGAGGCTGAACTTCAAGGAGGGGAGACGTGATCCCGGATGAAACGCCTAGAGCGGAGTTCCGCCGGGGAGAACCTCCTTGTTGATCCCAGATGAAACGGCTAGTTGGCGGGAGTCGCGAAGGGTGCGCCTCCCGTTCCTTCGGTAGGGGTCTCTCAACCATGCGCCGGAGAGGAGGCCCACGATCCATGGCAACCTGAACAGCTCCGGCTTGGCAGGCTCCATCGCACCTGCACCTATATTTATAGCCAAACTGCGGCCCCCCGGTCGTTCCGATGCGGGTGGCTCCAATAAATGCGGGCGCATTGAATCCGGAGCCGATCCGGCTCTCGAGGCGTATCTTCCCGCGATTTCCTAAGCGTTATTCTCCTTAATCGCATTCTTTGTGCAGAACACTCCGGGTGGCCTGTACCCCTAGGTCCACATATCTCCGCTCGCGCCCCGGCCGCATCCGCCTCGAAGAACGCGCGTATCGCGGCCGCTTAACTGACACTCCTCGCAAGCAGCAACTGGCGATCCGATTTCCCAGGTAACCCCTCAATTAGCATTTAATGCCCATCTGGTGTTCCCCAGGCGACGCTTGGAGAGGAGGAGAAACACGATCGGAGCTGGCCACGGAGAAATCCCGTCGGGCGGCAAGCGACAGGCGCACGACCAGCGAGCGGAATTTCCCGAGGCTCGGCCCTCGGATGCTAGGCTAACCCGATGATCATCCCGGGAGCAGACTAGCCTGAAGCCCCGACCGGTCGCCTCGGCTTGCGCCAGCCTTGGCCGACCAACGAGCGGAATTTCCTGAGGCCTGACAACCCTCAGATGCCAGGCTAACCCGATGATCATCCCGGGAGCAGACTAGCCTGAAGCCCCGACCGGTCGCCTCGGCTTGCGCCAGCCTTGGCCGACCAACGAGCGGAATTTCCTGAGGCCTGACAACCCTCAGATGCCAGGCTAACCCGATGATCATCCCGGCAGCAGACTAGCCTGAAGCCCCGACCGGTCGCCTCGGCTTGCGCCAGCCTTGGCCGACCAACGAGCGGAATCTCCCGAGGCTCGGCCCTCGGATGCCAGGCTAACCCGATGATCATCCCGGGAGCAGACTAGCCTGAAGCCCCGACCGGTCGCCTCGGCTTGCGCCAGCCCTGGCCGACCAACGAGCGGAATCTCCCGAGGCTTGGCCCTCGGATGCCAGGCTAACCCGATGATCATCCCGGGAGCAGACTAGCCTGAAGCCCCGACCGGTCGCCTCGGCTTGCGCCAGCCTTGGCCGACCAACGAGCGGAATCTCCCGAGGCTTGGCCCTCGGATGCCAGGCTAACCCGATGATCATCCCGGGAGCAAACTAGCCTGAAGCCCCGACCGGTCGCCTCGGCTTGCGCCAGCCTTGGCCGACCAACGAGCGGAATTTCCTGAGCCCTAACCCTCGGATGCCTGGCTTAGCGCCGGAAGAAGTTCCTGAGGCCTAACCCTCGGATGCCTGGCTTAGCGCCGGAAGAAGTTCCTGAGGCCTAACCCTCGGATGCCTGGCCTAGCGCCGGAAGAATTTCCTGAGGCCTAACCCTCGGATGCCTGGCCTAGTGCCGGAAGAATTTCCTGAGGCCTCACCCTCGGATGCCTGGCCTAGTACCGGAAGAATTTTCTGAGGCCTAACCCTCGGATGCCTGGCCTAGTGCCGGAAGAATTTCCTGAGGCCCAACCCTCGGATGCCTGGCTTAGCGCCGGAAGAATTTCCCGAGGCCTAACCCTCGGATGCCTGGCTTAGTGCCGGAAGAATTTTCTGAGGCCTAACCCTCGGATGCCCGGCTTAGCGCTGGAAGAGGTTCCTGAGGCCTAACCCTCGGATGCCTGGCTTAGCGCCGGAAGAATTCCCTGAGGCCTAACCCTCAGATACCTGGCCTAGCGCCAGAAGAATTTCAAGAGTCGGGAGTCAGCGAGACGCTACCAAGAGTTAAAAAGAAGAAGGACGAAAGTGAAATGAAGAAACTCTATTTGCATTAACTTTCATTGTTTCAGGGCCGAGACCCATACAATTTGGCAAAACGCCAACACACAAAGAAAAGAACAAAAATACAGAAGGTCAGCTTGGAGGAACCCCCGGGTCGGGAACGCCGGGCACGTCCGCAGGGGGTAGGGAGGCGGTTGGAGAATCAGCAGGCAATGGCGCCGGAGAGGAGTCTAGAAGAGAGATCCCACTCAGGTCAATTTCGGGGTACTTAGCCGACACCCTTGTCAGGCCTTCCTCGAAGCCTAAGATAAAGGAGTCGGACCCCGCGTCCGACATGTCACGGACGAACTCGTCAGACTGACGATAGGCCTGTACCGCCTCCGACATATCACTGGTGAACTCGGCGGACTGACGATAAGCCTGTACCGCCTGACGCCCGATTTTCGCACTCTTCTCGGCCAGCGCCGCCTCCGCCCGCTCCATAATCTGAGCTTTCGCCTCCAAGACCTTCGCCACAATCCGGTCGTCCGCCTCGGAGGAGACCCTCAGCAGATCAGCCTGAGCCTCCTTGTGCTTCGCCTCGGCAGCAATGCGAGCAGCCTCAGCCTCCTCCAGGCGCGAATGAAGCTCCTGGTCGCTCGCGCGGGACTTCTCCAAGGCCGACTCCAATTCGCCCAGCTTGGCTTCAAGAGACCGGGTTCGGTTGCGGGCGTTGTCGGCTGACCGCTGGGCCTTCTCCCACCTCTCCCGGTAGTCGGCAGCCTTCCGGGACTGCTTCTCGGCCCGCTCCTCCGCCTTCTTGATCTCGCCCTCGAGACCCGAGGCAACCTTGAGTTGCTCCTGAGCCTCCAACAGTTGCTTCTTGAGGGTGACGAAGCCGAGTGCCCGCTCTTCGGCCACCTGGAGCCTCATCTCGAGGTCCCTGGTCGTCCTCCCCGCCGCAGCCTGACCTCCCTCCTCTACTGCCTTCAGTTGGCTCCCGGCCCTCGCCAGAAGCCTCGCCTGTTCCTCGTAGCACTCCTCCAGGCGGATCATGTACTGGGCGAGCTAAGAGATAGGAAAAACGAGGGCGTCAGGCGGGGATCAACAGAGCCTATAAATGATGAAAGCGACCAAAAGAACACTCACCGACATGAGACAGACGCAGCTGGCAGCCCCAACGTCAGGGACCCTCATCTCCCGGACCTGCCTGCGGTCCTTCTCCAGCAGCACCGTCTCGATGAGGTTTCGGGCGCCGGCGAAAGTGAAGGCCGACCCCGACTTCTCCCCGGAGTCGGACGGTGGTTCTGCAGCCTTACCCTTACCCATCGCTTGGGGAAGAGTCATGCTGACCATGCTCGGGGCGGGGACCGCCCCTGGAATTGACAGGGTCCCGCTCGGCCGGGGCCTCGGCGCGTCCCTCCTCGTATCATCCGGAGCCGACCGAGTCGAAGGCTGGGCTGGGGACCGATCACGTCCGACCCGTCCATCTCGGGCGCGCCCGGGTGATGCCTCCGGAGAAACGGTAGTCTCGGCATCGGAGGGCTGATACAGCGTCAACTGCCGGTCCGCGCCCGCGGCGTCCCCCTGATCGGTGGGTCCGGACCCGTCTGTCGGCGTCGGAGTCGCCTGCCGGCGGGACTTCTTCGCCGGTGGGGCCCCGCTCGGAGGAGCTCGTTTCTTCCTCCGGACTGCTTCCAGTAGGGACGTCCTACCAACAGCCGTTGCCTTGTCCGACCGCATGACGTCGTCGATCTCTGCAAAAAGGACGAGGTGGTCGGAGGTTGAGAAACTGAAGGAAAGAACGAGACGAAAGAGGAGAAAAGAGCTAAAAAAGAAATGGTGGCGGGCTCACGGTCAGCGGGGACCGAGCTCAGACCGACGTTCACCAAGGTATCCTCGGAAATAAGGCGGGCCACCGGGGGGAGCCGGCCCTCGGCAACCAACCCCTTCAAGACGGCGACGCCATCGGATTCCTCCCTCGACAACCTCGATAGGCCAATCGGGGACTTCATCGGCGTCTCCCAGGTTGCCCTGATTCTCCAAGAGGGATCTGCGTCAGCGAAAAAGAAGCGCCCCTTCCAGCCGTGAATGGAGGTAGGAGCCTCCTTGACGAGGCCGCACCCTCGCCGCGCCGCAAAGCACCACCACCCTTTGTCCTGGGGGTGGCCGCTCAGGCCGTAGCATTCCCAAAAGACATTCAGGGTGGCGGGAACCTCGTGCATGCGGCAGAGAACCTGAAAGGCCGTCAGGGCGCGCCATGAGTTCGGCACCAGTTGTGTCGGCGCCACTCTTAAACCCCGAAGCACCTGAACGACTAAGTCCGAGGGGGGAAAGCGGAACCCGGCCTGAAGAATGCCCTCATTGATGGCAACCTTCCCTGGAGGAGGATGGGACATTCTCTCCTCAGGCCCCGGGAGCGTAACATTGCAGGTCTCGGGAAGGTGGTATCGAGCCACGAACCTATCTAGGTCTTCGGCGACCAGCTCCGACTTAATGCGGTCTGCTCTCACTTCGCCCATCCCTAATGGCCAGTGAATCTACTATCAGGACGGGGTCAAGAAGGGGGAAAGGACTGGAACGACTGGAGTACACTAATACAAAAGGAGAAAGTATGGAGAGCCTTAAATTGAAGAATGGGGCAACTCACCGGAAGAGAAGGAAGAACGGCTCCGAGAGCGTCAAAGGAGGAGCAAGCAAACAGTCCGACGGCAATGACGGCAGCGCAAAGGAGAAACTCGAAGATGTCTGTAAAGAGAAAGGCGGACGGAGGAGGGCCCCCGGTTAAATAGGCGGAAAGGTGGGTGACGCCTCGGTGACGCCAGAGGACGCCTAGCTGCCGAAGGGTCGCTCGCGCCCCAAAGGCGAATCGACGCCATTAAGGAAGGATGTCCGCCGAAATCCTCAGACTGCCAGGGCAGCAACAACCTCCATACGCCATAAAGAAGGCGGGGAGCTCGAAGCGCGCGCGCCTCTCCGAGGGATGGCAGCAATCTCGAAGCATCACTCCCTTCACCCGTTCCCCTTTTGGTTCCAGGCTCGGAAGTGGGGGGCTACTGTTACGGGGGAACTTAGCCACCATGCCCCACGTGACCGGCACGCGCGCCCAGGAAGACTACGGCAGCCCCTTGATCCAGCAATCCGACCCCGAGTCGGACATCTTCGTCTCCGCAGCCCGACCCCGAGTCGGCAGCCCCTTGATCCAGCAATCCGACCCCGAGTCGGACATCTTCGGCTCCGCAGCCCGACCCCGAGTCGGCAGCCCCTTGATCCAGCAATCCGACCCCGAGTCGGACATCTTCGTCTCCGCAGCCCGACCCCGAGTCGGACATCTCTCGACAACGACAGGCTATTCCCCAGAAGCACGCCGCAGCCTCCTGCTCCACTACTCCCTGCAACGGTTGTATCTGGCGCTGCTCCACGACCCCCTGTAACAGCCGTACAAGGCGGAGCTCCACTACGCCCTGTCATGGCCGTACCCAGCGCTGCCCCACGACGCCCTGTAACGGCCGTGTCAGTGGCAGCTCCATCGTGCCCCACGATGACGAACCCCCCTGAAAGACCCCCCAGCCTGGTATATATGCAGCTGGGGGGAGAAGGGGGGGTAAGCAAGAACTTCCAGAGCATTCTCTTACTTGCTACTATTATCTCTCCTTCTCCTCCAATCTCCTCTGACTTGATCGTCGGAGGGCCCCCACTACCCCAGTGGTGGTGCGAGGCTTGCTTGCAGGTTTCCCGGTGGAAGGTGGAGCGCAATCAACACCAACCAAGGCAACTCAAACGGAACCCCGTTCACACCGCTGTGCCAATCGTTCTCGGTTTGGACCACCAGCAACAGTACTGTGTTACGGGGGGTTCCCCGAATTTAGTCCCACATCGGCTAATCAGCGGGAAGGTCTGTGCCATATAATGGGGGGCTCAATCACCCTTTCCTTAGGAGGCGCCTTTTGTGGGGCAAAACTGTGAGGCGCCGTGAGGAGGGCTCCGGGTACGCTCGACCCCCAAATCGGACCCAAAGCGGACAATACCTTCTGAGGGACACTCTCTCTTCCCCTGCTCGGCTGGTGTGTGGGCTCTGCTGGTGACGGGGTGCAAATCCCGCATCAGATGGCGCTAGAAGGAGGGCCTCGGCCCTCCGCCTATCCAGCAAGGAGCCGACCCGGGCACAGGACCTCCCCGCTGGGGGGGCTGTGTTACGGGGGGTTCCCCGAATTTAGTCCCACATCGGCTAATCAGCGGGAAGGTCTGTGCCATATAATGGGGGGCTCAATCACCCTTCCCTTAGGAGGCGCCTTTTGTGGGGCAAAACCGTGAGGCACCGTGAGGAGGGCTCCGGGTACGCTCGACCCCCAAATCGGACCCAAAGCGGACAATACCTTCTGAGGGACACTCTCTCTTCCCCTGCTCGGCTGGTGTATGGGCTCTGCTGGTGACGGGGTGCAAATCCCGCATCAAAATCAATTGTTGAAAAGTTTATTTTTAGCTCAGAAAAATTACAAATGATCCTTAAAAGTCAAAAAGTTGTTTTAATAAAGCTGGTTTAGGGTACAAACCTAAAGACAAACATAAATTACTTAAAAACCATTTTGTAAGAGCCAAAGATACTCAAACTGAAGGCTTAACATGTTTCTGCAGTGATAGAATAGGACATAAAACAAACATATTTAATCACAGAAAAACAGAAAATCAAAAGAAAGAAAAACATATTTAAGTTCCAAAAGGGACCACCTATATTAACCCTGAAGGACCCAAAAAAGCTTGGGTACCTAAATTTATTTGATGTGTGCTTCTAGGAGTGTCTTGCGGCCAAATACAATGAAAGGAGTTGGTACTTAGACAGTGGCTGTTCAAGACATATGATGGGTGACAAAGAACATTTCTTCACCCTTTAAGCAAAAGAAGATGGTGTAGTGACTTTCGGTGATAATAACTAAGGTCGTGTGATAGGCATTAGTTAAATTCAAATCACCCCTTCTACCTATATTGATAATGTATTGTATGTTGATGGTCCTAAGCATAATTTGATTAGTATCAGTCAACTATGTGATAGAGGATTCGATGTCTCATTTAAATCATCATTATGCATAGTAACCAATCCAATTGACAATAGCATAGTATTCAAAGGACTTAGACGTGGCAATGTATACATAGTAGATCTTGATGATCTCACTAAAAATAGCCACTGTTTAGTAGCTAATAATGCTAAGGTCAATGAGGCAAGTTGGTTGTGGCACCGTAGATTAAGTCATACTAGCATGGATATACTATCTAAACTAATCAAAAAGGAATTAGTAGTTGGCTTACCAAAACCCAAATTTGAGAAAGATAAAGTTTGCAATGCATGCCAATTTGGTAAACAAACAAGAAATTCATTTAAATCTAAAAATGTAATCTCAACTACTAGACCACTAGAACTACTCCATATGAATCTCTTTGAGCCAACTAGAACTACTAGTCTAGGTGGAAAGAGATATGGTCTTGTGATAATAGATGACTACTCTAGGTTCACATGGGTTCTATTTTTGGCACATAAAGATGAAGCTTTTAACTTATTCAAGAAATTTTATAAGAAAATCATAAACGAAAGAATACCACTATTATTGCAATAAGAAGTGATCATGGCACAGAATTTGAAAATCAACATTTTGAATTTCTGTAGTGAAAGAGGAATAGAACACAATTTTTCTGCACCTAGAACTCAACAGCAAAATGGTGTGGTAGAAAGGAAAAATAGAACTTTGAAAGAAATGGCAAGAACCATGTTATGTGAAAGTAATATCCCAAAGTACTTTTGGGCTGAAGCAATTAACACTTCATGTCCTACTTTAAACAGGATTTTGCTAAGACCTATTTTAAAGAAAACTTCGTATGAGCTTTGAAAAGAAAGAAAACCAAAATTAAATTATTTTCATGTGTTTGGTTGTAGATGCTTTATTCATAATAATAGAAAAGACAACCTAGAAAAATTTGATGCCAAATCAGATAAAGGGATCTTTCTAGGATACTCTTGGTCTAGTAGGGTATATAGAGTATTCAACAAAAGAACACTTGTGTGTGGGCATAAGTGTGGCGCATCCAAAGCAAGGAATGCAAAAAACTGCAGTGAAAACAGTGTAAGGGTCGATTCATGCTGTTAATGAGTCGACCCATGAAGAGCTTTTTATGGTCGACAAATGCTGTTAATGAGTCGACCCCTAAAGAGCAAGGGCTAACTCATGCTGTTAAAGGGTCGACCCCAGGCCTGTTTCAGATTTAGGTAGAGACGGAATTTGGTCTTCTACCTGCTTGAGACTCAAGTATTTGGGTCTTGAGGGGGCTAACTATTATTGGGCTAGGTTTAGGCTCAAAGGGAGAGAGAGCATGCAAGTCATGGGTGTACATGGGCTTGGGTTGAGTGCTTTCTCATGTGGTTTAGCCTAGGAGAGTTTTTGGATTTGGGTCATGATTAACCATGTATATATACACTCACGTATTTTGTGTATGGATGGTATGAAATTAGATGGTACTCCTTTCTCCCTGAAAACCCTATTCTCTTATCTTCTCTTCCTCTCATGCACGTAAGCCGTCGTCCCAAGAATCCTAGGCCATAAGAAAGAAGTGCCTATTTCCGCTTGGCTCTTGTTCTCCTCCACCATCAAAGAACCAGTGATCCATGCCTCTAGCAGCCAAGGGAAGTCTCCAGGTGCTGTGGTTTGAGGTGGTTCATTTTCTCAGAATTGGGATCAGATCTGTTTGGTCTCCTACAATTGGTATCAGAGCTGGTGTACTCCCATCCATTGTCAGACCTTAGGCACCTCACTAACTGCCCTATTTCCTTTTCAACTTCAGCCCTCCAGGATTTAAACTGAGCAAACACCTCTGATTTTTTCCTAATCAGATAGACTCATACCTTCCTAGAGAAGTCATCAATAAAGGTAAAAAAATATCTTGCTCCACCTCTAGCTGAAATAGGCGTCGGTCCCCAAATATCCGAGTGAACTAGCTGCAAAACGCCTTCACTCCGCTTGAAACTGTTGGCAAACTTTACCCTATGTTGTTTGCCATAAATGCAAGGCTCACATATGTCATTTTCTTCCTTTTTCACTACTGGAATCAGACCTCTCTTGCCTAGTTCCGTGAGCCCCCCATCACTCATGTGACCCATTCGATAGTGCCACAGTTTGTAGACCAACTGCTTCTCCTATGCTGCCGCCAACACCTCTACACCATTTGCCACCACTGAGCCTTCCATCTCATAGAGATTATTGGCCATCCTTCTGCCCTTCATCACCACCAAGGCCCCCTTGGTGATCCTCAAACAGCCGCCGCCCGGTTGGCTACCAAAAGCACACCCGTGTTTCTTCAAGTAGCCCAACGAAATCAGGTTCGTCTTCAGCTCCGGGACATATTTCACATTGGTCAATGTTCTGATGACCCCATCATACATCCTCACCTTAATGGTGCCTACCCCAGCAACCTTGCAAGGATGATCATCACCTAAACTCACACTCCCTCCATCGATTTTCTCATAAGTATCAGACCACTCCCGATGTGAAGTGTGGTGATGCGAACATGCTGAATCCAATATACACCGACTGTTTTCCTTCATGTGACCATCTGAAACAACCAGGATATCATCTCCACTGTCTTCATATGTAAGAGTACTACCATGACTGGCCGAACCACCCTTAGAAGAGTTCTTTTTCTTCTCAGATTTCAGCAAAGATAATTTATCCTTATTTGTCCAATCTAATGATATTTGTAGCACTTCCAAGCCTTCTACTTGCCCCAAGACTTAGATCTACCCTTGGATTTCTCTCTAACCCTTTTCCGAGGCCTCCCTTGCCTCTCATTAACAGTAAGAACCTCTAAGCTAGAACTCCCCTTGCAAATCTTTTCCCTTTGCCCATTAGACCGAAGAACACCAATCACCTCTTCATAATTCAGGGTGTCTTTCCCATACACCAGGGTAGTGATCAGCCCATCATATGATCCTGGGAGAGAACACAGCAGTAGAAGGTTCCTATCTTCTTCCTCAATCTTCACATCAAGGCTCATGATCTTCGAGCAAACTTGATTGAACTTTTGAATATGAGAAATCAAATCTCCTCCCGCTGGCATCCGCAGACTATACAATTGTTTCTTCAACCACAATTTATTTGTCATGCTCTTGCCCATGTAGGTGTTCTCTAACCTCTTCCATAGCCCTCTGGCCGTTGTCTCTGAGCAAATCTTAGTAGCACCTAATCAGCCAGGCACATACGAATCGTGCTAAAAGCAATCTCCTCTAACTCCTCCCAATCTTTCAAACTAATCCTTTCCGGTCTATCCCTAACCAAGACCTTATAGATTCGCTGTTGCACAAGCAAATCCTTCACCCTTTGCTGCCATAGGGTGAAGTCTCCCTTGCCATCGAACTTCTCAAAATCTGCTTTGAGATTTTCCGAAGCCATAATTATTAGAAGTATGCCCTAGAAGCCAACGTGGCTGACGCATATTTGTAATCTGGGGCATAAATTTGTAATTTGACACTTATTAATAAATAAGATCGGGCAATTTGTTTTTCATTCATGTTTGTATGTGTCCATGAATCGTCCAAGAAATTAATAGATGATGACACATATTCTCAAAGGAGTTGAGAATTTGAGGCATGTGTCATTAGGGATTAATTTCTAAATGCTCCTGATCGATGGATCCATCACGAGGGACGGTGATCGATCCGCTGAGATTAGTGCACAGATCACTTAGTCAGATGGACGAGTCTCGAGTCCACGGTGTAGAGACACTGGAGTGATTATGCAAGTACTTGTTAGAGAACAAGGTACTGAGCGTGACCAAAGATAGTAGTCACATGGATGTCTATCCACTCGTCAGTGACTACTTATGCTGCAGTTGTATGATTGGTCCTTTGACCTGCGATGCCTCAGTTATTTACTATGAGGTTGCTGTAGTTTGACGAGCATGTGAACTTGGGCCCTAGTCATTCGGGTCCTTGTAGTGCGGATTGGCTACAGTAGGTTCATTTTGGAATAGGGTTGCATCTAGATGGGATCTATCGACCTTGATAGATTAGGAGTGATCCTATGTGATTTATGAGACTGAGTTCGATAAATTTCTGGCCAGGTATTTTGGAAAAAGAGTTTTCCATATCTCGAACTGGAAGTCGTATAAATTTGACATATGACAGACGATGGGATTTGACGAGATATCCATAACCTCCGTCACGTCGGGATCCATGATAGAGGGATTGTATCATACGCTAACTCACCAAGAGGTTCAGATATTCCATTCTGCTGGGTTGCCACCACATACTGCTAGGTGTCACTAGTGGATTGTGAGACTCGAAGGCATTTACTTGGTGATCAGTGAATCCTAAGAGTAGAACTGAAATCGTTTCAGTCCACTGAAAGGAGTTTCAGTGATATTGAGATGGAGATCTCAATATTTCTCACTACCAGTCAGAATAGAACCTACGGGTCACACACATAGAGGATTTAATTAGTCAGATTATCATAATTGTGATTTGGAATCATAATAGAAACCAATTATCAATATGATTGGTGATTGAATTAACCCACTAAGTGTTAGTGAGTTAATGAATGACGAATTAAGTGGAATTGATTGCAACTGGATTGCAATTGGGCTGATTTAATGAGCCAAATCAAATTGGGTTCGACCCAAATTGATTTGGGTTCATGATTGGGTCAATTTGATTAAACCAAGATTTGTGCGGATTTTAAAGACCACATGTCGTCGTAGGATGAATATGACTTAAGTCATGTTCACACTATGCGGACTTTGAAGTCCACATGGCGTCGTAGGATGCATGCTCCTAAATCAATTAATTCTCCTAATGAGATTAGGAATCTTAATGTGATTAGAAAATTAATCAATTGATTAAATAGACACATGTCATGCATCTATGAGCACAAGGATTGGACACTTGGCATTAATTTAAGGGTGGGTTATAGTCCCATACTCCTAAAAAGATTAGGAGGAGCCCTAAACCCAATCTATAAAAGGGTAGCAAGGGAGAAGTTATGAATGAATTCTCTCCTCTTCCTCTCCACGCCTCCTCTTCTTTCTTCCTCCTTCTCCACGGCAGCAAGGGGTCTTATCCATCCTCTTCTTCCACAGCAGCAAGGCAAGGAAGATCCACAAGCAAAGGTCCCTCCTTCCTCTTCCTCCGTTGCGAGGAAGATCAAAGAAGAAAGGGTTCTTCTTTAAGGAGGTATGTTGCAGATTTTTATCTTCTAATCTATATGATAGTCATGAGAGGTCTTTGCAAGGAGCTAGCACTCCGATAAGACCCTATCTCAGATGATTATATCCTCGTGTGGATACCTTTAGAGGCCGGACAATTGTGTGGCTCAAATAGGAACCTAGATAGATCATCAGGCTGCGGTGTTCTTCACCTGCAGAATTTTTGAAAATGAGATCTTCAAATTAATTTCTTCTGATTTTAGTTTCAGTTTTATGAATCTTAATCAACCTTCCTCAGATCCTAATCTCCCCTCCCTAATGAATTCAAAGATTTTCTGAATTTGGATCCAAAAAATTTTTTGAATTCTACGATCCGAGGCGCGTTCATGCGATGAACGACATCCCGTTCGAATTCCGCTGTGAACGTCGCATCGAACGGGGCGTAACTCAGCAATAACACCAAACAGAGATTTAATGAACGTAGAAAATTCTGTTTTGAAGGCTTACCACAGATTTTGATTTTCCTCCACCGAATTAGCAACCAATGGCTCTAATACCAATTTTGATTAGGTTTGGGATGGATAAAGCCAAACCGGTTGGAACACTGCTTGCAAGTCACATATCTCTTTCAAAGTTGCAGTGCCCCCAGACAGATGAAGAGAAAGAGTACATGGATAGAGTTCCATATGCCAGTATCGTGGGCAGCGTGATGTATGCTATGGTGTGTTGTAGGCCAGACATAGCACATGCAGTGAACCAGGTGAGTAGGTACATAGCAAACCCGGAGAAGGAGCACTGGCAAGCACTGAAGTGGATATTTCAGTATCTACAAGGAACTCGGAGGCTTGGTCCAACTATTGAACAACAAGATGGACATGGAAGGAACTTCAATGCCTCAAGAGAGTTCTCAGGTCCATTGGATGGGTTTGTGGATGCAAATTTTGCAGGTGATCTGGATACGAAGAGGTCTACTACAGGTTATATGTTCAGCATGTTTAGTGAACCGGTTTCGTGGAGATCGACCCTTCAACCTATCACGGCCTTGTCCACCACAGAGGCCGAGTACATAGGGATCACAGAGGCTGCCAAGGAGGCTCTTTGGTTGAAGAGACTCATTCAAGAGATGGGGGTGCTGCACAGCGACAGTCAGAGTGCTCTGCAATTGGTTCAGAATCCAGTCTATCATGCTCGCACAAAGCATATAGACGTGAGATACCACAGGATCAGAGAGCTGGTGGAAGAAGGTGAGGTGATACTGGTTAAAGTTCATACGAAGAAGAACCAGTCGGATGCACTAACGAAGATTCTTCCATGGGATAGTTTTCTCTCTTGTGTGGGGTTGATGGGGTTGACGAACCAGGTGGAGCTTGCAGAGGCTTTGGAGCACCAAGGTGGAGATTGTGGGCACAAGTGTGGCGCATCCAAAGCAAGAAATGCAAGAAACTATAGTGAAAACAGTGTAAGGGACGACTCATGCTGTTAATGAGTCGACCCCTGAAGAGCAAGGGTCGACTCATGCTGTTAATGAGTCGACCCATGAAGAGCAAGGGCCGACTCATGCTGTTAAAGGGTCGACCCCAGGCCTGTTTCAGATTTAGGTAGAGACGGGTTTTGGTCTTCTATCTGCTTGAGACTCAAGTATTTGGGTCTTGAGGGGGCTAACTATTATTGGTTTAGGTTTAGGCTCAAAGGGAGAGAGAGCATGCAAGTCATGGGTGTACATGGGCTTGGGTTGAGTGCTTTCTCATGTGGTTTAGCCTAGAAAAGTTTTTGGATTTGGGTCATGATTAACCATGTATATATACATTCACGTATTTTGTGTATAAACGGTATGAAATTAGATGATACTCCTTTCTCTCTGAAAACCCTATTCTCTTATCTTCTCTTCCTCTCATGCACGTAAGCCGCGGTCCCCAAGAACCCTAGGCCATAAGGAAGAAGAACCTATTTCCGCTTGGCTCTTGTTCTCCTCCACCATCAAAGAACCAGTGATCCATGCCTCTAGCAGCCAAAGGAAGTCTCCAGGTGCTGTGGTTTGAGGCGGTTCATCCTCTCAGGATTGGGATCGAATCCGTTCGGTCTCCTACATTGTGGTTGAAGAATCTATACATGTTGTCTTTGATGAAACTAATGATACTTCCTCTAGAAAGGAAGTACTTGTTGATGTTGATGGAGGATTTCTTGAAGACAAGATTGAAAATGTAAGCATTCATGAGGAGGAACCAAGGCAAACTAAAGAAACTCTTCTAATCCAAGAGGAAACAACTGAGCATGATCTTACCAAAGTTTGGAGGTACGCTTATGGTCATCCTAAGAAATTAATCCTTGGTGATGCATCTCAACCAGTAAGAACTAGCGCATCTCTTAGGGATTTAAATAATCACTTGGCTTTTGTTTCTCAGTTTGAACCTAAAAATATTGGAGAAGCTGGAAAAGACACTAATTGGATTAATGCTATGCAAGAAGAACTAAATCAATTTAAGAGAAATAATGTTTGGAACTTAATTAAAAGACCCACTGAATTTTCTATTATTGGAACAAAATGGGTTTTCAAAAACAAACTTGATGAAAATGGATTAGTAATAAGAAACAAGGCTAGACTAGTAGCAAAAAGGATATAATCAAGAAGAATGAATAGATTTTGATGAAACCTTTGCTCTGGTTGCTAGACTTGAAGCTATAAAATTTCTACTTGCATTTGCATGTCATATGGATTTCAAACTATTTCAAATGAATGTTAAAAGTGCATTTTTGAATGGATATATAACGAAAGAAGTTTATGTTGAACAACCACCTGGTTTTGAGAATCATAATTATCCAAATCATGTTTATAGACTTAACAAAGCCTTCTATGGTTTGAAGCAAACCCCTAGGGCTTGGTATAAAATGTTAAGCAAGTTTCTTTTGGATAATAGTTTCACTAGAGGACATGTAGACACAACTTTATTTCTGAAAAAGAAAAATAAAGACATGTTAATAGTTCAGATTTATATTGATGATATCATTTTTGGTGCTACTAACAATTGTCTTTGCGAAGAATTTGCTGAGTTCATGCAGGAAGAATTTGAAATGAGCATGATGGGTGAGCTAAACTACTTTCTTGGGCTTCAAATCAAACAATTAAAAGAAGGAATCTTCATCAATCAAGTGAAGTACATCAAAGAGATGCTAAACAAGTTGAGATGAAGACAAGCAAAGCAATTGGCACACCTATGAGTTCTTCATGCAAATTAGATAAAATGGATCATCCTGCCCTAGCATGGGACTACTTAACTCCTGCCGAGCAGACCTCAGAGCCGAACAGCCCCCGAGCAAACAATGACGCCCCCGAGCAAAGCTCGGGGCGCCCTGTAGCGTCGAGCAAGAGCCAAAGGGCCCCCCCTCAACCGCGGGTATAATGACATCCCGAGCCCGAGCTCGGGATGCCCTGCAGAGCAGGCGAGACCGACCTCGGACCCCCCGCTAAAAGCCAGGCGGACCTCGGCCCCTACTAAGAGCCAGGCCGACCTCGGCCCCTACTAAGAGCCACGCCGACCTCGGCCCCCACCGAAGGCCGAGCCGACCTCGCCAACTAAATGCTGCGGCCATGCCCTGCAACAACCTCACCACACCATTCTTTGCTTGCTAACCACGCCATGATATATCAATCAAGGGCCTCCCCTGCCACACCCTCTGACGCCATGCTGTCCACAAGGACGGCCCAAACCGTGTGCCTTAAGCAAGCCGTGGCCATATACCACCTGGCCAAGGCCATCTCTTCCCATAATGAAAATGCACCATCCCTCCGCCACCTGGGCACCCCTGCAAGGGCTATAAATAAGCCGAATCAGGTAACGCTCAAGGACTTTTGGCCAAATACTATGAGTCTACTCTAACTTAACCATTGAAGGGACCTCGCCAGAATGACCGGTGAGGCTTCATGCACGTACCCCGTCGTGGCAAGAGGTGCCGTTCTTTCTCCATCCCGGCCGGCAGCTCCACCGACTCCTTTGGCATGGTCACCCTCTGGCCAGATTTCAATCACAACAAATATCATGTTTGATAGCTAAATATCTTAAATCCTTTCCTTGTGGTGGAACTTGATTCTGTAACTTAGGTTAATATGATCGATAGTACTGGATCCTTGGACAATCTTCATAATCATTAAGAAAAATAAGCAGTTGCACACAATCTTTTGGTGTTCTCTTTGTGTTGGTAGTGCTGCCAATTAAATCTGTTTACTAGTTAGCAGCGAGAGAACCAATATTTACTACATATGGTTTCTAGGTTGGCCAATGTTAGCAACTGATCCTCTGAACTTGTTAGTTATAGAGGCCATGTACCCTATATCTTTTATGAGGATGATAGTGTTATTTTGATGATTAACAAGCAATAATCAAGAGTATGTTACAAGTTAATTCGATACTTCATTTATAAGTCTGTTACTCTCAGTATATTTGTATAATAAGATAAAGATGCATTTCATTGTTTATTTGGATGAATCTAACCTTGAGTTACAGCAAAGTGTGGATTGTGTCGACCCCGGCACATCAAGAAAGCATCTGGCACACTTCTGCAAAAATGGCACGGATGAACAGTGGTTGGGTCGACCCAAGGAAAGCATGAGTCGACCCAAACTTCAAGCCTCTCAAAGACTCAAGAAAACAGTTCTCTGGAAACACTGAGAGGGTCGACCCAAGAGGAAGTTGAGTCGACCCAAGCTTGAGTCGACCCAAATACTGAGAGGGTCGACCCAAAGGCAATGACAGAATACATGACAGAAAAGGTTCTCTGGAAACCTTGAGAGGGTCGACCCAAGTGGAAGTTGAGTCGACCCAACTGAACCTTGAGTCGACCCAAAGAAATGTTGAGTCGACCCAAGTGAAGGAAGGCTGAATTGCAAGTTTCTGTGGTTCTGAGAGGGTCGACCCAAGGAAAGGTTGAGTCGACCCAAGTGAAAGTTGGGTCGACCCAAGGACAGGTTGAGCCGACCCAAGCACGGGCAGAAGCATAACGGCTAGTTCTGCAGAAGTACTTTTTGTCCTTCCAACAGTGAGTAACGACTAGTTTTTGAATTCTAACCATTGGGGCTTGTCCAATGGATGAAGGAAACTATTTAAAGTGGCACTATTCATCAGAAAGAATATCCTTTTGCAAAATATCAAAGAGTACACAAGAAAGACAAAGTGCCCTAATCTTCTTCATCCAAGTGCTTCATTCAAGAGTCAAAAGAAAGTGGTTGAGCAGATTCCAAGAGTTATTAAGAGCTCCATCCACCCTTGAAGAGTGAAGCATCCTTGACAAAGAAGAGAGAAGTCACATCAAGCGATAACTATTCTCTAAACTCTTCTTTGTAGATTATATTGTTATATTTGCTCATCTAGGAGCTTAAATCTTCTTACTTTGTTTATTAGACTCATTGTAAAGGTTAGTTGGTAAGCCCGCAAAACCAACGGTGTAGGTTGATTGGTGAACCCGTAAAACCAATTATAAAGGTTCGTTGGTGAGCCCGAAAACCAACTTAGGTTCGTTGGTGAGCCCGTAAAACCAACATAGGTTTTTGGTGATCCCGGAAAACCAAAGTGTAAAGGTTTTTGGATTGTGAGCCCGGAAAACAATCCAACTGTAATCCACGGGATTATAGTGAATTTCCAAGGGGTCGCTTGGGGAGTGGACGTAGGTGCTTAGGAGAGCACTGAACCACTATACTTCTTGTTGTTTGTATTGTGATTTGTTTTAATTCCACTAACTCATCAATTAACATAAGTAAGATAGTTAAAAGTAAGAGAAACCAATTCACCCCCCCCCCTCTTGGCTTGTCACCTTGGGCAACAAGTGGTATCAGAGCAAGGTGCTCCAATAGTACTTATTGATCTCACAATCAAGAGTTAAAGATCATGACAACCCAAGTGGGATGTTCTATGAGTGAGGGGCAATCCACAAATAGACCTCCTCTATTTAATGGCACAAATTACACATACTGAAAAGCTAGGATGAGGATATTCATTCAAGCTTTAGACTATGAATTATGGTACATTATTACTAGAGGACCTCACACACCCACACTTAATATAGAGGGCACTATCATACCCAAACCAGAAATGGATTGGAATGAAAGTGATAGAAGATTAGCACAATTAAATGCAAAAGCAATTAATGTACTTTACTGTTCATTAGATGTAAGTGAATTTAATAGAATATCTACATGCATCTCTGCAAAAAAAATTTGGGACAAACTTGAGGTCACTCATGAAGGGACTAATCAAGTTAAGGAGTCAAAAATAAACATATTAGTACATAAGTACAAATTATTTAAAATGGAATCCACTGAGTCCATAACTGATATGTTTACTCATTTTACTGAAATTATAAATGGGCTTAAGAGTTTAGAAAAGTCTTATACTAACTCTGAATTGGTGCGAAAAATTCTCAGGTCTCTACCAAGAGTTTGGGAGGCCAAGGTAACTGCAATTCAGAAAGCTAAGGACCTCAACACACTGCAATTAGAGGAACTTCTAGGATCACTCATGACCCATGAGTTGACCATGAGGCAAAATTCAGAAGATGAGGTCAAGAGAAGAAAGACCATTGCCCTAAAGTCTACCACCTCTAAACAACAAACTGAGTCAGAAGATTCAGATGATGATGATGAATTTGATGAAGAAGGAATGGCTATGCTTGGAAGAAAATTCAGAAAATTTATGAGAGATAAGAATAGATTTCATAAAAAGAAACCCTTCTTCAAAGGTAGCTCAAGCAAAGAAAAGGGTAAGGACAAAGAAAAAGAAAAAGAATCACCTATTTGTTATGAGTGTAACAAGCCCGGGCATTATAAGATAGATTGCCCGGAATTAAAGTGGATGGCAAGAAAACTCAAAAAGAAGAACTTCATGGCTGAATGGAGTGAAAGTGAGGAATCAAGTTCGGAAGAAGAAGATCATCAAGAGACGGCCCAAATGTGTCATATGGCCAATGACGATGAGGTAGATTCTGAACTTGAATGTGATTTTACTATTAATGAATTACATGATGCATTTTTAGAACTCATGGAAGAACATAAAAACCTAATCAATAAAAATAAAGTTCTAAAAGAAGAAAATCAATCTCTTATCAAAGATAAGTTAAAACTATCTCATAACTATGAAACATTAAGTAGGAAACTCACAAATGAAACCAAGAATCTAATTGCTGAAAATGTCAAGTTAAAAGAAGATGCTGAAAAATATAAATCCTTAGTAGATAAGTTTACACTTAGTTCAACTAAATTAAATATGATTCTTGATAGTCAAAAAGCTGTATATGATAAGGCTGGATTAGGATATAAAACAAATAGAAAACAAAAATACTTAAAGAACATTTTTGTAAAAGCTAAAAATGAAAATATTACTTGTCATTGCTGCAATAAATTAAGACATAAAGCATATGAATGTAACTATAGAAAGTCCAGTCAAAACAAATTGAGTAATAATCATAAGATTAAATTCAAGAAAGTTTGGGTTCCAAAAGGAACATCAAGTACTAACCCTAAAGGACCCAACATAGTTTGGGTACCTAAAGCTCTTTCTTGATCTTTATTGCAGGGGTGTCTTGCAGCTAATAAAGTGAAAAAACGATGGTATCTAGATAGCGGCTGTTCAAGACACATGACCGGTGACGTAGACCAATTTGTCACCTTGGAATCTAAGAAGGGTGGAGTAGTAACCTATGGAGACAATGAAAAAGGGTATATCATTGGAAAGGGTAAAATTTTCATTACTCCATCTACTTTCATAGAAAATGTCTTATTAGTTAAGGGTTTGAAACATAACCTACTTAGCATAAGTTAATTTTGTGATAAAAGGTTTAAAGTCACATTTGAAGCATCAGTATGCATAATCACAAATCCTAAAGATAATAGCATTGTACTTGTAGGACAAAGGCAAAGAAATATTTACATGGTAGATCTTCATGATTTAGGCAAGAAAAATGGATTATGCTTAATTACTAATGAAGAAAAGAAAAATGAAACAAGTTGGCTTTGGCATCGTAGACTAGGACATGCTAGTATGGAATTAATATCAAAACTAGTCAAGAAGGAATTAATAAAAGATGTGCCAAAATTGATTTTTGAAAAGGACAAAATCTGTGGACCATGCTCATTAGGAAAACAAACTAAATCATCCTTCAAATCAAAGAATATAGTATCAACAACTAGGCCTTTTGAACTCATACACATGGATCTATTTGGACCCACTAGAACTGCGAGTCTAGGAGGAAAGAAGTATGGACTAGTCATTATAGATGATTTTTCAAGATATACATGGGTTTCATTTTTGGCACATAAGAATGAAACATTTTTCAGAATTCTTGAAACTTTATAATAATATCATAAATGAAAAGAAACTCACCTTAGTAGCAATTCGAAGTGATCATGGTACTGAATTTGAAAATCAACACTTTGAAGAATTTTGTAATAAAAATGGTATCTCACATCAATTTTCAGCACCTAGAACGCCTCAACAAAATGGGGTTGTTGAAAGGAAAAACAGGACATTGGCAGAAATGGCACGCACGATGTTGTGCGAGTCAAATCTTCCAAAGTACTTTTGGGCTGAAGCTATAAGCACTGCTTGCCATATTCTAAATCGGGTTTTAATACGACCAATAACCAAGAAAACTCCTTATGAACTTTGGAAGAATAAGAAACCAACTGCTAAATATCTTAGAGTATTTGAATGTAGATGTTTCATTTTAAACAATGGCAAGGAGGATCTAAGTAAATTTGATGCCAAGTCAGATGAAGGTATCTTCTTAGGATACTCCACATCTAGCAGGGCATACAGAGTATTCAATAAAAGAACTCTTGTAGTCGAAGAGTCAGTTAATATCATATTTGATGAGTCTGATAGTGAGTCTGCTAGGAAAGAAAATATTCTTGATGATGATACAGAAATTATTAACTTTGAAAAGTTGAATATTGATGACGTGCCAATTCAAGATAAGGGAGATGATTGCGTGCCACCACAATCTCAAAACTTGCCAAAGGAATGGAGGTATGCATATGGACATCCTAAAGACTTAATCATTGGTGATCCATCTCAAGGGGTAAGAACTCGATCCTCTCTTAGAAATTTAAATGATTATCTTGCTTTTGTTTCACAGTTAGAACCTAAGACTTATGAAGAAGCTGAAAAAGATACCAATTGGATAAATGCCATGCAAGAAAAATTAAATCAATTTAAAAGAAGTAATGTATGGACATTAACTGAAAGACCAAAGCATAACTCTGTAATTTGAACAAAATGGATCTTTAGAAATAAATTAGATGAAAATGGGTTAGTTATAAGAAATAAAGCTAGACTTGTAGCTAAGGGATACAATCAAGAAGAAGGGATAGATTTTGATGAAACATTTGCTCCTGTAGCTAGATTAGAGGCTATTAGATTACTTCTAGTGTTTGCATGTTTCATGGATTTCAAATTGTATCAAATGGATGTAAAAAGTGCATTCTTAAACGGTTTTATAGAGGAAGAAGTATATGTAGAGCAACCTCCTGGTTTTGAGAATCATGAATTGCCAAATCATGTGTTTAGATTACATAAGGTATTATATGGATTGAAGCAAGCACCTAGGGCTTGGTATGATTGATTAAGCAAATTTCTACTAAATAATGACTTTAGTAGAGGAAATGTAGATAAAACACTGTTTCTCAAAAGAAAGGACGAAAATCTATTAGTGGTACAAATATATGTAGATGACATAATCTTTGGTGCCACAAATGATACTCTTTGCAAAGAATTTGCTGATTTAATGCACGGAGAATTCGAAATGAGTTTGATGGGAGAACTAAGTTTCTTTCTAGGATTACAAATCAAACAAACTAAAGAAGGTATCTTCATTCATCAAACTAAGTATACAAAGAAAATACTAAAGAAGTTTGGGAATGAAAATCATAAGGGAGTAGGCACTCCAATGAATCCTACTAGCAAGCTAGACAAAGATGAGAAAGGAAAGAGTATTGATATTAAGCTTTATAGAGGACTAATTGGATCCTTGCTCTACCTTACTGCTAGTAGACCAGACATCGTGTTTAGTGTAGGAATATGTGCTAGATACCAATCAGATCCTAAGGAGTCACATTTAAGTGCTGTTAAAAGAATCCTTAGATATTTAAGAGGAACTACGAACATAGGATTATGGTACTCAAGAGACTCCTGTCTAGATTTGCTTGCATACTCAGATGCTGATTTTGCTGGATGCAAATTAGATAGGAAGAGCACTAGTGAAACATGTCAATTCTTAGGAAACAACTTAGCATCATGGTTTAGCAAAAAGCAGAATTCAGTGGCACTGTCAACAGCTGAAGCTGAATATATAGCTGCTGGCAGTTGTTGTGCTCAAGTACTATGGCTTAAGCAACAACTAAAGGACTATGGAGTTAAGCTAGATAACATTCCTATTAAGTGTGATAATACTAGTGCCATCAACCTCACTAAAAATCCGGTTCAGCATTCTAAAGCCAAACACATAGAAATAAGATATCATTTTATTAGGGATCATGTGCAAAATGGAAACATATGTATTGAGCATATATGCACTGAAAAATAATTAGCTGACATATTGACAAAACCCTTGAGTGAAGATAGATTCTGCACGCTAAGGAGGGAATTAGGCATATGTGATCCTTTCTATTGAAGAGATATAAAAGGGAGCAAGCAGTCTCATGATACATTCCTCCCATTTGTAAAAACCCATGAAACATGAGTCAAACTTGTCATCTATAGATTCCTTGCTCATGTATCATTGTCCCAGAAAGAATTTGTAAGGATTGGAAGCAAGAAAAATTTTTAGAAGCGAAAAGGAAGAGAAAGGAAAAATTTCTGAACTTGGGTCGACCCAACCCAAAATAGGGTCGACCCTGAAAGTGAATCCTAGGTTCTTCGGTGTTAAGCATGCTGATTTTTTTTATTATTTTTTTTAAAACCATGGCTGAACCTGATCGGGTTGCCTACGTACCTCTTCATAAGGGGGATCAAGCCATACGTAGTTCTTTTTAAGTTTTAAAATGCAGCGAAAAAATCGAATCAAACAATTTAATTCATGCATGCTTACAAGATCAAATCTAGAAATCAGCACCTTAAGAACACATAGGATTATACCGGAATCGTTTAAACAATTATGCTAAAACTTTCATGCATGATTAACTATCAGATCTGAAACTTAAGAACTCTATTCCGATTAATCTCCGAATATCCATCGAATGGATTCTGGAGATAACTCCGTGAGGAGCCCCAAAGGAGGGTAAAACCTCGGGGAATCAGACCTAGACCCTGACTCCAAAATAAAATATTGATGTGGGATTAATACCTTTTATGATGGAAGAAACTTATGGATCTGATCCTTGACTTCGCAGCCACGCACACGAATGGCCTCTATGAGAAGTACACGCGAAGCCCTAGGTAGATGGTCTTCCGCGGGAGTGCTAGCTCGCGCAGGAACGCAGCAATGGCTGAAGCTTTCTCCTTCTAAACACTCAACCTTTGATTGTTCTTCAAGGAGATGGAGGATGGACGTGAAGAAGAAGGAGAAGAAGGGATGGAGGCCCTCAGGGAATTTTTCAGAATTTTTTGAAACCTCTAAATATGGTATATATTGAACCCAAGGCATGGGGGTCTTTTATAGCCAAAAGATCCCCCCACGTATCACACCTAATTTAGCCAACTAATTTGGCTGATAAAATTTCCAAAAAATTCTGGTGGTTTGACAGCTAAGAGGAGATATACATATCCAAATTATGTGCATTTTGGATCCCTAAAAGATAGGAATTCATGCGTCCAAAGTTCAGCCGCAGACCACCCTATTTCATGCACCATGCAATCCCTACAAATTAGGAAATTCATCTAAATCTTTCTAGAAAGATTTAAGGCGCCATTTTTATAGGAATTATAGCCTCACTCCTCCTCTCTTCTCACACCAATTTTTGGCCAAAAATAAAGAGGATAGGCATAGAAAATATTGGGAATAAATTAAGGTGTCATTCTTCTCCAAGAAGATAAGGATGGGTTCCTAAAATTTAGGAATTCTTCTCCTTATCCAATTCTGATTATTTGGACTCATAATCCTCATCAAATAAGGTCTTCTAATTGATTTGGATTAAGCCCAATCCAATTGGGTCAAGTCCCATCAATTGGGTCAAGCTCAATCTACTAGGGTTGAACCCAATCCAATTGGGTCAAACCCTGATGCAGCCCAAATTGAATCCTATTCAATTTGGCTCAACCTAAGCTTAATTACTCAATCAAATTGAGTTCATTAGCAATCTAATTGCTAATTAATCCTCAAATAATTCAATAATTATTTTAATGCAACTTTTGCTTAGGATAATTTGTCAATCGAATTGACCAAATTACCCCTGAATGATTCTTAATCATCAATCAGCCATTTGATCAACCTAGAAACTTCTATGCATGTGACCTCATAGGTTCGAACCTAAGCCGGTAGTATAGGAACGTCTTCCTATACTAATCGATGTGACCATCTAGCAATGGTACCCGACGTCCGGATAGGCCGAATATATGCGAAGCAAATATTTTGGAACCCTGGACTATGGTTACTGTATAATTCAATCCCTTTGACTCCTAATGCCAGGATGACTTAGAGCTCACTGTCAACCCTATAATTAGTACATCCATTATGTGATTAACTTTAGATATCCCGTGACTCCTCACTGAGATTACCCTGGCCAAGGTTTTGCTAAATTAATCACAAGACATTATCTCCTGTTTGCAGGAGGGGTCAATTCCATCTCGACTCACAACTGACTACGCAAGTACTTGACTGCACCCAGTGACCTTCCGTCACTGAATTAGAAATTCAGGTAGTCCGGTACCAAAGTACAGTGAGTTGCTTGCTAGTCACAGGTTGCGATCTCAGGTCAGAGGGCCAAACTTATACCCATATCCACTCGGAACATCTCTCGACAGTAGAGCGTTCCGGAATTGGTCACGTTCAGTGAAATGTACTCCTACACTTCACCTGTATGGCATACCAGTGTCTCCACACTCCTTGGTTAAGAGGACAACCAACGTATATGTCACACAACGACCTAATCTCGATAATGTTGTCGTCCTAGTAACAACATATCATTTGGTCGCGAACAAGTTTAAGGACTCAAAGATAAATCCTCCTTTATCATAACATAAGTCCTAAGGACTTCATCATATAAGAGTTCATTTGAAGATGAAATGATGAATAATGCCAAATAATACTTTATTAATTTGTCAATTCATTTACAAAATTCAATCATCAATATGCTGACGATTGATATTTAGGATACAATTTCCAACAACTCCCACTTAGCCTAAAGCCAATCGGCACAGTATCTAATACCCATCTTCGACTTGTGTTCGTTGAACTCTTTGATGCCGAGGACTTTGGTAAATGGATCAGCCAGATTTTCTTTTGTGTCAATCTTCTGAAAATCAATATCACCTCGTTCTATAATCTCTCGAACTAGGTGATAGCGTCGCAGAATATGCTTGGTCCGCTGATGTGCTTTAGGTTCCTTTGCCTGAGCTATGGCTCCAGTGTTATCACAAAATATAGGAACTGGACCATCAATGGAAGGTGCCACTCCCAGCTCGGTGATGAACTTGCGCAACCATACGGCTTCCTTGGCTGCATCAGATGCTGCAATGTATTCTGCTTCACATGTAGAATCTGCCACTGTATGCTGCTTGGAACTCTTCCAGCAGATGGCCCCACCCTTAAGAGTGAAGATATATCCCGACACGCTCTTGCTATCATCTTGATCTGACTGAAAACTTGAATCGGTATATCCCTCAAGTTTTAAGTCAGAATCACCATAGACAAGCCACTGATCTTTAGTATTTCTCAAATACTTAAGGATGGTTTTTACAACCTTCCAGTGGTTGCTACCTGGATCAGACTGGTATCTACTCACTACTCCTAGTGAGTATGCCACGTCTGGTCTAGTACATGTCATGGCATACATTATAGATCCTACTGCCGAAGCATATGGAATTCTATCCATACTCTCTCTTTCTTGAGAGGTTGTCGGACAATCCCTTTTAGAGAGGATAATTCCATGGCCCATTGGAAGATAGCCTTTCTTGGAATTAATCATACTGAACCTTTTCAGTATAGTATCAATATATGTGGATTGGGATAATCCAAGCAATCTTCTAGATCTATCTCTATAGATCTTCATCCCTAGGATGTAAGATGCTTCTCCCAAATCCTTCATGGCAAATTGAGATGATAGCCAAACCTTTATTCCTTGTAATGCAGGAATGTCATTCCCGATTAAAAGAATGTCATCCACATACAAAACAAGAAATATAATAACTGAACCATTTGCCCATTTATAAATGCAAGGTTCTTCTTCATTCTTAATGAAGCCATATGATTTGATCACCTTATCAAATCATATGTTCCAACTCCGTGAAGTTTGCTTTAATCCATAAATGAATTTTTGAAGCTTGCACACCTTAGACTCATCTGCAGATATAAAACCTTCAGGTTGCATCATATACACCTCCTCTTCTAAATCTCCATTTAGAAAAGCGGTTTTAACATCCATCTGCCAGATCTCATAATCTAAGTGTGCTGCTATCGCAAGCATAATCCGAATGGATTTGAGCATTGCCACAGGAGAAAACGTCTCGTCATAGTCAATACCATAACGTTGACGATATCCCTTGGCAACCAGACGGGCTTTATAGGTTTCTACTTTTCCGTCTGCGCCCCGTTTTCTTTTGAAAATCCACTTACACCCTATGGGTTTAATCCCTTCGGGTGGGTCAACTAATGTCCATACATCATTGACCTTCATGGATTCCATTTCGGATTGCATGGCTCCAAGCCATGCATCAGAGTCATGCCTCTGCATAGCATCCATATAGGTGATCGGATCCTCATCGTTTTCATCAAGTTCGACAGGATCCCCGTCCTGGACCAAGAAACCGTAGTATCTGTCCGGCTGACGTGGTACTCTACCTGATCGCCTTAATGGTGCATCTAGGATGGGTTCTGGATCTGATCTAATCAAATCCGACTCAACTAGTTCAATAGATGGTGTCGGATCTTCTACATGTTGAACTTCCCTAAGCTCAACATTAGAGCTTTTAGTTCCTTCACTAAGGAATTCTTTCTCTAAGAAAACAGCTCTATTGCTTACGAATAACTTTTGTTCTTTAGCAAAGTAGAAGTAATATCCTTTAGTTTCTTTAGGATAACACAAAGAAACATTTGTCAGACTTGGGTTCAAGTTTGTCTGTCTTCAAACGTTTGACGTACGCTGGACACCCCCAAACCTTAAGGTGAGAGAGCATCGGCTTACGTCCAGTCCACATCTCATGTGGTGTTTTATTTACAGACTTACTTGGAACCTTATTTAGAATGTAGCAGGCTGACTCAAGAGCATATCCCCAAAAGGATATGGGCAGATCAGCAAACCCCATCATGGATCGAACCATGTCTAACAGAGTTCGATTTCTCCTTTCTGATACACCGTTATACTGTGGTGTACCAGGAGGAGTCCATTGAGAGAGAATCCCATTTTCTCCTAAATATGTCAAAAACTCACTGGTGAGGTATTCACCTCCTCGATCTGATCGAAGAGTTTTAATACTCTTTCCAGTTTATTTTTCTACTTCATTACGATATAATTTGAACATTTCAAATGATTCAGATTTATGTCTCATTAAATAGACATAACCATACCTTGAAAGGTCGTCTGTAAACGTAATGAAATATGAATATCCACCTCTAGCATCTGTGCTCATTGGCCCACATACATCAGAATGTACAAGGGTCAATAAATCACTGGCTCGTTCACCTTTTCCGGTAAAAGGTGATTTGGTCATTTTACTAAGAAGACATGATTCACAGGTTGTCAATGATTCACAATCATTAACATCAAGGATTCCTTCTTTACTTAACCTGTTCATCCTGTTCTTGTTAATATGTCCTAGCCTATGATGCCAAAGGTAGACATCCGTGACATTATCTATTTTAGGGCGCTTATTGGACTTGTACATTACATGAACAGGCTGTGACAAAATGTAAATGCCATTACTCAGAGTTCCATTCATTACAGCAGCACCATTCCAAATGATATTGCAATAATCCTTTTTTATTGATATTTCATAACCATTTTTGGCCAAAAGGCCTACAGAAATGACATTCAATAAAAAACTTGGACAATAGTGACAATCACTAAGGACATTTACATGAGAGCTAAATTCAAGTTTAAGAATTCCTAAAGCTAGAACTGGAACTGATCTTCCATCTCCAACATTCAGGAACCTTTCTCCTTCTTCAAACCTCTCACTGACTTGTAGCCCCTGCAACGAATTGCAAATATTAAAAGGACTACCGGTATCCAATACCCAGGTCGAATTATCACAAATAGAAAAATTGCAAGGTGTTATCATATAAGTACCTTGATTGGCAACTGATTGCCCACTTTTCTTAAGCCGGTTCGGATCGAGAGATGCAATGTAAAGAGGACAGTTCCTCTTCCAATGTCCTTGCTTCTTGCAGAAGAAGCACTCCGCCTTGCTCTGATCAGCCTTTTTATTCTTTTTCTGACTAGGCTGAGCATGGTGCACTTGTTTCTTTTGGATTTTATTTTTCTTTTTTCCTTTCTTAAAGGGGCGACCCTTGGATGAACCTCCCACAAAGTTCACCGTCTTCTTAAGAAGTTGGTGATCATTCTCAAACGTCTGTAGTAACCCCAACAATTGGTGATAATTCACTACAGGTTTCGTCATACGAAAATGAGTGAGAAAAGGACGGTATGATCCAGGCAATGAGTTTAGTATGGCATCCTTCCCCAATTGATCATGAAGGGGAAAACCAAGAGAGCTTATACGCTCGATCAACTCAATCATGTACAGTACATGATCAGTTACCGAGGTTCCATCTTTCATTCGGGCGCTGAAGATGGCACAACTAGTTTTGTGCCTCTCAACGTCATCAGGAACACCGAATGATTCATTCAACACTTGAATAATATCTTCCGGCTGCGTATTCTCAAAACGCCTACTAAACTCATCACTCATTGCTGCCAACATGATGCATCGAACAGTGATCCGGTCACTAAGCCACTTCTGATAAGTATCTCTAGCCGATCTTGATGCATTAGCAGCGGGCTGCTCAGGTGCTGGATCCGTTATCACATAAAGGATCCTTTCATGCTCTAGCACTATTTTCAGTTTCCTATGCCAATTATTAAAATTTGGACCAGTCAACTTGTCATTGTCCAACAATGAGCGAAGTGACAAATTAGTGGCCATTTCTGCATAAAAAAAAATTTGGCTGTTAGTATATGAATTGACTAAACACATTAGACTTGGACTTTAGTCTAAAGGTACTCCCACTATTTTATACAAATTGGTAGCCTCTACCTTCAATTCGAAAAATTACTCCTAATTCTTTAGTGGGCACTAGAACCCAATAGATCGCATATAGGCCCGAGTGTGGCTCGGCTAACCCATATGCACCTATTGGTAGGTTCTAAACCAGTTGCTTCACCAAGCAACTTCTAGTGATAATTTTGCCCTAGGTTCTTCGGCAGGCGTGTGGCGCCTCCACCGAATACCCTAGTCAGGTCCAACCATTAAATGATAGGGTTAAGTCTAATCAACTAATAGACGACCAAGCCCGAGTGTGGCTCGGCTCACCTGACCGCCTATTGAAGGTACACTTAACTCATCATATATTGAATGACAATTCCAATGCTTGATAAGTACCAGGCGTGTCGCGCCTCCAATAATTATCAAAGCATTGGACCCATTATCACCCAACTTAATGGGAGGCTATGACCTAGTTATTCCCATAACCATTTCATTTTAAGGACCTAATAATTTTAGAGGATTTCTTAATTAGGATAGATAAGAAGATCCGGTTAGTCTAATTTCTCCCACTGACTTCACCAAATCAGATTAGACTCAAACCGGTTAAGGAGGCACCTAAATCAGTCAAACTGATTTTCCTTATAGGCATGGGCTAACTCGAATCATTAAGTGATCCAATCAAAATGTGATTGACCATGTCGGCCAGGTAAGTGAGATCGGTGGAAGGGATATGCCATTAACTCGACAAAGATGAATCAGTGCGAGTAGCTCCCAATTAAAAACCACCGGTCAAAACTGCCAAACTTACCTTAGACACCGACTGGTTAATCAATTTCGATTTGATTACTCAAATGACTCGGGCTACACCTCTGAGCCTAAATCAAGTTCCATCTTGGTCTAATCAAAGATATGGACTTGATCCATCTACAACTATTGTAAATTGATCTAGAATTTTCTTGACCTAATCTAGTTACTACTTAATTAGATTTGATCAATTAATTCTATTTGTCCATGTATGATTCTAACCTTAGGTCTAACCCAATCCCAGGAACTTGATTCAAGCTAACCCATATGCCCAAAGAATTATGCAATGTCAATTAATTGAGTTACAATTCTATTTCATAACACTTAATTCTCAATTAAGTTTAGACTTATGAAAGTTTTGATCATTGCATATTTCTTTTTAATTACATATTAATTACAATCTTTCAGTTCTTAAAACATATTTTCAGATCCGAGTTTTTGTAATTAATCACATGTAATCAGATTTAATTCATGTTTAAGTCATTATATTTAATGTTCATGCATCACATATACATAACAACATGAATTAATACAAACAACATACATCTTATGTATTTGTTTTTTCACTTTTATTTTCAGATCTGATTTGTTCATTAAAATCAGAGATCATATAAATCATAAACTTTATTTAGATCTAATCTAAATAATATTATAATTTCAGATTTATTCATGTTACTAATCCTAACACAAACATGCATCATATGCATCCAAAATTTCAGATCTACTTAATCATGCATAATCAGCAATTAAATCAATCATAAAAAATACTTTAGATCTAATCTAAATATGTTAATGATTTCAGATTTAATTACAAGAATTAAAACATAAAAGTTTAAACATGAACCTGGCTCTGATACCACTGTTGGGGGGAGTCTCCACTCCTACATGGGTTCGGTCCTATTAAAAATAGGGTGACACCCATGTATACCTATCAGAGCACGCATCTCTATACGCCTCCGGATGGAGAGCCACGCTTCGTCACACGATCACGCGTGAGAGTTTCCGAAGATCGGTCACAACTCTTGGACCTTTGCTCTGATACCACTGAAAGTGAATCCTAGGTTCTTCGGTGTTAAGCATGCTGATTTTTTTTTATTATTTTTTTTAAAATCATGGCTGAACCTGATCGGGTTGCCTACGTACCTCTTCATAAGGGAGATCAAGCCATACGTAGTTCTTTTTAAGTTTTAAAATGCAGCGGAAAAATCGAATCAAACAATTTAATTCATGCATGCTTACAAGATCAAATCTAGAAATCAGCACCTTAAGAACACATAGGATTATACCGGAATCGTTTAAACAATTATGCTAAAACTTTCATGCATGATTAACTATCAGATCTGAAACTTAAGAACTCTATTCCGATTAATCTCCGAATATCCATCGAATGGATTCTGGAGATAACTCCGTGAGGAGCCCCAAAGGAGGGTAAAACCTCGGGGAATCAGACCTAGACCCTGACTCCAAAATAAAATATTGATGTGGGATTAATACCTTTTATGATGGAAGAAACTTATGGATCTGATCCTTGACTTCGCAGCCATGCACACGAATGGCCTCTATGAGAAGTACACGCGAAGCCCTAGGTAGATGGTCTTCCGCGGGAGTGCTAGCTCGCGCAGGAACGCAGCAATGGCTGAAGCTTTCTCCTTCTAAACACTCAACCTTTGATTGTTCTTCAAGGAGATGGAGGATGGACGTGAAGAAGAAGGAGAAGAAGGGATGGAGGCCCTCAGGGAATTTTTTCAGAATTTTTTGAAACCTCTAAATATGGTATATATTGAACCCAAGGCATGGGGGTCTTTTATAGCCAAAAGATCCCCCCACGTATCACACCTAATTTAGCCAACTAATTTGGCTGATAAAATTTCCAAAAAATTCTGGTGGTTTGACAGCTAAGAGGAGATAAAAATATCCAAATTATGTGCATTTTGGATCCCTAAAAGATAGGAATTCATGCATCCAAAGTTCAGCCGCAGACCACCCTATTTCATGCACCATGCAATCCCTACAAATTAGGAAATTCATCTAAATCTTTCTAGAAAGATTTAAGGCGCCATTTTTATAGGAATTATATCCTCACTCCTCCTCTCTTCTCACACCAATTTTTGGCCAAAAATAAAGAGGATAGGCATAGAAAATATTGGGAATAAATTAAGGTGTCATTCTTCTCCAAGAAGATAAGGATGGGTTCCTAAAATTTAGGAATTCTTCTCCTTATCCAATTCTGATTATTTGGACTCATAATCCTCATCAAATAAAGTCTTCTAATTGATTTGGATTAAGCCCAATCCAATTGGGTCAAGCTCAATCTACTAGGGTTGAACCCAATCCAATTGGGTCAAACCCTGATGCAGCCCAAATTGAATCCTATTCAATTTGGCTCAACCTAAGCTTAATTACTCAATCAAATTGAGTTCATTAGCAATCTAATTGCTAATTAATCCTCAAATAATTCAATAATTATTTTAATGCAACTTTTGCTTAGGATAATTTGTCAATCGAATTGACCAAATTACCCCTGAATGATTCTTAATCATCAATCAGCCATTTGATCAACCTAGAAACTTCTATGCGTGTGACCTCATAGGTTCGAACCTAAGCCGGTAGTATAGGAACGTCTTTCTATACTAATCGATGTGACCATCTAGCAATGGTACCCGACGTCCGGATAGGCCGAATATATGCGAAGCAAATATTCTGGAACCCTGGACTATGGTTACTGTATAATTCAATCCCTTTGACTCCTAATGCCAGGATGACTTAGAGCTCACTGTCAACCCTATAATTAGTACATCCATTATGTGATTAACTTTAGATATCCCGTGACTCCTCACTGAGATTACCCTGGCCAAGGTTTTGCTAAATTAATCACAAGACATTATCTCCTGTTTGCAGGAGGGGTCAATTCCATCTCGACTCACAACTGACTACGCAAGTACTTGACTGCACCCAGTGACCTTCCGTCACTGAATTAGAAATTCAGGTAGTCCGGTACCAAAGTACAGTGAGTTGCTTGCTAGTCACAGGTTGCGATCTCAGGTCAAAGGGCCAAACTTATACCCATATCCACATCTCTCGACAGTAGAGCGTTCCGGAATTGGTCACGTTCAGTGAAATGTACTCCTACACTTCACCTGTATGGCATACCAGTGTCTCCACACTCCTTGGTTAAGAGGACAACCAACGTATATGTCACACAACGACCTAATCTCGATAATGTTGTCGTCCTAGTAACAACATATCATTTGGTCGCGAACAAGTTTAAGGACTCAAAGATAAATCCTCCTTTATCATAACATAAGTCCTAAGGACTTCATCATATAAGAGTTCATTTGAAGATGAAATGATGAATAATGCCAAATAATACTTTATTAATTTGTCAATTCATTTACAAAATTCAATCATCAATATGCTGACGATTGACATTTAGGATGCAATTTCCAACAGACCCAACGTTGAGTCGACCCAAGAAAATTCTTGAGTCGACCCAACGTCGGGACCCCACTGTTAAAAGGGGGACCCGTGAGCTATCTAGGGCACTGTTTACACTTTGTCCTCTTCCGAAAACCTTATTCCCCACTCTCAAAACTCCTCCAATCATCTCCAAACAGTAGATTACTTCAAGATCTTGGAGAAATGGGACCCAAAAGAGCCGTAGCCAAGCGATCCGGGAGAGTCTCACGGATCCAACGTGCGGAAAGAGAAGCTACGGAGCCATCTACAGTGTCTCCACAATGTGAGACACGTGTAGAGCCACCTCCTCCTCCCTCCCCCTCAGTACAACTTGCAAAGTTTGCGGGGAGACCGGTTACAACGGGGAGAAGGATCCATTCCGAGTTCTTTGATCAAGAAGGGTTCCGTTTGGGGGAATGGATCCGAAGGCAAGGTTGGGAGTATCTTTGCTTCCTAGATGTGGTGATCTACCCCAGACTAGTTCGGGAGTTCTATGCCTTCCTCAAAACTGGGATGGGAGGGCTCATATCGGAAGTTCGAGGAGTTAGGGTTCGAGTTTCCGAAGAGAGTTTGAGTGAGTTGCTTCATCTCCCCTGCGAAGGAGCAACTCCAAAAAAGCCAGAAAACAAGTTGAGAGCCCTGCAGTTAATTCTTGAGAATGAAGACTTCGACTTCTCGGAGAAGGTTATAGCGAGCTCTCTTTCTGCAGAAATGAGGTTGTTGCACAACATCATTGATAGGATTCTATTTTCGAAGAGCGGAAGATTTGATCTCATTACAGAGCGAGATCTAGCAGTGATGGAGCATATTATTCAGGATATTCCCCTGAATCTCCCGGCCATGATACTGAGGCAGATGAGGAAGGTGATCTGCAACTCCAGAGTATCCCTGCCTTATGGTATGATACTCACCTTGATCTTCCGACAGCACGACATATCTGTCGAGGGGGAGGTCTCCAGGCATCTGCTTTTTAATGATACATACACTGCACGATCACTTATTCGCATGGGCTATGAGAAAGTAAACGGGCAGTGGGTTCGTACTGGAGCAGGGATTCAGGGTGATGCACCAGAGGGTGATGCACCAGATATTGGAGACCCTATCCCTGAGGATGAGGAGCATATGGATCATCCTACTGCACCTTTAGAGGCTGGACCATCGTCATCTGTTCCTGCGGGAGACACAGATGAGTTCTGGAGTAGGATGACTGAGCTTATGTCAGCTCAGGCGAGGACTATCACTGATGGGCTGACGAGCCGACTAGATATCATGTCTGCTGAGATCAGTGATCTGAGAGAGCAGATAGGAGCTCTACGGAGAGAGAGAGAGAGACTCATGGACCATCTGTGCCACAGGCTGCTGAGTCAGAGATTTCGGCGCAGAGTCATCCAGCTCACCGTGCTCCACGCCAGACTCAGTCTCATCAGGCTCGACCTCCCCTCGCCACTTATACTAGGAGGATGAGAACTAGATCACAGCCATTAGATACTCCCTAGGCTGATATTAGTATTTCTGTTTAGAGCCTAGAATAGGTATCTAGTTCTCATATGTATTTTGTGTTGATCATGTATTTTAAACTTTGATTGAGGAACATTGTATTTGTTTTTGTTTTTGGCATTATTGTACTAAAATGTTCCTATTTTGATCAATGAAGTTTAAATGTTTGTTATTTATTGTGTCTATTCGCATGCACCTATTTGATGATAACAAAAAGGGAGAGAAGTAAAGAAAGAGAAATAAGTTGTGTAAGAAAAGAGAAATAAGTTGTCAAACAAGTTGAAAATTATAATAGGAAAGCATATACATTTAAGGAGGAGCAATTTGTAACAATGAAAATGATCAAATCTAAAATTTCTATTGAATTTCAGAATTTGGCACATACCTTTCACACCTCGATACATAATCTGAAACTCATGCTTTATCTCAAATTTTTGAAGTTTCATCTTTAATGAAATATAAATGAAAGGGGGAGCAATTCAAAAAGTCAAATTGGAAACATTTGGATGAAATAGGGAGAGACTTCACTCTCATATTTGAAAAGCTGAAATTCAGCAACTTGAGCCCTTTTAAAACTGATTTTAAGATAAGTATCAATAGGCTCATACTCTATATTTTGTAATCATCAAAAAGGGGGAGATTGAGGATGATAGTGTTATTTTGATGATTAACAAGCAATAATCAAGAGTATGTTACAAGTTAATTTGATACTTCATTTATAAGTCTGTTACTCTCAGTATATTTGTATAATAAGATAAAGATGCATTTCATTGTTTATTTGGATGAATCTAACCTTGAGTTACAGCAAAGTGTGGATTAAGTCGACCCCAAGGATGATTGGGTCGACTCCGGCACATCAAGAAAGCATCTGGCACACTTCTGCAAAAATGGCACGGATGAACAGTAGTTGGGTCGACCCAAGGAAAGCATGAGTCGACCCAAACTTCAAGCCTCTCAAAGACTCAAGAAAACAGTTCTCTGGAAACACTGAGAGGGTCGACCCAAGAGGAAGTTGAGTCGACCCAAGCTTGAGTCGACCCAAACACTGAGAGGGTCGACCCAAAGGCAATGACAGAATACATGACAGAAAAGGTTCTCTGGAAACCCTGAGAGGGTCGACCCAAGTGGAAGTTGAGTCGACCCAACTGAACCTTGAGTCGACCCAAAGAAATGTTGAGTCGACCCAAGTGAAGGAAGGCTGAATTGCAAGTTTCTGTGGTTCTGAGAGGGTCGACCCAAGGAAAGGTTGAGTCGACCCAAGTGAAAGTTGGGTCGACCCAAGGACAGGTTGAGCCGACCCAAGCACGGGCAGAAGCATAACGGCTAGTTCTGCAGAAGTACTTTTTGTCCTTCCAACAGTGAGTAACGGCTAGTTTTTGAATTCTAACCATTGGGGCTTGTCCAATGGATGAAGGAAACTATTTAAAGTGGCACTATTCATCAGAAAGAACATCCTTTTGCAAAATATCAAAGAGTACACAAGAAAGACAAAGTGCCCTAATCTTCTTCATCCAAGTGCTTCATTCAAGAGTCAAAAGAAAGTGGTTGAGCAGATTCCAAGAGTTATTAAGAGCTCCATCCACCCTTAAAGAGTGAAGCATCCTTGACAAAGAAGAGAGAAGTCACATCAAGCAATAACTATTCTCTAAACTCTTTTTTGTAGATTATATTGTTATATTTGCTCATCTAGGAGCTTAAATCTTCTTACTTTGTTTATTAGACTCATTGTAAAGGTTAGTTGGTAAGCCCGCAAAACCAACGGTGTAGGTTGATTGGTGAACCCGTAAAACCAATTGTAAAGGTTCGTTGGTGAGCCCAGAAAACCAACTTAAGTTCGTTGGTGAGCCCGTAAAACCAACATAGGTTTTTGGTGATCCCGGAAAACCAAAGTGTAAAGGTTTTTGGATTGTGAGCCCGGAAAACAATCCAACTGTAATCCGCGGGATTATAGTGAATTCCCAAGGGGTCGCTTGGGGAGTGGACGTAGGTGCTTAGGAGAGCACCGAACCACTATACTTCTTGTTGTTTGTATTGTGATTTGTTTTAATTCCACTAACTCATCAATTAACATAAGTAAGATAGTTAAAAGTAAGAGAAACCAATTCACCCCCTCCTCTTGGCTTGTCACCTTGGACAACATTTTAGCACTTTTCTTTTTGTATGCACTCTTTTAATAAGAAAAACATCACTATTATAGCCTCATTTTTTCTCATTAACATGCGTTCTTCATTGATCATCAATAAAATCATTCATTATCACCAATTATCATTGAAATCTATAATAATTCAACCAGCATTGTGATCAAAGAAAGCTGAAAGAGGAGAGAAAATTATAGAAGCAAAAATAAACAAACATCCATGATCAATGATGGGAGGCAAAATGGATCGTCCTACCCCAGCGTGGAACCACTCAATTTCTACCAAGCAGACCTCAGAGCCGAGCAGGCCAGGCCTCGGCCTTGCTAAGAGTCAAGCCGGCCTCGGCTAGAGGCCAGGCCGACCTCGAACCCCGCTTAAGGCCGAGACGACCTTAGTCCTGTCAAAGAACAAATCTGGAAAGACATCTCCCGAATCCTCTGCCCGCAAGAATGATCTCTGTGATTCACACCGCCTCCAGGAAATGGCTAGCCGATCACAGCTCGGCCGAGACTTTAGATAACGGCCGAGACCCTCACCCTATAAAAAGGGGATAGGGAAAGGCCTTCGATAAGCCATTAAAAGACAAAGTAATTCAAAACACTCAGAAACCTCTCAAAAAATTTTGCTAACTTAAACATCGGAAGGCCCTCACCGGAATCCCTGGCCAAAGCTTTGTGCAGGTAACCCGGAGCGCAGGAGGTGGCTCCCTTTCTCCGCTTTCTCCGTCCCGACCGGCATCTTCTCGGCTTCCTCCGGCGTGGTCACCGTCAGGCCAAATTTCAACCACAACATCTGGCGCTAGAGGAAGGGTCTAAGTCATGATCATGAGATTGAGGAGTTGAGGAGCTTCTAATGCATCGAGGCGCCGAGCACCAACTCTCGGCAACTTACTCCAAAGTCCACCCCCTGCGGCACCGGTGGATCAAATTTCTTAGGTCCAGCTAGAGCAGTTTAATCTTCTCGTCCAGCAAGTCTAAACACTCACCGCGGCCGTTCAAGGCCTGCAGCAAGCAAGAGCCCAGCCTGCACCCCCTCCTCGTTGGCGCGAGTCGTTAGGACGACGCTCGCAACGTCATTCCTCTGCCAGGCAGTGCGCGATGGCCGACGAAAGGGAGCGTCGCCACTACCGAAGCTCCCACCAAGCTCGATCCCTAAGCCAGGAGGGCTTGTCACGCAGCCATCACCCTGAGAGCCTGTGCCGAAGTCTGATGCCCCAAGCACAGGAACAACCATCGGAGGCAAGGTCCACCCCATGCCGAGCTGCAACAGAAGCCCAGCCCGTCGCCGAGCTTGACAGAAAAGTTGAGGAGTTGGAGCGACAGATCCAGGTGCTCTGAGACCAAGGCCCGAAGCGTGACGCCGATCTCGAATTCACAACTGAGTGTCCATTCCCTCGATGGATCGTTGACGAGCTGACCCCCTTGAGGTTCAAGATGCCGCAAATTGAGCCGTATGATGGCTCGTCCGACCCTCTGGATTATTTGGAAAGCTACAAAGCCCTTATGACACTCCAAGGGACAACAAACGCCCTACTCTGCAGGGCCTTTCCGGCAACTCTCTGCAAGGCAGCCCGCATTTGGTTTTCCAGGCTAAGGCTTGGCTCGGTTCTACCTTTTGAGCAGGTGGGCAGTGATAAGTGCTTAATAATCTATAATTTAGTTATCTTTTCATAGCACTTATCAATGTTTTTAAAATGATAAATATATATTTTACCATAAAATTAAATAAACATTGAAATGAATTTAAAATATGGTAAGAGGTAAATAATTCTTTTCTCAAAACAGACTCTAAACTTGTCTCTCTCCTGGTTATAATCTTTCATGAAAACATATAAGGAGGAGATTGTGTTGACCCGATTTGGTAACCTGATGGAGTTGTAATCAAGCTAAGGTTATAATTAAATGGGTTTTGGTCCTGATTCGATCGAAAGTTATAATTAATTTTGTATGGGGCAGAGGTTTGATTAACCCTTTTTATTAGGTCACGGTCCTGTTTTTAGTCTTGTCTGGTCGAGTTCGATCTGAAGCAGCTTAGCAAGAATTAAATTTAAATAACATTAGGCTCGAGAACAAGTTCAAGCAAATCAACGATCATGACCAACCTTAAATCTAAAGCCAATTCCCTAACTAATCCCACTCCTTTCCCACGACCACAATCCAAGCTTCCCAGCGCTGAAACAGGGGAGACCTTTTTGCAACCGTTGATTTCGAATACTTCCCATCCGCCCTCGTTCCAAAGCAACAGGAGCCCGTGCAGCCAGCGACCGAGTAGAAGGCCAAATCCTCTTCATCCGGATCGATTCCCAGCACCAAGCCTGTGATTCAGCCCCCCACCGCGTCCATGCCACGCCCAGCTTCCCAACAGCCAAGAGTCCACAGCCTGCACTTGCTTCGGAACAGGGCCGAGACCCATGGAATCCTCACGTGGTAAAAACCAATCCTCCCAGCGATGCAGCACCTCCCGTCGATCCAGCAGCCGGCGACCAGCTCCTCCGCAATCACCGTGCGTGCAGCCAGCATCCCAGACCATCCGCTCGTCCCAGCACATTCACAGCAGCAGAATAATTGCAGCACCTCCCGTCGATCCGGCCCTCCGCTTCTATTCTCTCCGTGATGCATCCAAGATCCCGGCATTTTAGCCTCTTCCGTTGTCCATGACGCACCTGGACCCACCTCCCGGAACTCCAGCACCCCAGCAAAGCCGCGAGAGTCTTTCCGGATTTCCTCACGCGTCCGTTTCTTCTTCAGCCAGCATCCCGGAAGACCCAATCCCAGCCGCATCGTCCTCTTCCGCGTGCGACCTGGTCGATAGCCTCCTCCCAGCGATCCCGCAGCACCCTCCATTCCGGATCCGCTCCTCTCAGCGTCTCAGCCTCTTCTAGCCGTCCGCAATCCATCCCGGCCGCCCGTGATTCTCCCCCAGATTTCAGCAGCCCGAGATCCATTCCCCCTTCCCGAATGAGCACCCCGGACGATCCTCTCCACGCGATCCATTATTGGCTTCTAGGAGGAGTCTATATAAGAAGAAAGGAGGGGCGGTGGCAAAGGGAGAGCTGGGTTGTGAAAGAAACAGGGGAACCCCTGTTTCGGTGAAGAGAAGAAGAGGGGCTCGGTTGAGAAGAAAAAAACAGGGGAGACCCCTGTTTCGGTGAAGAAAAGAAGCCACCAGCCGAGAGAAAAGAGAGAAAAAGAAATAAAAAAAGAGAGAAAAAGGGGGGAAAGAGAATATTTTGTGATATATTGGGAATGATGGGAGGTGAAGGCTTTCTTTTGAAGATGGGAGGTCGTCCGGAAGCCATGCTCGGCTAAACGTCTAGTCTAGGGCTGGATGAAGCCCTAGCAATGTATCAGGGCATTGTAGTTCTTATTTTCTTTATTATTTTGGAGCTTGTTTAAATTCTTATCTTCAATGAAATATTTCTTTTATGATGTTTAAACCTTGAGCATGCCACTTACTAATCATGTTTGCTAAAGTAGTTTAAGATGATTCATGCCTAGGAAGATGAAGTGTGCTGCATCCTAGATTTGCATACTTAGGTAGACACTTCATGCTACACCGAAGATGGATCTTCCTAACACTCTTTATGCTTTTATTTTAAAAGGCTTGTAGCCAATTTGCATGCCTCTCCAAAAGATAAAAATTAAGAACACAGTCACTAATGCAATGCTACGCGGTGGATTCCAAACCCTAGATCCATTTACTTTGATAAATTTCAATTCATACTCATAGATTAATTTAGTTAAATCGAGTTAGCACATCCTTCTTCTTGATTTATTTTTAAAAGAAAAATAACTTATTCTTCAATCCATGTGGACCGACACCCGTAATCACTATCCTACAGGATACGTGCTATTGCGTGGTTTACTTTTGAAATTGAAAGAACCGATCAATTTTTGGCGCCGTTGCCGGGGATTGCTTGCATAGTTATTTTTCCTATCTTTAAAAAAAATTAATTAATTAAAAAAAAAACTTTCAAAAAAAAATATATAAAAAAAAATTATTTTCTATTATTGTATTTTTTTTGTCTCCTTTTTCTCTTCTACTAATTTTTTTTTTATTTTTTCTTTTGGTCTTATTTGATCAGGAATCGAAGAGGAGATCTGGGCTATCGAAAAGGAATGCTTTAGAGGTTTGCTTAAAAAAAATTTTAAATTGCTGGAGAAATTCTCTTTGGTAACCTCTAAACCTTTCTTATTTAAATTAATTATTAGCTTGAAATTTTGTGGTGATTGTTTGATTTTAATTTTAGCAAAAGTGTGAATGTACGCTTGATACACATACACAAATTAATCCGCACATAGTAAGGGCAATCACCCCAACAAGATAAGAGCCGGATTTCATCACCGGACTCTTGCCCAATTTAGGTGAACTCAATCTCACATAGTGCCACTTTAATTAAAATCAATTAGACGTTGGCTCCTAGGGACATTCGAGCTCAATAGGACGAAGATCACCAAAAGTTGCACCAATTTCGCTCTGTGGCTTAGTTGATGTCTAGGCAAGCTTTGTCCCTATAAGGGAGACAGTTCATCTGTTCGAGGCAAGAGGGTTTTAAGTGGGACCTTTGCGAACGCATCATGACCCCTCCACTTACCTGGGAGCTTACCTGGTCAACTCGGTTAATTAGACCGGATTGGAGGCTTAGGTGCCCTCTTCAAACCAGTTAGGAGCTGTCTAGTGGTTTTAGGACAAAGACTAGGATTGATATGCTTTTCTCTTTTATTGCATGCTTGACTGATCGAGTACTAGTGTATGCAAGGGAGTCGTTCTAGAGTACTTGACCTATTACCATTTGACCCTGAAATAGAACGAACCATTAGGAACATTCGAGCTAAGATCAAAACATTAGGATCATCCCCACCTCTTAAGATAGCTGAAGAACAACCCAAACTCCTGAGGGAGTACTTTACTCCCACCATTTATACTTCCCCATCTTGCATTCGATTACCTGAAGTAGCAGCTGTACAATATGAAATAAAATCTAGTGTGATCCAAATGCTCCCATCTTTTTATGGGCTCACCAATGAAGACCCATATAAACACCTAGATGAATTCCTTGAGATTTGCACCACTGTCAAGATTCAGAACTTCACTGATGATGCTCTGAAACTTAGATTATTTCCCTTCTCCCTTAAAGATAGAGCCAAACAATGGCTGAATTCTTTAGAAGCCAACTCGATTCATTCTTGGGATCAAATGCAACAAGAATTCCTAAAAAAATAATTTTCCATAGGAAGAACGAACCAGTTTAGACGTGCCATTACAAGCTTCTCCCAAACTGAGGGAGAAGAATTTCATGAAACTTGGGAGAGATTTCGGGACCTAATCCGTAAATGCCCTCATCATCAAATACCTAAGTGGCAGCTAGTGCAATGTTTCTATGACGGATTGACTGAACGAAACCGTCAGATGATCGATGCTGCATGCGGGGGGACTTTCATGCTTCGAAATGAGCATGAAGCATGGCAACTATTTGAAAATCTTAATGAAAACTCCCTCCACCATGCTTCATGTTCTCGTCAAGCACCCCCTAATTTTCACAAAAAAGGGGCCATTTGTGAAATAAGTCATTCTATGGACCTGTCTAGCAAGGTAGATGCATTGTCCCATAAGATTGACCAACTAATGATAGGAGATGTCGTTAGCTCTTCCCAAGCACAAGTATGTGCTATCTGTTCTAGCCCATCGCATCCTATTCATGAGTGCCCCTCAGCACCCCAATTCCCCGAACTCGTGCAAGAACACATCAATGCTGCTCAAACACAGCCCAGACCGGGTAATGACCCATTTTCCAATACATATAACCCGGGTTGGCGGAATCATCCAAATTTTTCTTGGAGGCAGCAAGCTTCGAATAATACCCAACCCTACTCCCAAAATTTTCAAAACCCTCAGAATTTTCATCTCTACCATCCCTCAACTCAATTTCAACACCCTCCTCCTCCAACCCAAAGAAATACAGCCTTTGAGGAGAAAGTGTTGACTGCCCTTCAAGGTTTGGAGGCAAACACACAACTATTGCACTCTCACACGCAATCAATTGCTAAGCTAGAATCCCAAATGGGTCAACTAGCCAATGCATTAAACAAGCGAGAGGAAGGTAAGCTTCCAAGTCAACCAATGAGTAATCCTAGGGGACAATACGTGGCTCAAGAAACTCGACTAAATCATGAGCAAGCCAATGCTTTGACTACCCTAAGGAGTGGACGTATAATAGATAATAAGGTTGGGGAGGGTAACAATAAGGAAGGTGAAGAAGAGGAGAGGAATATATCACATGAAAACCCAAAACCTTCTTCAGCTAGTCCACCATCTGCCACAACCCACATTCCAAAGGCTCCATTCCCTGAAGCACTTAATGCACCCTCTCCCTTTGGCAAGAAGGGAACTTCATTAGAAGAGATGATGGAGGTCTTCAAACAAGTTAAAATCAACCTCCCACTCCTTGATGCCATCAAACAAGTTCCCTCCTATGCCAAATTTCTCAAAGACCTTTGCACCCAAAAGCGAAAATCTAGGACTCATGTGCCTAAAAAGGTTCTCCTAACTGAACAGGTAAGTTCCATTCTCCAACACAACACCCCTCCAAAATTCAAAGATCCTGGCGCTCCCACTATTTCCTGTGTCATAGGAGATAACTCCATTGATCGAGCACTTTTAGATCTAGGGGCAAGTGTGAATCTTCTACCCTATTCAGTCTATGAAAAATTTGGGTTAGGTGAATTAAAACCTACCTCGGTGTCCTTACAATTGGCTGATCGATCTGTGAAGATACCACAGGGGATGATTGAAGATGTTCTTGTTAAGATAGACAAATTCTATTTTTCAGTAGATTTTATCATCCTTGATATGGAACATGTGCCCAACATAAAAAAACAAATCCCTGTGATTCTTGGTCGTCCCTTTTTAGCTATAGCCAATGCATGTATCAACTGTAGAACTGGGGCAATGGATATATCATTTGGGAACATGAAAATTAAGTTGAATGTGTTTCATGCCGCTGACCAACATGTGAGGGAAGACGAGTGTTGCCTAATTGATGAAATGGATGATCTTGTAGAGGATGCCCTTCCCTATATCTTAGCAGATGACCCCTTAGAGGCATGTTTGGCCCATTTTGACATTGACAACTTTGATATAGACAAGGCCATAGAAGAAGTTAACATCTTACTCGACAATCAATCTCCCATGTGTTCCCTTCCTTGGAAGATCCGACCTGAACCTCTTCCCCCTATTGCTAGCGCACCACTTTGTCCTTCCATTGATTCTCCACCTAAACTTGAGTTAAAACCACTTCCGACAACTCTTAAGTATGCCTTTCTAGGACCAGAAGATACCCTCCCTGTAATCATCGCGGCCAACTTATCTACTGAACAGGAGGGTAAACTTTTAAGGGTGCTAGAAGAGAATAAACATGCCATAGGATGGTCTGTAGCCGATTTGAAAGGGGTTGACCCCTCTGTTTGTATGCATCGAATTCATCTCGAAGATGATGCAAAGCCCACCCGAGAAATGCAAAGAAGACTCAATCCTAACATGAAGGAGGTAGTCAAGAAAGAAGTGGTGAAATTATTAGATGCCGGAATCATTTATCCAATTTCTGATAGTAAGTGGGTGAGTCCGACACAAGTGGTACCCAAGAAATCAGGTATCACTGTGGTTGAAAATACGGAAGGAGAATTGATACAAACACGCACAACCACAGGTTGGCGCGTGTGCATTGACTATAGAAAACTTAATTCGATGACTAGGAAAGACCATTTCCCTCTACCTTTCATAGATCAAATTTTGGAACGGTTGACTGGTCAAGATTTCTACTGCTTCTTAGATGGTTATTCTGGATATAATCAAGTACCTGTTTACCCGGACGATCAAGAGAAAACCACTTTTACTTGCCCATTTGGGACATTTGCATATAGGAGGATGCCTTTTGGACTATGCAATGCACCCGCAACTTTTCAACGATGCATGATGGCCATTTTTTCAGATATGGTGGAAAACTTTCTAGAAGTGTTCATTGATGATTTCTCAGTTTTTGGCCTATCTTTTGACGATTGTCTGGACAATTTGACCTTAGTTTTGAAAAGATGTAAGGAGACCAACCTAGTATTAAGTTGGGAAAAGAGCCATTTCATGGTTAAAGAAGGCATAGTTTTAGGACACGTCGTGTCCAAGAGGGGCATTGAAGTAGATAAAGCCAAAGTCGATCTTATTTCCCATCTCCCTCCACCTAAAACTGTGAAACAAATCCGATCATTCCTTGGCCATGCTGGATTCTACCGTCGCTTCATTCAGAATTTCAGTAAAATTTCCAAACCCTTGTGCAATCTTCTTGCCAAGGACACTCCCTTTGTCTTTAATGAAGCATGCGAGGAGGCATTTGAAAATCTTCGCTTGAAATTGACCACTGCACTATCATACGGCCCCCTAATTGGACCCTTCCATTTGAATTAATGTGTGACGCATCCGACTATGCAATTGGGGTAGTTTTAGGGCAACGGCTAGATAAAGTACCTCATGTCATCTACTATGCTAGTAAAGCACTCTCAGATGCACAATTGAACTACACCACCACTGAGAAAGAGTTATTAGCTGTAGTATTTGCGCTAGACAAGTTTCGATCTTACCTCTTAGGATCCAAGGTTACCGTATTCACTGATCATGCTGCCCTTCGACATCTTCTTGCAAAGAAGGACACCAAACCCCGTCTGATTCGATGGATTCTTTTACTACAAGAATTTGACTTATAAATTCGTGACAAAAAAGGAACTGCAAATGTCGTAACGGACCACTTATCTAGGATTCTTCTTGAGCCCTCTAGGAATACCTCACCCTTACATGATGCTTTCCCAGATGAACAATTATTTGGGGTACAAGGAATGAAAACGCCATAGTTTGCAAACATAGTAAATTACCTGGCCATAGGACGAATTCCTGATGATTGGTCAACTCAAGACAAGAACCGATTCTTTTCACAAGTGAAATTCTATTATTGGGATGATCCCGATCTATTCAAGTATTGTCCTGATCAAGTAATCCGTCGATGTGTCCCCGAATGCGAATTTCAAAGTATTCTTTCATTCTGCCATTCACAAGCTTGTGGGGGACATTTTGGGGGCAGAAAAACTGCAGCAAAAGTTTTACAGAGTGGATTTTATTGGCCCACACTTTTCAAAGATGCCCATAACTTTTTCCAAACTTGTGAACGGTGCCAACGGATGGGTACCATCTCCCGTAGAGATATGATGCCTCTCAATCCTATTTTAATTGTAGAAATCTTTGATGTATGGGGTATTGACTTTATGGGCCCTTTCCCACCATCCTTTGGTTTCGAATACATTCTGGTAGGGGTTGATTATGTTTCAAAATAGGTAGAAGCTGTCGCCACCAAAACTAATGACCACAAGGTTGTGATTAAATTTTTACATGAAAACATCTTTTGTCGTTTTGGCACACCCCGAGCCATCATCAGTGATGGGGGATCTCATTTTTGCAACCGGTCTTTCGAGGCTTTGGTTCGCAAATATAACATCACCCACAAAGTTGCTACCCCATACCATCCCCAAACAAGTGGACAAGTCGAGGTGTCCAATAGGGAGTTAAAACACATCTTAGAGAAAACGGTACGTCCCGATAGAAAAGATTGGTCTCAAAGGATAAATGATGCACTTTGGACCTACCGTACTGCCTACAAAACTCCTATTGGCATGTCTCCCTACCGATTAGTTTTTGGAAAAGCTTGTCACTTACCAGTAGAACTTGAACATAGAGCTTTCTGGGCTATCAAAAAGTTTAACTTAGACATGGCAGTAGCTGGTCCTCACCGAAAACTCCAACTAAGTGAACTTGAAGAATTACGCAATGAGACTTATGAAAATGCTAAAATTTATAAAGCAAGGACTAAGGCTTTTCATGATAAAAATATTAACCGTAAGTCCTTCGAACCTGGTCAAAAGGTTTGGCTGTTCAATTCCAAGTTGCGACTCTTCCCGGGTAAACTTCGCTCCAGGTGGGATGGACCATTCGTAGTGAAAAAGATTTCTCCTTATGGTGCAGTAGAAATCCAACACTTCAATGGTGGACATATTTTAAAAGTCAATGGTCAAAGGTTAAAACCTTATGTGGACTGTATTACCGATGGACAATTGATCGAATCCCTTAATTTGACGAACATTGTTTATCAAAATAATTAAGGATGCACTGTGTCTGGCTGAAGACAATAAACTTAGCGCTTGTTGGGAGGCAACCTAATTCTCTTAAATTTCTTTAACATTGAGGACAATGTTAGGTTTAGGTTTGGAGATATTTTTTAAGTATTTTTAAGCATTTTTGGTTTTATTTGCATCTCTTGCATTCGTTTTCACTTCACAATGTCAGGTTTATGTTTGGGGGTATTCATCTTGATTTTCATCCCAAAAAAAAAATTAAAAAAATATAAAAATAATAAAAAAAATGTGTTCATTTTTAAAATAATAATAAAAAAAATTAAATTTAAAAAAAAGTTTTTGCTTTTAAAAACCTAATTTCTATACATTTATGTGAGAATGATAAACACACAAGGTATATAAAATCTAAACAGCCCAATGACTAGTCAGAAGTAATACAAATTTAAGTTCTTTTTATTAAGTCTCTCTTAGGGAGTTGTAAGCTAATTAATACTTTGGAATTTCACTACACACTGGCCGACCCTTCTAAGGTCTAAGCTCGACATTATGTTGATAGTATAGTAGCAACCTTGGACCCTGATGAATTATTTATCGAATCCAAAAAAAAAAAAATCATCAATAATAATGGATTTAGTCAGGAACATCGAAAAGGGCTACCTATTGTCAAGGATCAAGTGGGCTTGTGATGAGAACTCTGAGCATAAGTCCGTAGGGGAGTCTTGATGCCTGACACCTTGTGCCAACTGGTGTGAGAGTTGTCGACTGATTGCTCGTTACACGAAGAAATCACCACAAGAGTAAAAGTGCACAATATATATATAAAAAAAAGGAACAAAAAAAAAAACTCTGTATTGACCTTGAAAAAGACAATAGTGTGAAAGCCGTCGTTGTAAAAATTCGAGCAAACTAGAATATTATAGATAAAGCCCGTGAGGTACTCAAGTAAATATCCACAACTCTCGAAATTCTGCAGATAAGATGATTTTGAATCAGTGAACAGGTCCTTTCGACCAATCCTTGGAAACTACTAGTCTTTGCAATATTTTGTTGATCCAAACCCTTAGCTTGTGTACGGTCCAGATTTTGTTAGATGTATGCCCTAGAAGCCAATTTGGCTGACACATTGTTGATTCTAGGGACATAATTTTGTACTTGACTGTTTATTATTGAATAAATAAAAGGCATCTTTTCATTCATATTATTTATGTGTCTATGAATCGTCCAAGAAATTAATAAGATGATGATACATATTCTCAAGAGTTGAGAATTTGAGCCATGTATCATTGGTGATTAATTTCTAAATGCTCCTGATCAATGGATCATCACGAGGACGGTGATCGATCCGATCAGTGCACAGATCACTTTCCTTCTGGATGGATGAGACTTGAGTCCACAGTGTAGGGACACTGAAGTGATAGTGCAGGTGCTTGTTAGAGAACAAGGGTACTGAGCGTGACCAAGACAAGAAGTCACTTGGATGTCTATCCACTCGTCAGTGACTTGCTTGATGTTGCAGTAGTGTGACTGGTCCTTTGACCTGCGGTGCTTCGGCTACTCACAGTGAGGTTTTTGTAGTTTGACTGCACACATACATAGTCTCTAGCCATATGGGTCCATGCAGTGTAGATTGGCTGCAGTAAGTTCACTGTAAGAGTAGGGTATGCACCTATAAGGAATCTATCGACCTTGATAGAAGAGGAGTGATCCTATGTGATTTGTTAGACTGAGTTCTAAGACCTTGGCCAGGGCAGTAATATAAAGTGGAAAAAGAGTTTTTCACTATCGAACTCGAGTCGAATAAATCTTGACATATGACAGACGATGGGGTTTGACGAGTTGTCCATGACCTCCGTCCTGTAGGGATCCACGATAGTAGGACTGTATCACACGTTAACTGCACCTAGAGGTTCATCATTCCATTCTGCTGGGTAGCCACTACATGCTGCTAGGTGTCACTGGTGGATGGTGGGACTCATAGGGATTATCTTGATGATCGATAAACCCTAACGAGTTGAATTGGAATCGTTCCAACCCATTGAAAGGAGTTTTCAATGATATAGTGATAGAGATCACAATATATCTCACTACCAGTCAGAATAGAACCTATGGGGTCACACACACTAGAAGTATTGACCGATCCGATGGTTGAAAAGTGATTATGAATCACGAGTAATCAATTTGATTGATAAGAAGTTGAAGAAGGAACAAAGGGGATTAATTAATTGGACTTGAAACAAGAGTCCTACTTCGGGTAGGATTCCTAGAGTCCCAATTGGATTAGGACTGGGAATCCTAGTTGGAGTAGGACTGGAATTCCTACTTGGAATAGGATTCCTACAATCCTAATGAGATTAGAAATTTTGAATTAAAATTGGATTCCTACTTGGAGTAGGATTCCTAAAAATCCTAATTGGATTAGAACTTCAGATTCAAATAGAGTCCTAATTGGATTAGGACTAAAATTAAACAAATCCTAATTGGATTAGGATTCCTTAAGTCTAAATTAATTATTAATCTAATGAATCAACATGACTCCTAATTGGATTAGGATTGAAGAGTTCAATTGAGTCATGGTTCATTCAAGTCCTAATTGGATTAGGACTAGCATAGATTGAACCCAATTTGGCCAATCCTAATTAGATTAGGATTAAACCATGAAAGAGGGAACCTAATCCTCTTTGGAAGAGGATTAGGCTAACCAAGTAAGAGGGGCATCAGCCCCTCTCCACTTGATTAGGTGCGGCATGAAGAGAGAGGGGGCCGGCGCCCCCTCTTGGAAAGTTGTCAAGGGCTCCTAACTCGTAGGAGCCCTTCATCCTTATTAAAGGAGGACTAGGGCCGGCGCCCTAGTTGAATCGTTTTCCTCCTCTTCAAGCCGTGGAAGCCCCCTCTCCTCCTCTTAGTTGCAGCCGCCATCAGCAAAGGAAAGGGAAGAGGAGGCGTCTCCCTCCTCTTGGTCTTCTTCCTTGGCTCCAACGCATGAAAAGAGAAGAAGGCTGCAGGGATTCTTCTTCTTCCTAGTCTTCATCCTTCTTCTTCCTCCTTCCAAGCACAATCAAGAGTTGATTGAGAGGGAGGACATCAGCCATCAAAGCTATCTCTGCAAGGGAGCTAGCACCCCGGTGAGATAGAGAGCTTGGATCGGATCCTGCTTCGTGTGGATACCCGTAGAGGCCGGACGTTTGAACGGCTTCAAGCGAACCCTCTTCCAAAAACCACGAATTCAGATTTGCGGTGATCATCTACCCGCGCAAGGTGAAGATTTGATCTTCCTAATAGTTCTAAAAGTTTTAATTCTTACCTAATTACGAAAGGTCTCGAAACAACGTTCATGCGATGAACGTCGATCCCGCACATGCCTCTTCCGCTGCCATCTGATTTAATTTTTGAAATATCAGCGGCATGGGCGGGTTCCCAACAGTGGTATCAGAGCCTAGGCTTCGTAGATTAAGGTAGGAATTAAATATCTAAAGGCTTATTAGATCTGAAAATTGAATGATCATGCATGCTGAAAAATTCTGCATGCAGATTTTTCAGGGGTGCTGATTTTTTGTATGCTGATTTTTATGTGATAAAAAGATGATTCTAATTGCATTGTTAATGGGATTACAAAGTTTAGAATCATGATTAGCATGATCAGCGACCTATATCATGATATAATCAGTTAGTTTTCAGATCTGAAAATTATAATTGTTGCATACGGTGATGATCATAGGATTCAAACCCTTTTGGTATCAAATGTAATGACCTGCGATGTGATCTGCGATGTCATGTAATTTTTTAGATGCTTGCATGCATCTTATTTGATGTTTTGAGAGGCCTGCGTGCCTCCTAAAAGGAGATGTAAATTATTTTTATTTTTATTTTACATCTGGTTGTATTTCTGTGATGTGATGTACATCAACGATCAGGTTGAAGCAAAGGCATGAGATGAAAGGTGATCTAAGCGGTTGATGGCGATGGGATCAAGAGTTGATCAGGGATCGAATCAAGGAGGCTTGGAACCAATTCAAGAGTTGAAGACCACTTGATCGATTGATGTGCATGTGCTTGTAATACGACCTAATTAGAATCCATGATCATCACCTATTTAAAGTTTAACTTTATTTGATGCTGCGATTATAACTGCTTGTGATGTACCGTTTGCATGTGATGTGAATGCGAGTCGGGTAGATAGGCTTACATGTGATGTAGCAAACCCAATTGAGACCTAAATCAAAACCTCCTCAATCAAGTCGAGAGTGAACCGACATGAGCAAGTCATATTAGATTAATTGATCTAATTGGTGTCTAGGAAAGCATGAAAGGTGGTTACTTAATTAGGACCTTACTCTCTGAGTAAGGGGAGCCTCCCACCTGCTTACCTGGCCAATTGTTCGATTACCTCTTATGAAGGGCTCAAGTTGCAAACACTAAGACCTGATTAACCAATATTAAGTCAATAGGTCTTCCACTGTAGTAGAGCTGCTAAGGCCTTTCTGATGTTGATTTGTCTCGGCTGGACACAGTGGTCAAGTTGCATCGGGGGGCTGGACCTCTCTATAGACATGAGATGTTGTAGGGTAAAGGTGGGGTTGGGCACCAATAACTGTTAGGTGAGGACCCAATGACGACTTTATTCCTACGGTTATACGGTGGGTCTGACTTAACTAAGAAATGGGACCAATAACTGTTAGGTGAGGTCTTCATGGCTTAGAGACCAAGTTGCACTGCAACATGCTTGAGAAGCATTGTACAAGAGTTGTACACTCATCCATCTATGTGTCACCAATAACTGTTAGGTGAGGTGGCATGTAAATCGGTGGGACCGCAGTACCCACTAGAAACCCTAGTCGTGTGGGATTTCCGTTTTCCTACCAGGGGAGTGTGAGGAATTCGAGAAAATAGTGGGAGTTACATTTGTTCTAAAAGACCTTAGAACAGATTAGGATCAAGTACAAAAGTCTAACTAGAATCTTTACTCTTTGCAGATACAATGTCGGCTTCAAACCCTCTGACCCGTATTCTTGAGACCAACCGACTGACCGGAACCAATTACAAAGACTGGCTTAGAAATCTCAAAATAGTTTTGGACTATGAGAAGATAGGCTACATACTCGATTCAGATATCCCCACACTACCAGCACGTCCCACTGATGTTCAGCGTGAGTTGCATAAAAAGTGGTTGGATGATGACATTAGAGTAAAATGCTATATGATGGCATCCATGTCTAATGAACTCCAATGCCAGCATGAAAATATAAAGACTGCTAGGGACATACTGGCACACCTGCAAGAGTTGTATGGTGAGCAGAGTCGCACAGCTCGTTTTGAAGTGTCCAAGAGGCTTTTCAAAGCGAAGATGCGCGAAGGGCAGTCTGTCCATGATCACGGTCTGACCATGATCAAGGACCTAGAGGAGCTTGAGAAGCTCGGTATGGACATGCACAAGGAATTACAAGTGGATTTGATCCTACAGTCACTTCCTGATTCATTTGGTCAGTTTATAGTAAACTACCACATGAATAAGATTGAATGCACTAAGACTGAACTAATCAACATGTTGGTAACTGCTGAGGGAGCCTTGAAAGGTTCAAGGGGCAATGTCCTTGCTGCTGAGTTGACTTCTGGTTCCAAGAGAAAGTCTACTTGGAAGAAAAAAAAGCCTGCAAAGAAGCAGAAGAAAGACAAGAAGCCAAAGAAGGAAGTTCAAAAGAAAAAGGCTAACGACAAGGGAAAATGTTTCCACTGCAATGTCGAAGGCCACTGGAAGAGATACTGTCCTTCATACCTCGAGAGCCTGAAGAACAAGAAAGGTGACACACCTTCGGAAGGTATAGACTTGCTCATAATTGAAACTAATCTAACGGTTTCTTCTACTTCTAGTTGGGTTATAGATTCTGGTTCTAGTGCTCATTTGTGCACTACCATGCAGGGTCTAAAGGAAAGTAGAAGGCTGGCGGAAGGTGCGGTAACCCTTCGGGTTGGCAACGGGGCAAAAGTTGCTGCTGTGGCTGTGGGCACCTACCATCTGCGACTACCGTCTGGATTTAGTTTAATACTTAGAGACTGCTATTATGTACCTGTTGCTAGCAGAAATTTGATTTTTGTTTCATGTCTAGCACAGGAAGATCATGTTTTTACATTTGACAAAGACTGCTGTTCTATTTATTTAAGAAATAAAATAGTCGCACGTGGTTTTATGATTGACAGTCTCTATCATTTGCATATGGATGTATCTGTGAATGTTACCGAGCAAGATGTGAATGCCAAAGGATCCAAAAGATCCAGAGATGAGATAAACCAAAGATATTTGTGGCACCTCAGGCTTGGCCATATTGGAGAAGACAGAATGAACAAAATGGATAAAGATGGGCTTCTCGGCTCATTGACTTCCGAGTCATATCCAACTTGCAAGTCCTTTCTTCAAGGAAAAATGGCTAGACTGTCCTTTGTAGGACATGGGGAGAGGACCACTGAAATACTTACCCTAATACATACAGATGTATGTGGCCCATTCGATGTGCTAGCCAGGGGACGTTATTCTTACTTCATTACCTTTACCGATAATTATTCACGGTATGGGTATGTGTATCTTATGAGACACAAGTCTGAATCTTTTGAAAAGTTCAAAGAGTTCAAGAATGAAGTAGAAAAACAAACTGGAAAACCTCTTAAGGCTCTTCGATCAGATCGAGGAGGAGAATACCTTAGTGGGGAATTCCGGGACTATCTCAAAGAAAACGGCATAGTCTCACAATGGATACCTCCGGGTATACCTCAACTCAACGGAGTGTCAGAGAGGAGGAATCGGACCCTATTAGATATGGTCAGGTCCATGATGAGCTTCACTAATTTACCTATGTTCCTTTGGGGAGATGCCTTACTCACAGCGATTTATTTATTGAATAGAGTTCCCTCTAAATCCGTTCCTACCACACCGTATGAGATATGGCATGGTAAGAAACCAAGTCTGGGTCATCTCAAGATTTGGGGATGTCCGGCCCACGTCAAGAGACTACAGGCGGACAAACTAGAGGCTAGGACCATAAGTGCTCGTTTTATAGGATATCCTAAAGAGTCATTAGGATACAATTTTTACGTCTCAGAGGATCACAATGTGTTTGTGAGCCGTCATGCCATCTTCTTGGAAAATCAGTTTATCCTTGATAGAGGCAGTGGGAGGAAAATTGAGCTTGAAGAGAAAGTCTCTGAAAAGCAACGAGTCATGGATCCTATAGAACCCATTCATAAAGAGCCAGTACACGATGTCCCTCGACCACCTCGTAGATCTAGTAGGGTCTCCCATCCTCCCGATAGATACTTAGGTATACTAGAAGAGGATACCGAGGAAATGTTCCTAGTGGGAGATAGGGATCACATACAAGATCCCAAAACCTACAACGAGGCGATATCTGATATCGATTCCGAGAAATGGCTGGAAGCTATGAAGTCAGAGTTAGACTCCATGCATTCCAACCAAGTCTGGACCTTAGTAGATCCACCAGAAGGTATTGTACCTATTGGATGTAAATGGATCTACAAAAGGAAGATAGGTTCGGATGGAGAGGTAGAGACCTATAAGGCAAGGCTTGTGGCAAAAGGGTATAGTCAGCGCGAGGGCATTGACTATCAGGAGACCTTTTCACCTGTAGCCATGCTAAAATCCATCCGAACATTGCTTGCCATTGCAGCATTTCATGATTATGAAATCTGGCAGATGGATGTGAAAACTGCTTTTCTGAATGGATATCTTAATGAAGATATCTATATGGAACAGCCTTTGGGTTTCACTTCCAGTGATGGAGATCACAAGGTCTGCAAGCTGCAAAGGTCCATCTATGGACTAAAGCAAGCATCTCGGAGTTGGAACACTCGTTTCGATGACGCAATCAAAATGTTTGATTTCATCAAAAACGAAGAGAAACCGTGTGTTTACAAAAAGGTTAGTGGGAGTGCTGTCGTTTTTCTTGTACTGTACGTAGATGACATTCTCCTGATTGGGAATGATATTCCCATGCTAACCTCGGTCAAGGTCTAGTTGTCAAAAGAATTCTCCATGAAAGACCTTGGGGAAGCATCCTATATTTTGGGAATAAAGGTCTATAGAGATAGATCTAAAAGGATACTTGGCCTTTCACAGAAAATGTACATAGAGGAGGTGCTGAAGAGGTTCAGCATGGAAAACTCCAAGAGGGGTCTCTTACCCCTTAGGCATGGAATTCATCTCTCCAAGAAGATGTGCCCCAACACATCTGAAGAGATTCAACGCATGAGCAAGAATCCCTATGCATCGGCAATAGGAAGCCTCATGTATGCCATGCTGTGTACACGACCTGATATAACTCTTGCTGTGAGTGTCACAAGCAGATATCAGTCGGATCCAGGCAAGAAGCAATGGATAACTGTGAAGAACAGTCTTAAGTACTTGAGAAGAACTAAGGACATGTTCTTGGTCTTTGGAAAAAGATCAGAGTTGAAGGTAGAAGGATGCACACATATTGATGATAGAAAGTCTACATCAGAATATGTGCAATTGTGGTTCAGTAAATTGGAAGAGTTCCAAACAACCGATCATCATAGATTCTACCTTAGAAGCTGAATGTTAAGCCGTATCTAAGGGTGCAGTGGAAACCTTCTGATAAAAAGTTAATTGCAGAGTTAGGTGTAATGTCATTAGATACCATAACACTTTACTGCGATAACATTGGCACCATAGCACTAGCTATGGAGCCATGGTCTCATCAGAAGTCCAAGCACATAGAGCGGCGCTTCCATTTCATACGCGACTATGATGTAGAGGTGCAGAGAGTAGACTCCGCGGATAACGTGGCGGATCCGTTCACTAAGCAGCTGAGTCAGCAAAAGACTGAAGCCCACCTTGAGAAGATGGGCCTAAGATATATGACCAATTGGCTTTAGTGCAAGTGGGAGATTGTTAGATGTATGCCCTAGAAGCCAATTTGGCTGACACATTGTTGATTCTAGGGACATAATTTTGTACTTGACTGTTTATTATTGAATAAATAAAAGGCATCTTTTCATTCATATTATTTATGTGTCTATGAATCGTCCAAAAAATTAATAAGATGATGATACATATTCTCAAGAGTTGAGAATTTGAGCCATGTATCATTGGTGATTAATTTCTAAATGCTCCTGATCAATGGATCATCACGAGGACGGTGATCGATCCGATCAGTGCACAGATCACTTTCCTTCTGGATGGACGAGACTTGAGTCCACAGTGTAGGAACACTGAAGTGATAGTGCAGGTGCTTGTTAGAGAACAAGGGTACTGAGCGTGACCAAGACAAGAAGTCACTTGGATGTCTATCCACTCGTCAGTGACTTGCTTGATGTTGCAGTAGTGTGACTGGTCCTTTGACCTGCGGTGCTTCGGCTACTCACAGTGAGGTTATTGTAGTTTGACTGCACACATACATGGTCTCTAGCCATATGGGTCCATGCAGTGTAGATTGGCTGCAGTAAGTTCACTGTAGGAGTAGGGTATGCACCTATAAGGAATCTATCGACCTTGATAGAAGAGGAGTGATCCTATGTGATTTGTTAGACTGAGGCCAGGGCAGTAATATAAAGTGGAAAAAGAGTTTTCCACTATCGAACTCGAGTCGAATAAATCTTGACATATGACAGACGATGGGTTTTGACGAGTTGTCCATGACCTCCGTCCTGTAGGGATCCACGATAGTAGGACTGTATCACACGTTAACTGCACCTAGAGGTTTATCATTCCATTCTGCTGGGTAGCCACTACATGCTGCTAGGTGTCACTGGTGGATGGTGGGACTCATAGGGATTATCTTGATGATCGATAAACCCTAACGAGTTGAATTGGAATCGTTCCAACCCATTGAAAGGAGTTTTCAATGATATAGTGATAGAGATCACAATATATCTCACTACCAGTCAGAATAGAACCTATGGGGTCACACACACTAGAAGTATTGACCGATCCGATGGTTGAAAAGTGATTATGAATCACGAGTAATCAATTTGATTGATAAGAAGTTGAAGAAGGAACAAAGGGGATTAATTAATTGGACTTGAAACAAGAGTCCTACTTCGGGTAGGATTCCTAGAGTCCCAATTGGATTAGGACTGGAAATCCTAGTTGGAGTAGGACTGGAATTCCTACTTGGAATAGGATTCCTACAATCCTAATGAGATTAGGAATTTTGAATTAAAATTGGATTCCTACTTGGAGTAGGATTCCTAAAAATCCTAATTGGATTAGGACTTTGGATTCAAATAGAGTCCTAATTGGATTAGGACTAAAATTAAACAAATCCTAATTGGATTAGGATTCCTTAAGTCTAAATTAATTATTAATCTAATGAATCAACATGACTCCTAATTGGATTAGGATTGAAGAGTTCAATTGAGTCATGGTTCATTCAAGTCCTAATTGGATTAGGACTAGCATAGATTGAACCCAATTTGGCCAATCCTAATTAGATTAGGATTAAACCATGAAAGAGGGACCTAATCCTCTTTGGAAGAGGATTAGGCTAACCAAGTAAGAGGGGCATCAGCCCCTCTCCACTTGATTAGGTGCGGCATGAAGAGAGAGGGGGCCGGCGCCCCCTCTTGGAAAGTTGTCAAGGGCTCCTAACTCGTAGGAGCCCTTCATCCTTATTAAAGGAGGACTAGGGCCGGCGCCCTAGTTGAATCTTTTTCCTCCTCTTCAAGCCGTGGAAGCCCCCTCTCCTCCTCTTAGTTGCAGCCGCCATCAGCAAAGGAAAAGGAAGAGGAGGCGTCTCCCTCCTCTTGGTCTTCTTCCTTGGCTCCAACGCATGAAAAGAGAAGAAGGCTGCAGGGATTCTTCTTCTTCCTAGTCTTCATCCTTCTTCTTCCTCCTTCCAAGCACAATCAAGAGTTGATTGAGAGGGAGGACATCAGCCATCAAAGCTATCTCTGCAAGGGAGCTAGCACTCCGGTGAGATAGAGAGCTTGGATCGGATCCTGCTTCGTGTGGATACCCGTAGAGGCCGGACGTTTGAACGGCTTCAAGCGAACCCTCTTCCAAAAACCACGAATTCAGATTTGCGGTGATCATCTACCCGCGCAAGGTGAAGATTTGATCTTCCTAATAGTTCTAAAAGTTTTAATTCTTACCTAATTACGAAAGGTCTCGAAACAACGTTCATGCGATGAACGTCGATCCCGCACATGCCTCTTCCGCTGCCATCTGATTTAATTTTTGAAATATCAGCGGCATGGGCGGGTTTCCAACAGATTTCACCAAGCACTCCAGTATAAATAAGTCTTACAACTCCCTAACGGAAACTTAATGACTTCAACTTGAATTGCATCTTGACCTAGGATTTGGGCTGACTTAGTAAATAAAATCATGTGTGCTTTGAAATTCTTATCATTTATGTATCTTAAATTAGATTAAAAAAAAAAAAAGAGAGTTTTCGAAATTCTTAGCTAGTATGCATTTGGAATTTGATTTTCACTTCATAGATCAATCGAATTTAAAAAAAAAAGGAATTAAAATAATAATAATAATAATAATATATATATATAATAATAAAAAAAAATATAAAACAAACAACAGCAACAAATTAATCATAACAATGAATGATTTATTGAAATTTGTGGGTATCTTCGCTGGAAACCCTCACGAGACTACAACTCTCCACTAGGGTAACCTAGGGGTTTAAAGCCTTGTTAAATATCGTAAATGTAACCGCGATGCCTGCGAAAGTGAGTTAAAATTCTTCTTTTCTAGTTTTATTTTGCTCGAGGACTAGCAAAACATAGGTTTGGGGGTGTGATAAGTGCTTAATAATCTATAATTTAGTTATCTTTCCATAGCACTTATCAATATTTTTAAACTGATAAATATATATTTTACCATAAAATTAAATAAACATTGAAATGAATTTAAAATATGGTAAGAGGTAAATAATTCTTTTCTCAAAACAGACTCTAAACTTGTCTCTCTTCTGGTTATAATCTTTCATGAAAACATATAAGGAGGAGATAGTGTTGACCCGATTTGGTAACCTGATGGAGTTGTAATCAAGCTAAGGTTATAATTAAATGGGTTTTGGTCCTGATTCGATCGAAAGTTATAATTAATTTTGTATGGGGCAGAGGTTTGATTAACCCTTTTTATTAGGTCACGGTCCTGTTTTTAGTCTTGTCTGGTCGAGTTCGATCTGAAGCAGCTTAGCAAGAATTAAATTTAAATAACATTAGGCTCGAGAACAAGTTCAAGCAAATCAACGATCATGACCAACCTTAAATCTAAAGCCAATTCCCCAACTAATCTCACTCCTTTCCCACGACCACAATCCAAGCTTCCCAGCTGATGACCCAAAGATTGATTTAAAGATTGATTTTGATGATCACAAAACCTTGAAGTATAAATACTAATGTTTGTGTTGCAAGGAGAAAGATATTTATTTTGCAAGGAACATAGCAAGTTGGATGAATACAAGAAGGCCTCCAAAGCTCTCAAGAAAAGTTGGAAGAAAGCTACAATTTATTGGCCCAAGTTTCAAGTTTAAAGTATTCAAGTTGGAGGAGCAAATTCTAAAGAAAAATTCAAACGAATAGTTCTCGAGTCGACTCCTCGAAAATTCGAGTCGACTCCGATACATGCCGAGTCGACTCCCAACGTTTTCCGAGTCGACTGAACAGAGTAATAGAGGAAAGACAGAACAATGAATTTTAGACCCTGCAACCGAGCCGACTCCAGAGGACCACGAGTCGACTCCGAAGTCAGGCGAGTCGACTCCTAATTGTGCAAGAGTCGACTCCCAGAGAAAAGCAAGGCAAAAAGTCAGAGAGACAATTTCGGACACTGAGAGCCGAGTCGACTCCCGCAAGTCCGAGTCGACTCCGAGGCAGTTCAACTCCAAAGACAGAGGATCAGTTTTCGAGCTCTGAGAGCCGAGTCGACTCGAAGAGAATCCGAGTCGACTCGAGGAAGAAAATCAGAAAGTATGTCCTTTGGATTCCTGAGAATGAGCCGACCTCCAAGTGCCCGAGTCGTCTCTAGCTATTGGCGAGTCGACTCCAGTTTGGTCCGAGTCGACCCGAGGACAAGGCATGCACATTAATCCAAATTTGGAACAGTGGCCGAGTCGTCTCCAGTCAAGCACGAGTCGACTCCTGCAACAGGCGAGTCGACTCTAGATCGCGCGAGTCGACTCCGATCCCAACGGAAATATTGTCAGGAGGTACAGACTGTGTCCAACGGCTCTATTTTTGTCTCTAACGGTTAGATTTTTGGTTCCACCCCATCTAAAGCTATAAAATCAAGAGGAGAGCTAGGGGAGAAGGCATGGAAGTGGGAAAGAATATTTAGGGAAGAGATTTTAAAGAAATTATAAGAAAAATCTCCCATAAGCACAAAAGGGCCATTCAAAGCAAAATAGAGAGAAGAAGAGCATCCAAGTGAATCCCAAAGCTTCCTCTCCATCCGTGTGCTGCCTCGGTGATCCTCTACTTCGTGCCAAATCAGAAGAGGGTCAAGTAAAGAAGAAGCCGAGTTCCTTCATCTTCAAATCTCGTTTGAGGACTTCTCTTTACTCTATTTGTTTATATTTGCTATATTTGTTTAGTTAAGAAGCTTGTATTTGCTTTAAATTCTTAGTCTAATATATTGTAACTTGATTCAATCAAGGGATTGAATCAAGGGGTTAAGGTTTGTTGGTGAGCCAAAGGAAAAACCAACGGTGTTAAGGTTTGTTGGTGAGCCAAAGGAAAAAACCAACGTTGTAAGGTTGTGGTTGGTGAGCCTTTGGGGAAAACCAACTGGGTTGATTGTGAACCCGGAAAACAATCATTGTAAGGTTGTGGTTGGTGAGCCTTTGGGAAAACCAACTGGGTTGGATTGTGAGCCCGTGAAAACAATCGGTTGGTTCTAGTCGGTGAGCCTGTGAAAACCGACCGAGTTCGTTGTGATCTCGCAAAACAACAAGTTGGGTTGTGAGCTTGTAAAACAACTGGCTGTAATCTGAGAGATTATAGTGAAATTCCCAAGAGGTCTTGGGGAGTGGATGTAGGTGCTGGGGTGCACCGAACCACTATACATCTTTGTGTTTGTGATGCTTTATCTCTTGTGTTTCATGCCTTACATTCATACTTGATTGTGTAATATCTCTAGCTTTGTTTTCTATTAATTTATAAGTGATAGTTTAGAACTTGCTTAGCTTCCACTCCATTCTTACCATTCACATAGATTAAAATTGATCATACAACTATAAGTTAATTTTAGATCAATTGCACCCTAAAGCAATAATATAATTGCTCTAGCTTAATTTTCCTCTACTTTACTTGTAATTACCTAGAGCTTAAGTAAGTAACATCTTATCATCCCGCAGCATTCAACTCAAAGTAAAAATTAGGGAACATAATTTTTAGACAACCCAATTCACCCCCCCTCTTGGGTTGTCTCCTTGGGCAACAAGTGGTATCAGAGCAGGTGTTCTAAGATTAATTATTGATCTCACGATCAAAAGCCAAAGATCATGACAACTCAAATAGATAGTTTTCTAGAAGAGGGACAATTAATTGATAGGCCTCCACTATTTAATGGCATAGACTACATATATTGGAAAGCACGCATGCGCATTTTTATTCAATCACAAAACTATTACTTATGGAATATTATAATAAATGACCTTCACACACTCTCTCAAACTATTAATGAAAAAGACTTAGCACAATTGAATGCTAATGCTATGAACATACTATATTGTGCTATCCATGAAACTATATTTAATAAGATTTCTGCATGCTTATCTGCTAAAGAAATTTGGGATACTTTAGAAATTATTTATGATAAATCTCAAATTAGCTCGTGCTTCAATTACATACTAATAGTGAGACTGCAGAATCTCCCACATTAGCCGAGTCGACTCCAATAAAGCCCGAGTCGACTTCGAGGCAGGACAGTTCAAAAGACAGAAAACAAACTCTTCGGCCTCTGAGAACGAGACGTCTCCCGAAGATCTCGAGTCGCCTCTCAAGTCAGTCGAGTCGACTCCAAGTTAACCCGAGTCGACTCGAGAAAGAAAGAACAACAAATAAAGAATTCGGTGATGAAAACAAGGATCCATTCCCAAACACCGGAAGATTCAAAAGCTTCCTAAAGACAAAGAAGAAGAGGAAGCAAGAAGAAAGGAAGAAAGAGACAAAAAGCAAGAAAGCCTTGACCAAGGAAGAGTCAAGCAAGAAAATGAAAGCTAGGAGCAACAATGATGATATTAGTTCCAAAGAACTACAAGAGGTAACTAACTTGTGCTTTATGGCACAAGAAGATAAGGTAAAATCTGAATCTACTTTTACATCAAATGATTTTCAAGAAGAATTTTCTTATGATGAACTTTTAAATGCTTTTCATGATTTGTATGGTGAATGTAGAAAATTAGCTATGAAGAATAAAAATCTTAAGAAACTAAATCTAAAAATTTCAAAAGAAAGAAATTCTAGTGATAAAATACAAGATAAACTAAATTCTGAAAATGAAAGCTTAAGGTTAAATTTAGAACAATTGATTCAAAAAAATCAGAGTTTAATTAAAGAAAATCAAAACTTAAGTAAAGAAATTAACCAATTAAAATCTTTTATTAACAAATTCACTGTAAGTTCAGAAAGACTAAAAATAATGTTTGAAAGCCAATATGTTGCTTATGATAAATCAAAACTTGGCTTGACTCCTTTACTTAACAATAAATCTCTAGAGAAAAAGGTTATCAATTCACAAAGCAAACCATTAAATAAGATAACTTATTTCAAACATGAAAAGAACGGGCATAAAAACTTTACCTATCGTTCTAACATAATTAAATCAAGTAGTAAAGTTATTACAATTAAACAAATTTGGGTTCCAAAAGAAACTATATGTCCTAACTCTCAAGGACCCAAGCAAGCTTGGGTACCCAAAATGAAAATATGAGGATGTAGACATAGGTGTGCCAAGATACCCATGGAACAAATAGAACTTTCATACAAATGGGTGTTCTAGACACACGTCAAAAAATGAAACTTAAAATATACTTATGAAAAGTAATTTTAAAAAAAAAAATCAGTAACCCTTGCATCTCATCATTATTTTTGCTTTAGTATTTGATTAAAATATGAATTGCAAGTATTGATCAATTTTGTGATATAGAAAATACTTTTGGAAATATAATCAAATCACTTCATTTTATAGTATGCTTTACTCACTATTGGATAAGTTGCTAAATGATTAATTAATTTATTAAGAATAACTCTATGAATTCTCTATATGCTTGATTGAGAGTTTTTATCCATGGCATTATTGTTTATTGATCATAGATATGAAAATGTGTACTTGGTATGCCTTTGAATATATGCACTATGAATACCAAGATTAAAGAAACCATCTTTGGCATATAAAATCAACTCATGCTAGTATATACTAAATCTCAAAAGACCTTGCCATTGGCTTACTTAGATTATCTTCTGAAAAGTCAAAGTTTGCTATGCATGTTAACTAAGGAAACAAACAAAAATCAATTTCTAAATCTAAAGATGTTGTTTCCATCACTAAGTTTTCAAAAGCTTACATTAGTTTTGTTCTTGGCACTCAAATTGAAATATTTTCTACATTGGCACAAACTCACAAAAAGGGTTCAAATGAAAAAGGTTTGCAAACTATGAAAACAAAGAAGTATCATGGCATAGTTTTGAAAACTAATTTTGTATTAAGTTGTGCACAGAAAATAATATTGAATACAATTGTTTCTGCACCAAGAACACCATAGGTAAAATTGGATTAATAGAATCCTTGAAGAAATGAAAAAGGCAATGTTGAATGATAGTCATCTACTTAAATGATTTTTTGTTAAAAGCTATCATCATTGTTTGTCATATATATGGTTTCTATTAGATCTATTTTTGATGAAAACTCCATTTGATCTTCTGAAAAATAGAAAATGATCTATTGCATATCTTTCATATTTTTCAGTAGTATATGTTATGCTTGATATGGTCTTTTGAAAATAATGCCAAATCTGATAAAGATATTTCTATCTTTGGATATCATTCATCAAGCAATGCATATAGAACACTCAATGAAAAGATTCTAGTTGTAGAAATATCAATTCATTTTATTCTTTATGAGACTAATGATTTATTATCAAGATACTAAAATCAAATTATATATATATATGGTTAATCTTTTACATATAACAATCTGAAAACTTGTTAATAATTAGAACCAAATTGAGTTTTTCAGAAATGCACTTAATGAAGAAAAATTGATGACTACTAAAAGACTAAATCAAGAAAAGATGAAATAGATCTTGATGAAATTCTTGCATGATTAGAAGTAAAGATCACCATTATCATTTGTTTGCTTTATGAGCTTTATATTCTGTCAAATGAATGTGTAGAATGCACTCCTATGTGGTTATTTCATTAGAAAAGATCTATGTAAAATAACCACCTTATTTGAAAACACTCATTACAAATATGATAAAGCAATATGTGATTTGGGACAAGCATCAAAAGCATGATATATAAAAGCTTGAGTAACTTTTTTAATGATAAATCTATACATTAAAAAATTGTGATATCTTGCTTGATTCAAAGCATACATTGATAGCATCATTTTTGGTTCTACTAATGAAGATTTATATGGAGATTTTACTAAGCTCATGCAAAGTGAGTTTGAAATATGTATAATGAATGAATTAACATTTTTCTTCGAACTCCAAATTAAGACAAACAAGAAAGGAGATCTTCATTGACCAAAGTTAGTCCACAAGAAAACTCTTATAGAGGATTGGCATGAAGAAGGTATGTCTATGACCCCATCTTGTAGAATTTTAAAAGGATGAGCAAAGTAGATCTATTGTTTTAAAGCTGTATTGAAGCATGATAGAATAATTATTTCATCATACAGCTAGTAGACCTAATTGTATGCTCATTATGTGTCCTTATGCAAGACTTCAATCTAACTCTAATGAATCATATTGATAACAAATGAATCATAATCTGAATTTTGATAGAAACAACTATTTAAGATAAATTGATTAAAACCTAGCTAGCATATCTTATTGATAATTATCTTAAGCAAATAGAATCTAAGCAAAATTGATTCTGAAAATAAGAAATTGATTTGACCTTGATAAATCTTCCTATTGCCTCGCATGCTTGTCCTTGAACCATCTTGGTTAATGAAACTATCTCTTTAGTTCAAGTGATATGTGCTTGCTTATATTTAGGCAATCTCTTGAGTAAAGTGACTCAATATTCAACTATTGTCATATCTTATATTGAGTCATCTAGTTAAAAAATATGTTGGATGAATGGTTTGTATCTTGAAGAAACTAATGACTTTCTTTCAAGAAAGAAAAGGAGTTTGTTAATAATGCAGGATCCTTGAGTAAGAAAATGAGAGATTTCAACTTGAAGGAAACCTCTACATAAGATACAATAAATATTCACATGCAAACAAGAGAGAGGACCTTCTTCAGCCAAAAGTTCACACATAAGAAATCTAGTTTGGCTTGAAGAATATAGAATGAATAGGTAATTTTAGATACCTCTCTCATAAATTAATTGAGCAAAGTCAATAACTTAAATCTTATTATGACATGATTAAATTCTTTAATTATTAATTTTTGATATCATGTCTATATATGTATTGATTGACTTATACTTTTAGAAATTGTTTCATGGTTTGCCCAAACTAAATTATTTCTTTGCCTATATCATAACCATGAAATACACAAGTATATGCTTAAAATTTTGATGTAAAATAACTTGTGAGAAGTTATGAATCCTTGAGCACAATGAAAATGTTGTTTGCATGATATACATCTATATGATACATAGGATTATTTCTTTATTCTTCTCTTTCATGTAAATTACTTGAGAATAACAAAAAGAGAGAGAGATAAAAAAAAGAAAATGGATATTATTCAAGAGAAGTAAAATCTAAGTAAAGGCAAATACTCCAAAGAAAAACAAAACAAGCATAATATATTCGGCATATTTGTGTGACATGTGTGAGCATTCTTTTGGAAGGGATAAAATCCGTAATTAATTACATTTAAACAGGGAGAGTTTGAAGTAAACATTTTAACATTTCTATATTGCTCATCATAGGGATGGTGCCAATGGGGAGGCTAGTGGTAGTACCCGGCACTATTTGACCCAACTATTCGGTGTAAGGTATATTAGGGACGGCACAAGAGGGAGGCTAGTGGTAGTACCTCGTGCCCCTTCCAACTCCACCGGATAGGGAGCAAATAGAGTATAGAGCATAAGAAAGTAAAAATGAAAGACAAAGTAAATGAAAGTATATAAGAAGAATCAAGTCAAATTTTTTAATCACTTGAAAATGCACTTTAAGGATGAAATCAATGCAAGATTATATTTAAATAGGGGGAGTTTATTTGAAAAGAATTGATTTTGATCCTTGACATGCTTGTCCTTAATATTTTAATGCATGACTTAACACATAATATATTTTGCATGTGGCATGATGTCTTGAATTATGGATTCTCAATATTTTGTAATGCTCCATGCTTGGACAATTTGATTGAATATGTAAAATGCTACATAAAATTTTTGTTTGGTATTATTGAAAAGAAATTTCAGATTTGTCATTCACAGTCATCTTTGAAATCTGAAAGTTGAATAAATTTGTAAAAAGGAGAAGAGAAGAATATCTCTATTTAGGCAAAAAAAAAATTAATTGATTTTGTTTATCTTTCAACTTGCCTAACCTTGGTATATAATGTTCTAATTTCTACCAAAACTCAACATAAATACAAATATTCTGAATATGCTCTTATATGTTTGAAATATGTGTTTTCAATCGTAATGATTTAAGATGAGCTACAATGTGGAAGATACATATCTCAAATTATGACTTTGAAAGCCTCTATTGAAAATCTTTATGAAATTCAGAATCTGATTTTGTATAAACGCTTAAACTCAATATGATTTCTAAATAAAATCTTAATTTAAGAAAAACAGAATTAATTTTGATGCCTTGGTTGATTGCTCCGATACGCATCCGAAACATATCATTTCTTATCTTCAAAGTGTACTAATATTGGTCCAAATGATGTGTCTTTCGATGATTTTGATTGCAAACAAAAATTTCTAAATATATGATTTTATTTTGATATTAAAAAGATTTATTGTGTTTCATGTATACATTGCTGAAAAAACTATGATTAAAAAATTGAGTTCTATAAATATATATACCCCAATGATCATCTATATATTTTTCTCTCCTACATTCTTAAAGACTTCCATCAGAATATATATATAGAGTGAATGATCTTAAAGCTAGAAATATTTCAGCTCACTCAAATGATTCTTAAAAGAAAGAAAATGTAAATGCTTTTGAAAGAAATTGAGCTTCAAATGATTCATTCTCTGATTAATATTTCTATACATTTTCTCTAAGATTAAGAGAAAGCATAACTTGTTCTTGAAGGATTAGAAAGAGTAATTGCTACAAATTTTGAATAATGCTAGATTACTCTACACTCTCGATATCATAGAATTTCAGTTTTATTCACGTTTATCATTAAAATCTGAAATTCAACAATAGAAAAGAATGATTAAAGAAGAATGCATCTTTTGAGGGGGAGCTTTAGATATTCAGTATCTTATCCTAAAAAATTACTTTAATTTGATGCATACCTTGATTTTTATGGATTGATTTTGGTGAACCTCCTTATATTGCAAGACTTGCTTTAATTATATAATAAGTTTAAACCTTGAGATGAGTTCTATAAAGGTTGTCTTATCTCAAACATTGAGTCTTATGAAAATAAGCTGAAACTTATAGAAAATATATTTTGAGATTGACAATTTTATTGAACATTATCTTCAAATTCTAAACTCTCAAATAGAATGATCAATTGAGGGGGAGAAAGAAAATTTCAGAAGGAGAGATCTTATGGAACTTAATCGCATAAATCTATAACTAAAGGAGAGAGAAAGAATACTAAATGAAAAGTGATCCTAATACTCTCCAATATGTATCATCTGAAATTTAAAATCTGAAAATCTTTATGATACACCTTGAGGCTTGTTATTTGGTTAATATATCTTATGCATATATCATGAACCAAATTGCAATTCAAACAGTTGATCTTAAGAGCCTCTAACTTACTGAAAAAGGGGGAGAATAATGTGTTTAATTCTCTTGAGTATCTCTTAGAAAACCTCTTTTTGGAATTCATTAATGTGTTCTTATTGACTTATTCTTCAGAACTTCAATCTTGTGCCAATTCATTATTATATGTACCAAAATATTTTTTGGAATAAAGTCTTTAAAAGAACCTTCAAAGCTTTGAATTTTATGTATGCTCTAAGATATATCATAAATTGCATGAATTCATGTTTTGGCTTGTATGCCACAATATTTTTACACCATAAAAGAACTTTGCAATCATACTTAATATATTGTTCTTATACTCTGAAAATTAGTTAAATTGCTCTCAGGTTGCTAAAATACTTAATATATTGGGCAAAAGATCTTAAATGAACAAGCTTTCATACTTATTATTGAAAAGAGGTTAGATTTCCATTCATGCTTTCCTTGAATATCATTTGTGGTACTTCTTGAATTAACTTAAGAAAGATTCCACCTGTACTTGATTTGAAAACTATCTTTGGAATCACATTCGATGTGCTCTCATCATAATTTGCTCTGAAATCATCTTAATTGGCTCTGATCTATGCTAATTAATCTTATTCTGACATTATTGCCTTGAGTTATATGATTCATACTTGCAATAATTTAACATGCATTAACTGAAAATCAGAGTACTATAAGGAAAAGAAATATTTGAGTACCATTAACCTTGTGCTTAATGATTCATTATTTTACAACCTTTTTGATGTTGTCAAAAAGGAGGAGAAATATCTGAGTATATGCTCATATTGCTTTATGTGTTGATTATGTTAAGATTAAATCTAAAAAGCATTATCATGAAGTATATTTTAAAGATATATATTTTTTTTCTTTTCTACTTCAAACAACTTAGCTATGCATTACTTCTAGAACACAATATATTTTATATTGCATATACTCCAAGTTTTGTCATCATCAAAAAGGGGGAGACTGATGACCCAAAAATTGATTTAAAGATTGATTTTGATGATCACAAAACCTTGAAGTATAAATACTAATGTTTGTGTTGCAAGGAGAAAGATATTTATTTTGCAAGGAACATAGCAAGTTGGATGAATACAAGAAGGCCTCCAAAGCTCTCAAGAAAAGTTGGAAGAAAGCTACAATTTATTGGCCCAAGTTTCAAGTTTAAAGTATTCAAGTTGGAGGAGCAAATTCTAAAGAAAAATTCAAAAGAATAGTTCTCGAGTCGACTCCTCGAAAATTCGAGTCGACTCCGATACATGCCGAGTCGACTCCCAACGTTTCCGAGTCGACTCAACAGAGTAATAGAGGAAAGACAGAACAATGAATTTTAGACCCTGCAACCGAGCCGACTCCAGAGGACCACGAGTCGACTCCGAAGTCAGGCGAGTCGACTCCTAATTGTGCAAGAGTCGACTCCCAGAGAAAAGCAAGGCAAAAAGTCAGAGAGACAATTTCGGACACTGAGAGCCGAGTCGACTCCCGCAAGTTCGAGTCGACTCCAAGGCAGTTCAACTCCAAAGACAGAGGATCAGTTTTCGAGCTCTGAGAGCCGAGTCGACTCGAAGAGAATCCGAGTCGACTCGAGGAAGAAAATTAGAAAGTATGTCCTTTGGATTCCTGAGAATGAGCCGACCCCCAAGTGCCCGAGTCGTCTCTAGCTATTGGCGAGTCGACTCCAGTTTGGTCCGAGTCGACCCGAGGACAAGGCATGCACATTAATCCAAATTTGGAACAGTGGCCGAGTCGTCTCCAGTCAAGCACGAGTCGACTCCTGCAACAGGCGAGTCGACTCCAGATCGCGCGAGTCGACTCCGATCCCAACGGAAATATTGTCAGGAGGTACAGACTGTGTCCAACGGCTCTATTTTTGTCTCTAACGGTTAGATTTTTGGTTCCACCCCATCTAAAGCTATAAAATCAAGAGGAGAGCTAGGGGAGAAGGCATGGAAGTGGGAAAGAACATTTAGGGAAGAGATTTTAAAGAGATTACAAGGAAAATCTCCCATAAGCACAAAAGGGCCATTCAAAGCAAAATAGAGAGAAGAAGAGCATCCAAGTGAATCCCAAAGCTTCCTCTCCATCCGTGTGCTGCCTCGGTGATCCTCTACTTCGTGCCAAATCAGAAGAGGGTCAAGTAAAGAAGAAGCCGAGTTCCTTCATCTTCAAATCTCGTTTGAGGGCTTCTCTTTACTCTATTTGTTTATATTTGCTATATTTGCTTAGTTAAGAAGCTTGTATTTGCTTTAAATTCTTAGTCTAATATATTGTAACTTGATTCAATCAAGGGATTGAATCAAGAGGTTAAGGTTTGTTGGTGAGCCAAAGGAAAAACCAACGGTGTTAAGGTTTGTTGGTGAGCCAAAGGGAAAAACCAACGTTGTAAGGTTGTGGTTGGTGAGCCTTTGGGAAAAACCAACTGGGTTGATTATGAATCCGAAAAACAATCATTGTAAGGTTGTGGTTGGTGAGCCTTTGGAAAAACCAACTGGGTTGGATTGTGAGCCCGTGAAAACAATCGGTTGGTTCTAGTCGGTGAGCATGTGAAAACCGACCGAGTTCGTTGTGATCTCGCAAAACAACAAGTTGGGTTGTGAGCTTGTAAAACAACTGGCTGTAATCTGAGAGATTATAGTGAAATTCCCAAGAGGTCTTGGGGAGTGGATGTAGGTGCTGGGGTGCACCGAACCACTATACATCTTTGTGTTTGTGATGCTTTATCTCTTGTGTTTCATGCCTTACATTCATACTTGAATGTGTAATATCTCTAGCTTTGTTTCCTATTGATTTATAAGTGATAGTTTAGAACTTGCTTAGCTTTCACTCCATTCCTACCATTCACATAGATTAAAATTGATCATACAACTATAAGTTAATTTTAGATCAATTGCACCCTAAAACAATAATATAATTGCTCTAGCTTAATTTTCCTCTACTTTACTTGTAATTACCTAGAGCTTAAGTAAGTAACATCTTATCATCTCGCAGCATTCAACTCAAAGTAAAAATTAGGGAACATAATTTTTAGAAAACCCAATTCACCCCCCCTCTTGGGTTGTCTCCTTGGGCAACACCAGCGCTGAAACAGGGGAGACCTTTTTCCAACCGTTGATTTCGAATACTTCCCATCCGCCCTCGTTCCAAAGCAACAGGAGCCCGTGCAGCCAGCGACCGAGTAGAAGGCCAAATCCTCTTCATCCGGATCGATTCCCAGCACCAAGCCTGTGATTCAGCCCCCCACCGCGTCCACGCCACGCCCAGCTTCCCAACAGCCAAGAGTCCACAGCCTGCACTTGCTTCGGAACAGGGCCGAGACCCATGGAATCCTCACGTGGTAAAAACCAATCCTCCCAGCGATGCAGCACCTCCCGTCAATCCAGCAGCCGGCGACCAGCTCCTCCACGATCACCGTGCGTGCAGCCAGCATCCCAGACCATCCGCTCGTCCCAGAGTGTTCACAGCAGCAGAATAATTGCAGCACCTCCCGTCGATCCGGCCCTCCGCTTCTATTCTCTCCGTGATGCATCCAAGATCCCGGCATTTTAGCCTCTTCCGTTGTCCATGACGCACCTAGACCCACCTCCCGGAACTCCAGCACCCCAGCAAAGCTGCGAGAGTCTTTCCGGATTTCCTCACGCGTCCGTTTCTTCTTCAGCCAGCATCCCGGAAGACCCAATCCCAGCCGCATCGTCCTCTTCCGCGTGCGACCTGGTCGATAGCCTCCTCCCAGCGATCCCGCAGCACCCTCCATTCCGGATCCGCTCCTCTCAGCGTCTCAGCCTCTTCTAGCCGTCCGCAATCCATCCCGGCCGCCCGTGATTCTCCCCCAGATTTCAGCAGCCCGAGATCCATTCCCCCTTCCCGAATGAGCACCCCGGACGATCCTCTCCACGCGATCCATTATTGGCTTCTAGGAGGAGTCTATATAAGAAGAAAGGAGGGGCGGTGGCAAAGGGAGAGCTGGGTTGTGAAAGAAACAGGGGAACCCCTGTTTCGGTGAAGAGAAGAAGAGGGGCTCGGTTGAGAAGAAAAAAACAGGGGAGACCCCTGTTTCGGTGAAGAAAAGAAGCCACCAGCCGAGAGAAAAGAGAGAAAAAGAAATAAAAAAAGAGAGAAAAAGGGGGGAAAGAGAATATTTTGTGATATATTGGGAATGATGGGAGGTGAAGGCTTTCTTTTGAAGATGGGAGGTCGTCCGGAAGCCATGCTCGGCTAAACGTCTAGTCTAGGGCTGGATGAAGCCCTAGCAATGTATCAGGGCATTGTAGTTCTTATTTTCTTTATTATTTTGGAGCTTGTTTAAATTCTTATCTTCAAAGAAATATTTCTTTTATGATGTTTAAACCTTGAGCATGCCACTTACTAATCATGTTTGCTAAAGTAGTTTAAGATGATTCATGCCTAGGAAGATGAAGTGTGCTGCATCCTAGATTAGCATACTTAGGTAGACACTTCATGCTACACCGAAGATGGATCTTCCTAACACTCTTTATGCTTTTATTTTAAAAGGCTTGTAGCCAATTTGCATGCCTCTCCAAAAGATAAAAATTAAGAACACAGTCCCTAATGCAATGCTACGCGGTGGATTCCAAACCCTAGATCCATTTACTTTGATAAATTTCAATTCATACTCATAGATTAATTTAGTTAAATCGAGTTAGCACATCCTTCTTCTTGATTTATTTTTAAAAGAAAAATAACTTATTCTTCAATCCCTGTGGACCGACACCCGTAATCACTATCCTACAGGATACGTGCTATTGCGTGGTTTACTTTTGAAATTGAAAGAACCGATCAGGCAGGTAGTTTACAACTCATTTCGCTGCTAGCCGACGTCAGCGCCAGAGCTCAGATTTTCTCGTTGACATCAAACAGAAGGAGGAAAAATCTTTAAAAGACTATATTGATTGCTTCACCTCGACTACATAGGAGGTTCGCGATCTCGACCAGTCCATCGCCATGTCAGCATTGAAGACTGGTACTCGGTCTTACAAGTTTCTCTTCTCTATCGAGAAGAACTTTTCCGCCAACTTTGCAGAGATGCTGGCCCGAGCTCGAAAGTATGCCAAGGCTAAGGAAGCCATGGCCTTGCGGTGGGAGGTGGCCGAAGGGCCTTCCTAGATGCAGAAGAAGTGCCATGAGGAGAAAAATCCTCCTCGGCCCAAGAGCTCGGCTCACCCGAGGTCTTCCCTCCAGAAGTTCAGAAAATACACTCCCCTCACATCCACCCGAGCGGAGATTCTCATGGAGATCGAGGGCTAAAGTTGGCGAAAGAGCTCAACGTCCGCCGCCTGAAGGTCTTCAGCGACTCCCAGCTGGTGATGAGCCAAGTCCTGGGGGATTTCGAAGCTCGGGAACCGACAATGATGAAATACCTCCAAAAGGTACGGGATATCACTTCAACTTTAAACAACTTTGATATTCAGTATATTCCCAGGTCGGAGAACGTGAGGGCCGACTTGCTGTCAAAGCTAGCGACGTCCAATTCGAACGAGCTTCCGAAGACCACTTTCCTCGAGTACCTGAAGGCACCAAGCACTGAAGATCCTGAACCAGTCCTGTGCAAAGAAATCGAGCCGAACTGGATGGACCCTCTTATTAACTTCCTACAAAACTGAGTCCTCCCTGCGGATAAGCTTAAAGCCCGATGAATTGAGTGCCAAGCAACTCGGTACCTCATGTACGGGGGCAAGCTATACCGCCTGTCATTCACATCGCCACTCCTCAGATGTCTCCGCCCCTCAGAGGCCGACTACATGATGAGAAAAGTTCACAAAGGAATCTGCAGAAGCCATCAAGGATGCAATGCTCCCTCGAACGCAGGAACATGCAATGACACCCCGGCCCAAGCTCAGGGCACCCTACAGTGTCGACCGCGAACCGAAGAGGCTCCCTTGACCACAGGAACATGCAAGGATGCACCGGCCCGAGCTCAGGGCGCCCTACTACGTCGACCACGAGCTGAAGAAGCTCCCTCAACCTCAAAAAAAAATTTGATGATGCCTTGACCTTAGTTCGAGTGCCCAAGTTAAAGCCTAAAAAGATCTACAAGGCCAAAAGGCATCAAAACTCACGACGACCTTCTAGCTAAAAGATACCCTAGCGAACTGCAGTGCGAAAGTTAAACGGGGTCCCGACCTCAGGTTTCGTATAAAGGTCCGAAGCAGACCTGATGTTCAACCTCGGCGCCTGAAATGCGCCAACGGACGAGCTCGGAAGCAGTGAGCTCTTCATCGACTTTGCAAGACTATATATCTTACCATCAGCTTAAACCACCCAAGCTCGGCTCGAGAAGCTCAGCCTGAAGCCGTTAGCTCCAATGATATGAGAGGTGCATTCCACTCGACACATACACCTTCACGAACATTTGGTCGTAGCATAGGACGATCGACAACTCGGCTACTTCCTTCGGTCGAGCCAAAGAATGACTCAAACTCGGAAGTCGGGGGAAAAATGATGGGAGGCAAAATGGATCGTCCTACCCCAGCATGGAACCACCCAATTTTTGCCGAGCAGACCTCAGAACCGAGCAGGCCAGGCCTCAACCTTGCTAAGAGTCGAGCCAACCTCGGACCCCGCCGAAGACCGAGCCGACCTCGGCCAGAGGCGACACCGATCTTGGACCCTGCTGAAGGCCGAGCCGACCTCAGCCCTATCAAAGAACAAATCTGGAAAGATATCTCCCAAATCCTCTGCCCGCAAGATTGATCTCCGTGATTCACGCCGCCTCCAGCTAATGACCAGCTAATCATAGCTCAGTCCGAGACTTCAGGTAATGGCCGAGATCCTCACCGTATAAAAAGGAGGTAGGAAAAGGCCTTCGGTAATCCATTAAAAGCAAAACAAAGCAATTCAAAATACTTAGAAACCTCTCCAAAAACTCTGCTAACTTAGCCATCGGAGGGCCCTCACTGGAATTCCCGGCCAAGGCTTTGTGCAGGTACCCCGAAGCATAGGAGGTGGCTTCCTTTCTTCCCTTTCTCCATCCCGGCCGGCGTCTTCTCGGCTTCCTCCGGCGTGGTCACCCTCAGGCCAAATTTCAACCACAACAATCACCATTGCTTGTTCATTACATTCCTTCTTTACTCAGGGATCATCATAAAAATCGATAAGCATTTAAAATAGCTTAATGATTAAAGAAAGCCAAAAATTAATGGCAAACTTGTAGCTCATGTCCTTCATTTCTCCACACCCTGTCTTGATGTTGCCAAACACTGATGTACATAGCCTGGGATGGTGTGAGCTTGGTGAGCACGCCCTAAATTGCCTAGATGGAGAGCCACCACCTTCACATCCATGTGCATGGTCATCACATAAACCTTCTTCTCATACTTGCTGCTGCCTCTCCTTCCACATAAACTACTTCGAAAAGATGTCGCCTTTCTTTAGCTCTGGCTGAGCTATCACCTACAACCAATTAAGCCACATAATCCCATTACATACCAATATGGAAACAGGCACATGCCACTTTTTGCATGTAGATGCTGGATAATCTTAAAGGGTCATGAAATTCTACTGAGGACTTCTCAATGTCTACAGTCATGCTTGGAGCAAAATTTAAAGATAATGAACAATGGAATCTTCAAGAGTTATTAAAATAAAATATCTGGAATATTTACTTATGGCGAAGCTTTTCTTTTCATTTACCACTTTAGTTACTCAAACTCACTGTTGCCCAAAAAGACAACCCAAGAGGGGGGGTGAATTGGGTTTTAAGTAATTATTGCAATTAAAAACTTTGTGAGTAACTAATCAAAACTTATTGCAAGTGGATTAATTAGTTACTATACGCAGTGAATGAAAGAAATGGAAGAGACAATGAAACAATCACAAACACAAGAGATTTTATAGTGGTTCGGAGCTAACCCTTGCTCCTACATCCACTCCCCAAGCTTCACTTGGGAGTTCACTATAATCCCTCGAATTACAGCCGGTTGTTTTACAAGCTCACAACCCAACTTGTTGTTTTACGAGATCACAACGAACTCGGTCGGTTTTCACAGGCTCACCGACTAGAACCACCCGATTGTTTTTTCGGGATCACAATCAAACCCTTACACCATTGGTTTTAACCTCGGCTCACCAACCAACCTCTACACCCTTGATTCAATCCCCTGATTGAATCAAGTAACAAGAAAACAGTTTGTAAAGAGTACAGGAATAGCTTCTTGAAAAGCAAATATAAACAATATAACTAAAGAAGAGTTAGAAGCCCTCAAACAGATTTTTAGATTTGAGGAAAGAGGCTTCTCGAACTCTGCAATCTCCTCGTGAGTGGGATGAAGATTTGCTGTCAGATGAGGAGCCTTGAATGCGAGGAAGATGTTGGGAGGATGGACTTCAATGCACTTCTTCCTTCTTTCTCTTGTATTTACTCTAGAGAGACTTTGGTAGGTGGAAATCCCTTTTTCTTTTAATGGAGTCTCTCTTTCTTACTCTATTACTGTTCACTCTGGCTATTTAAGCCATCCCCAACGAAAACTAGCCGTTAGACACACATTTATGGCCGTTCTGCACACTCTGCAACTCCTGACAAAGTGTCCGTTGGGATCGGAGTCGACTCGCTCGATCTGGAGTCGACTCGGCTGTTGCTAGAGTCGACTCATGCTTTACTGGAGTCGACTCGCCCACTGTTCAAAATTTGAAATAAAGTGCCGTCCCGTTCTGGAGTCGACTCGGCTAAACATGGAGTCGACTCGCCAATGTCTGGAGATGACTCGGCCCTCCGGAGACGACTCGTTCTCAGGGTTCCAGAGATCTGTTTTTCCTCATTTCTTTCTCGAGTCGACTCGGATCATTTTGGAGTCGACTCTGCTCTCAGAGTCCGAAAACTGATCCTCTATGTTTGGAGTTGAACTGCCTCTGAGTCGACTCGGATTTTGTTGGGGTCGACTCGGCTCACTTGGGAGTCGACTCGTGAGTACTTGGAGTCGGCTCGGCTCTCAGGATCCGAAAACTGTTTTTCTGTATTTTGAAGGTGAACTGCCTCGGAGTCGACTCGGACTTTGCTGGAGTCGACTCGGCTCTCAGACACCGAAGTTGGCTCTCTAATTTTGTCTTGCATTCCTCTGAGAGTCGACTCTTGCTTCCTTAGGTGTCGACTCGCCAACCGTTGGAGTCGACTCGAGTTCTTCTAGAGTCGACTCGGTTCTCAGAGTCCAAAACGACTTCTCTGTCTTTCAGTCTGTTACTCCATGGAGTCGACTCGTATTTTGCTGGAGTCGACTCGGCAAGCATTGGAGTCGACTCTAATTCTTCAGGAGTCGACTCGGTGACAGGGTCTGAGATTTATCTTTCTGTCCTGCTGTCTGTTCTCAGTCGGAGTCGACTCGTAATGTGCCGGAGTCGACTCGAGCTTGTGCCAGTGCTTCTGATACACTTAGAGTCGACTCGTAATCTTCCGGAGTCGACTCGAGCTTCAGACTTTGGTTCAAATTGATTTCCATACTTAGCCAAAATGTATTGAACCAAAGCTAGAGACACTTAAACATAAATTCACAAATATTTGGCTGAAACACTAGATTGAATTTATTAGTACAAGATATACTCAAATGCTTTGAGCTCATCAAAATCAAATAGGGTTATAATCAATCACTCCACAATCTCCTCCTTTTTGATGATGACAAAACATTGAGTATTTATAAAGTGAATTGCTCAACCAAAAGGAGATTTATAATAAAGTTTTGAAATGAATTCAAGTGTCTAGTCATTTACTTTATCCAAAATTGAAAGGTGTGAACCAGTAAATTCTGAAGTTAAAGCTCCCCCTTTCATTTGGAATTATATAAGCCTTCATGTCATGCAATCAATTGTTTGGCTTATATATGTTTAATGAATTTGCTTTCTTAAGATTTCAGATTCTCCCCCTCAACATATGCATTCAATTTTGTTTAGATTCTCTGAATTTTCTTTTAATGTCTTGAAGCTTTTGAGCTTAAATTTTTTGTTTTAGAGAGAAAATCTGCCAATTTGTTCTTGAGTATGATTCAACTAATCTCCGAATATTCCTTGAATGGATTCTGGAGATTACTCCTTTAGGAGCCCCAACAGAGAGATAATGAGCCTCGAGGTATTGAATCCACTTAGAACAAATTACTTTGTGCTTTAAGAATTTTCTTTTTATTGATTCCCCCTTTACATTTCAATTCAATATATTTTCTTCTCCTTTTTGTCATCATAGCAAAAAGGCAGAAAGCACAGAAAAGTACAAGAACTCAAGAATGCACAAATTTGAAAGGAGGTGTCTACTCATTGTATTGATGCTAATTTGAGTACAATTATAATTACATATCAAAAGAAGTCCTCAAGGGACTGTACATCATAAAGTAAAAAGAACAAAAACACTAGGGTTTCTTTGAGGTGGAGGATGTGGCTTCCTTGCTCAGTCTAGTGTGTTTGATGACCATGCTTAACCCCTCATTGATGTTTCCCAGTTGTTCAAGTATCTCCGAGGTGGTTCTAGACTGAATCGTAGAAATGTGGTTGACACTCTCCTGGAGGGTGTCCAACCTGGAGAGCAGTGCATGGGCTAGTTTCTCGGCACCCTGGCTCTGGCTTCCTAGCTCTTGTCTGATGCCATCTCGCATCTTCTTCGTGTCATCCTTGACGTCACTCATGTTCCAGTATTGAGCTTGGACCAGGCTGCGCACATTTGATATCTCCTCCCTCAAGTGCGCAGTCATCTCGGCTACTGCTGCCAGGGAGGGAACAATCTCGGTGGAGGGAGCACTCGAAGGACCTCGGAGCTCCCTCAGCAACTCATCTCTGAGATCCCTCACTATCTCCTGCCGCAACTCTCGGAGCTGCTCAGAAGAAATGCGGACCTCTAGTGGCTGCTGCTGAGTAGATGGGGCAGTGGAGGTGGAGGGCTCGGTATGGGTATGGGCAGAGGTGGAAGGATAGGTGGAAGGATCTGTATAGTGGTCCTGGTCATGATCAGGACTGGGTGAGTGATGAGTGGTGGGGTCAGAAGATGTGGATGGTCTCCGTACCCAGACTCCCTCTACTCTATGGAATCCCATCCGATGAAGGGTTCCCTCACCCATGCGATCTGTAAATCGCAGTGAGCGAGAGGGTTCCCCCTCAGGAATGGGGACCTCTAACTCCCTAAATATCAGGGTGAACAACATGCCATAAGGGAGACTGAGCCTAGGTTTATCTAGGGGCTCACAGAGGTACTTGTAGATAAGTTTTGGAAAGTGGATGGGTGTGTCTTGGAGGAGGTAGAACATCAAGGCTAGGTCTCTCTCCGAAATGAAGTCAAACCTACCTGTCTTTGGGAAGAGAGTCCTAGAGATAACACTAAGGAGAAGTCGCATTTCAGCCGAAAGCTGATTTGCGAACACTTCCTCTATGGGGGACACTGGTGGACTCCCTAGAATGGCCGTAAGGGCCTCCGTCCTGTCAGAGGGGTGTGTGGGAACAATCCCCTCACTCGAGAGATGGAGGACTCGTGCAATAAAGTCCTCCGAGATGAATACAGGGACACCCATAACAGTTCCCTGGATACCCCCGCCTACCCGTGCCACTGAACCATAAAACTCCCTAACAAGCCCTAGATAGGTAGGGAGGTCAAGAGTGCAGAAAAACTCTAAACCTTGGGCTCTAAGGTGATGCCCTAGGTTGAACCCTTCCCGGGAGAGGAAGTCAAAGTTGACATGCCTCCCGGTAGAGACAACCTTCCCGGCGCATGAGCGCGAGGGAACCGGCCTAGGCGGGGAAGGAACCGGAGGTGGTGGCCTCGCCGGTTCGTTCCGAGCCTTGGACCGTCGCTCGGCCCCGCTCGCGGAGATGGGTCTCTTTCGGCTTGGGACAACTGCTTTCCTAGGCATTTTTGACCTAGACACGGGAGAGGAACTAGAAAAAATGGAGGAAAACTCGATGGAGAAGACCTAGAATGGGTCGGAGACGAGGTCGGAGTCGGCTCTAGGATTTTGGAACAGTGTCGGCTGTGAATAGAAGTGGGGATTGAACGTTTCGATTAGGGTTAAAACATCGGATTCCCGACCTCGAGTCGACTCCAGTAAGTCGCGAGTCGACTCGACTGCGAGTCGACTCCAAAATATGCGCGAGTCGACTCCCCCATGAGCCGACTCTAAAATATATCCGAGTCGACTCGAACTCTGGCACGCACCCAAAAATCATGTTATTTTCGTGCCAGAAGAGAGAGTTATGGACTTATCCATGATTTAGGAATTGATTTGATGATCATAGATAACAAGTTCTATGTCCACCATAGACTAATCCTCAAAACCTATGAACTAGAGGAGAGTATCACTAGAATGGATCAATCACTCCTAACCCTCTTCTAAGTATGCAAAATCGATCTTCACTAAGAGGTTTTGTGAAGATATCAGCAAGTTGATCATCAGTACACACAAATTGAAGTGTCACATCATCATTCAGTACATGATCTCTTATGAAGTGATGTCTTATCTCAATGTGTTTAGTTCTTGAGTGCTGAATTGGATTTTTAGTTAGATTAATGGCACTTGTATTATCACAGTTAATGGGAATTTTATCTTGTTTAATGCCATAATCTTCAAGTTGTTGTTTAATCCACAAGATTTGAGCACAACAACTCCCGGCAGCAACATATTCGGCTTCCGCCGTAGATAGTGCAACCGAGTTTTGTTTCTTGCTAAACCAAGAGATTAAATTTTCTCCTAAGAATTGACATGACCCGCTGGTGCTTTTTCTATCAAGATTACAACCAGCAAAGTCTGAATCTGTATACCCTATTAAGTTTATGCTACATTCTTTAGAGTACCATAAACCTATATTTTTTGTTCCTATTAGGTATTTAAAGATTCTCTTAACTACAATTAAATGTGATTCCTTAGGATTAGATTGATATCTAGCACACATGCATACACTAAACATGATATCAGGTCTACTTGCAGTGAGATATAATAAAGATCCTATCATACCTCTATACATCTTTTGATCTACTGATTTACCTGATTCATCTTGGTCTAGTTTGCATGATGAACTCATGGGTGTGCTGATTGACTTGTTTCCTTCCATATCAAACTTCTTAAGCATCTCCTTGATGTATTTAGCTTGATTGATGAAGATCCCTTCTTCAGATTGTTTGATATGGAGCCCGAGGAAGTAGTTCAGCTCTCCCATCATGCTCATTTCAAATTCACTCTGCATTAGGTCAGCAAATTCTTCGCAGAGGCGATTGTTAGTAGCACCGAAAATAATATCATCTACATAAATCTGAACTACTAACATATCTTTATTTTTCCTTTTTAAAAATAATGTTGTATCAACGTTCCCTCTAGAGAATATATGGTCTAACAGAAATTTGCTAAGTCTTTCATACCATGCTCTAGGTGCTTGTTTCAAACCATAAAGTGCTTTGTTTAATTTATACACATGATTGGGGTATTGATGATTTTCAAAACCAGGAGGTTGTTCTACATACACCTCCTCATTAATATACCCATTCAAAAAGGCACTTTTTACATCCATTTGAAATAATTTGAAATCTTTAGAGCATGCAAATGTTAGTAACAATCTAATTGCTTCAAGTCTAGCTACAGGAGCAAAAGTTTCATCAAAGTCTATACCTTCTTCTTGATTATAGCCTTTTGCTACTAGTCTAGCCTTGTTCCTAATCACGATTCCATTTTCATCAAGTTTATTTTTATATATCCATTTGGTTCCTATTATTGAGTATTCAGAGGGTCGCTCAACTAGGTTCCATACCTTGTTTCTAGTGAATTGGTTTAGTTCTTCTTGCATTGCATTTATCCAATTTACATCATTTTCAGCTTCTTCTATGTTTTTAGGTTCAAGGTGTGAGACAAATGCTAGATGATTATTTAAGTTTCTAAGAGATGCTCTAGTTCTAACAGGTTGAGATGGATCATCTAAAATTAATTCCTTAGGATGCCCATGAGCATACCTCCAAGCCTTAGTCAGCCCATGATCCACAATTACCTCTTGGCTTGTTGATGCTTCTCCAATTTGCTTTGGTTCATCTTCTTGTAATGTCATCTCATCAATTTTTTCTTCAAGAATTTCTGCATCATCATCAAGAGCTACTTTCTTGCTAGAAGAGATATCATTAGTATCATCAAAAACAACATGTATAGACTCTTCAATAACAAGGGTTCTTTTGTTAAAGACTCTATACGCTTTACTTGATGTAGAATATCCCAAAAAGATACCTTCATCAGATTTAGAATCAAATTTACCTAAGTTATCTTTGCCATTATTATGAATGAAACACCTACATCCAAAAACATGAAAATAGTTTACATTAGGCTTTCTACTTCTCCAAAGTTCATAAGGTGTTTTCTTTATAATGGGTCTCAATAAAACTCTATTTAATATATGACATGATGTATTAATGGCTTCTCCCCAAAAGTACTTAGGGAGGTTACTTTCACACAACATGGTTCTAGCCATTTTCTCTAGGGTTCTATTCTTTCTTTCTACAACTCCATTTTGTTGTGGTGTCCTAGGTGCAGAGAAATTATGAGTTATCCCCTTTTTACTACAGAATTCATCAAATAGATGATTTTCAAATTCCGTTCCATGATCACTTCTAATAGCTATGACTGAAGCATTTCTAGCATTAGTTACTTCCTTATGAAATTTCTTAAATACAGAAAATGCTTCATCTTTATGAGCTAAGAACATGACCCAAGTATATCTAGAAAAATCATCTACAATAACAAGACCATATTTGTTTCCACCAAGACTTGTGGTTCTAGTTGGTCCAAATAGATCCATGTGTAGTAGTTCAAAAGGTCTACAAGTAGAGACACAATTTATGGATTTAAAAGAGCTCCTCGATTGTTTTCCATATTGACATGCTTCACAAATTTTATTTTTCTCAAATTTTAGTTTTGGCAAACCTATTACAGAATCTCTTTTAACTAACTTAGATATTGTATCCATACTTGCATGTCCTAATTTACGGTGCCATAACCAGCTTGCATCATCAACCTTAGTATCACTAGCTACTAAGCAAGGACTGTTTTTAGCAAGATCATCTAGATCTACTACATAGACATTTCCACGTCTTATTCCTTTGAATACTAAGCTATTGTCAATTGAGTTGGTTATGATGCATAGGGATGGTTTAAACAGAACATCAAAATTCTTATCACATAATTGACTTATGCTAAGTAAGTTATGTTTAAGACCATCTACCAATCGTACATTATCAACAAAGGTTGAGGAGGTGATTTGTATTTTACCTATACCAATGATGTGACCCTGATTATTGTCTCCAAACATCACTGCACCTCCCTTTTTAGGCTCTAGGGTGAAGAATTGCTCCTTGTCACCCGTCATGTGTCTTGAGCAGCCACTATCCAAGTACCAACAGTTTTTGTCGACTTTGGCTGCAAGACACTCCTACACAAGGAAATCATACAATTTTAGGTACCCAAGTTTTCTTGGGTCCTTCATGGTTAGTTATGTTGGTTCCTTTTGGAACCCAAACCATTTTAATTTTTCTTTTAGCTTTTTCTTTTCTATGGTCACACACATTAGCTTTATGTCCTATCTTTCCACAGCAAAAACAGGTTATATTCTTAATTTTGCTTTTCCCTGCTTTCACAAAAAAATTACTAAGGAGCTTTGATGAGAGCACAAAAGTGCAATCGTCAGGCCATTTTAATTAGTATTTTAGCTAATCATTTAAAATAAAATTAACTAATTAATGTTTTATTTGTGCAAGCATCCCACATTCCATGTCCAGGTTCAACCGAGCCCAACTGTATCTGACTTATCTTAATTCCCACGGGCATCACCCTGATGGAGTCGAGTCACTACCGGCTGCCACCCACCGTTATCTCAGCCCAACTTTGATTCCAGCTCCCAATCGCGCGCATCAGAGTATCATTGATTCTGGTATAGCACCAACTTGACCCAAGCATGGCACGTTCCCCCCATCTCAGCAATCAGAGCACCATCCCACGGCCACATCTTTCCAAACTTCCATCCCAGCATCGCCCAGCCGAAGCAGAGAAGATCCTCCGCAATCGTAGCATCCCAGCTCTTCCCGGATCGTAGCCGCATCCCGACCATCCGTGATTCTGCATCCTTCCCAGCAACCAAAGAAGGAAGTCCTCATCCGTGCCTTCCTTCCGTGCACCTCCGGCTTCAGCCCCCCTTCCAGCAAGGCAGATCCCGAACCGGAATCCAAGCCGCAGATCCCTCTTCCGTGATGCCATCAACGCCACAGCATCCCCATTTCCTCCTCTTCCGGCCACAGCAAAGGATTCCCAGCATCCACGCGCGCCTTCTTCCTTCCGCGACAGCATCCCGCGTCCGTCCTCCCCCTCGATCCCGCTTCCGTGATCCAAGCACCGCGTCCGTGATCGGCCCCTCCCGGCGATCCCACGGCGTCCTCCCGTCGATCCCGCGGCATCAGCCTCCATCCCGTGATCCCAGCAACCCATGATCTCCATCTGTTGCAGCCTCTGCATCCGGACATCGCGCCCGAGCCGGATTCGGAATCCCTCTTCCGTGATTCCGCGATCCCGCACCGCGTCCGCGCCCCCCCTTCCGTGATTCCATTTCAAGTGACCCTGCGGCTATAAGAGGAGAAGAAGGAGGAGGAGGAGGGAGAGCTCGGGGTGGTGGTGGCTGGCTGGTCGAAGGAAGAAGAAGGAGTTTGGCTCCTTCGGTTTGTCTAGAAAAATAGGGGAAGAGGCGGACGTGGGAGAAAGAGAAAAAAACATTGCTCTGTTTTCAACTTCATTGAAAACAGAGCATTGAAATTTTTTTTTAGTTTTTCGGTTTGAGTTTTTTTTATTTAAGAGAGCAATGTATTTTTTTTCTGTTTTAGTTGTACTTTAGTTGAAAGTTTTTATTGAGAAGTACATTTTGAGTTTGAAAGCATATTGTTCTTATTTTTAGTTTTATTTTAGGTTTTGTTTTGAGTTTTAATTTTTGAGAGTTTATTTGGATAGAAAGTTATATTTATTCTGCAATTTTAATTTCTGTTCTGCAATCCATTAAATCCTCTTTCATGCAATCTATATTCCAGTCTACAATTTTCCTAACACTGTTTTCATCCATTTTAATTTATGTTAAAAGCTTTTCTTTAATTAGTTAAATACATAAATACTCTTTGAATCTGACTACCTGTCTTATAGTTAATTTCAATTAAAAAATAATCTCTGGTAGACTAGAGAATCCATCAACATCCTCAAAATAATGTTTTTCTTCTAGCATTCAAAAATCGATTTTTAATCCGAGTGAACGTTTTAATTTTTTAAGTAACTCCAATCGCCTCCCTGTGGATCGACCTCTTACGACCGCTATTCTTCGAGTAGAACAGGTAAGAGTAAAATTAATTTAAACTTTGTTTGTCGGTTCTAACAACGATCTGTTTAGCGTATTTTTAGTTAGACAGGAAAGGACGAACACTTTTGCTTATTCTTAGGTTTATACCCTAAACCAGCTCTATTGAACACAGTTCGTTGATTATTAAGTATCATTTCCAATTTTTCAGAACTATATGTAAACTTTTCTACAAAAGGTTTGTATTTTTCAAGTTCTTGTGCCAACTTTTGTTTTTCTGTTTTTAGTATGTTTAAGTCTTTTGTGAGATTATCTCTTATAGTTTGTTTATCGTTTTTAAGTTCTGAAATTTCCTTGGTTAGTTCTTCGTTATCTTTAATTAAGGTATTAGTTTTTTGAATTAACATTTGCTTGCTTGTTTTAAGTTCTAAATTTTCTTTAATGATAAAATCCTTATCCTTAACTAATTTATCGTATTTATGGAAGTGTGATTGATTGGTTAGTTTTAGCTCTTTATTCTTAAGATTTATTGTCTTATATTCATCCATTAATTCATTAAACGCATCATACAATTCATCAAAGGTAAAATCTAAATGCGTTTCAGATGTTACCTCATTTTCATTCGCCATAAAGCAGAGGTTGGCCTTTTCCTTTTGTTCCTCATCCGATGATGATGATGATGAATCGGAATCCGATAAGGTGGAGACGAGGACTTTCTTTTTCTTATATTTGCTGGCCTTCTTGAGCAAAGGACAGTCCGCTCTGAAATGTCCCGGCTTCTTGCATTCATAGCATCCGATTCCCTCATTTTTCCTTTTCTTACCTTTATCCTTGTAATAGGAACTCGAGGGACCTCTCCTCTGATGAAAGGACTTCTTTCGGTTGATGAATTTTCTGAACTTTCGCACGAGAAGAGCCTCATCATCATCTCCCTCATGATCTTCTTCTTCACTGCTGCTACTGCAAGATAAATCCTTGTTAGAAGAAGTAGATTTGAGAGCTATTACCTTTTTCTTATGAGAGGATTCTTCTTCGCTGTGTTGTTTCATTGTGAGCTCGTGCGTCATTAGGGATCCCATATCTCTTTTGTAGAATTGCAAGTAGAGACTCTATTGAATTCATTTCGGTCTAAAGCACAATAAAGCACATTCATTGCTTTGGCATTTAGTTGTGCCTTCCTAATATCATTGTCATCCCAATCTTTTTCAAGTTTGGGTATAGTAACACCCTCTACAAAAATTGATGGGATGTATGGTCCATTAAGTATGGTGGTCCACATCTCATAGTCTTGTGCTTGGATAAATATCCTCATCCTAGCCTTCCAATATGAGTAGTCGGTTCCATTGAAGAATGGAGGTCTATGGGTGGACTGCCCCTCAATATGAGAAGATCTAAATGGGGTTGTCATTTTGATCTTTTACTCTTTTGATAGAAGAGTTCCTGCTCTGATACCACTTGTTGCCCAAAAAGACAACCCAAGAGGGGGGGTGAATTGGGTTTTAAGTAATTATTGCAATTAAAAACTTTGTGAGTAACTAATCAAAACTTATTGCAAGTGGATTAATTAGTTACTATATGCAGTGAATGAAAGGAATGGAAGAGACAATGAAACAATCACAAACACAAGAGATTTTATAGTGGTTCGGAGCTAACCCTTGCTCCTACATCCACTCCCCAAGCTTCACTTGGGAGTTCACTATAATTCCTCGGATTACAGCCGGTTGTTTTACAAGCTCACAACCCAACTTGTTGTTTTACGAGATCACAACGAACTCGATCGGTTTTCACAGGCTCACCGACTAGAACCACCCGATTGTTTTTCTGGGATCACAATCAAACCCTTACACCATTGGTTTTAACCTCGGCTCACCAACCAACCTCTACACCCTTGATTCAATCCCCTGATTGAATCAAGTAACAAGAAAACAGTTTGTAAAGAGTACAGGAATAGCTTCTTGAAAAGCAAATATAAACAATATAACTAAAGAAGAGTTAGAAGCCCTCAAACAGATTTTTAGATTTGAGGAAAGAGGCTTCTCGAACTCTGCAATCTCCTCGTGAGTGGGATGAAGATTTGCTGTCAGATGAGGAGCCTTGAATGCGAGGAAGATGTTGGGAGGATGGACTTCAATGTACTTCTTCCTTCTTTCTCTTGTATTTACTCTAGAGAGACTTTGGTAGGTGGAAATCCCTTTTTCTTTTAATGGAGTCTCTCTTTCTTACTCTATTACTGTTCACTCTGGCTATTTAAGCCATCCCCAACGAAAACAGCCGTTAGACACACATTTATGGCCGTTCTGCACACTCTGCAACTCCTGACAAAGTGTCCGTTGGGATCGGAGTCGACTCGCTCGATCTAGAGTCGACTCGGCTGTTGCTGGAGTCGACTCATGCTTTACTGGAGTCGACTCGCCCACTGTTCAAAATTTGAAATAAAGTGCCGTCCCGTTCTGGAGTCGACTCGGCCAAACGTGGAGTCGACTCGCCAATGTCTGGAGATGACTCGGCCCTCCGGAGACGACTCGTTCTCAGGGTTCCAGAGATCTGTTTTTCTTCATTTCTTTCTCGAGTCGACTCGGATCATTGTGGAGTCGACTCGGCTCTCAGAGTCCGAAAACTGATCCTCTGTGTTTGGAGTTGAACTGCCTCTGAGTCGACTCGGATTTTGTTGGGGTCGACTCGGCTGACTTGGGAGTCGACTCGTGAGTACTTGGAGTCGGCTCGGCTCTCAGGATCCGAAAACTGTTTCTCTGTGTTTTGAAGGTGAACTGCCTCGAAGTCGACTCGGACTTTGCTGGAGTCGACTCGGCTCTCAGACACCGAAGTTGGCTCTCTGATTTTGTCTTGCATTCCTCTGAGAGTCGACTCTTGCTTCCTTAGGAGTCGACTCACCAACCGTTGGAGTCGACTCGAGTTCTTCTGGAGTCGACTCGGTTCTCAGAGTCCAAAACGACTTCTCTGTCTTTCAGTCTGTTACTCCATGGAGTCGACTCGTATTTTGCTGGAGTCGACTCGGCAAGCATCGGAGTCGACTCTAATTCTTCAGGAGTCGACTCGGTGATAGGGTCTGAGATTTATCTTTCTGTCCTGCTGTCTGTTCTCAGTCGGAGTCGACTCATAATATGCCGGAGTCGACTCGAGCTTGTGCCAGTGCTTCTGATACACTTGGAGTCGACTCGTAATCTTCCGGAGTCGACTCGAGCTTCAGACTTTGGTTCAAATTGATTTCCATACTTAGCCAAAATGTATTGAACCAAAGCTAGAGACACTTAAACATAAATTCACAAATATTTGGCTGAAACACTAGATTGAATTCATTAGTACAAGATATACTCAAATGCTTTGAGCTCATCAAAATCAAATAGGGTTATAATCAATCACTCCACACTCACCGAATATTTTAGCACTTAAAATACAGAAAAATTCGAATTTTTAGTATGCCCCAAATTGAGTACGAAAATCACAAAATAACCGAAGTACCTAACATTCACATAAAAGGCCGAAATCTAAGACTCCAAGGACATAATAAAACTGCAACTAACTGAAAACAAGTCCAAGAACAAAAATAATCTGAACTCAAACCTACTTCAAACATGCAATACATAGATAAGGATTTGTTTAGAAACATCATGTTCAATATAAACATGACTATTTTACCCACTTATGTTACTAATTAAATAATCCAAAGCTAGGGTCCAAAACTGAGCAGCTCGCAAGCTGCTTGAGCTCGACTCGGATCCAAACTTGACTCAACTCGACTCGACTCGACTATTACCAACTTTGAGTCGATCTTGAGTAGCTCGAATAGTTTTTTGAATCAAGCTCGAGTAACAAAATATTTGACATGAAACTTGTGAGCCTAATCGACTATATATATTTTTAATAATATTATATTTATAATAATATATATTATTAATTTAATATTTTAAAATATAATATTTATTTTTAAATCTGACCTAACTTCTAACTTTTGTCTATATATTTTAATTATAACCAAGGCTCGAATTCGAGCTCAAGTTTGAGCTCGAATATTAGCTTGGTTGATATCCGAGTCGAGACAAGTCAATCTTAAGTATTGTTTTTTTTCTAATTGAGTCAACTTTAAGTTTGGATATTAAGACTGGATCGACCTCGAATTGAGTTTTGAGTCTAACTATTTTGAATCGAGTTGAGCTCAAGTCTCTAACTACTCCACTTGGCTCGGCTCAGTTGAACCTCTATCCAAAACTGTGTTGTTCCTAATTATTCTGTGTCATACGTAATTGCACTTGCATAGGAATGTAGGGTGAAACTGTCTTGGCTTATATTATTGGTTTTCTGATGTTCATTGGTCCTCAGCGTATGCATTTGAAAACATACAGTAGTGTTTTGCTTCCAAGTGGGTGATTTGCATTTCCACTTATAAGTGAATAAAGTGTACAAAAGAAATGATATAAATTTGAAAAACTCCTTAATGACATGGAGTATTTGACAACCATCTTGATTCTCTTGCAACCTTTGTCTATTTTATTGCTATCCTTAATAATATACGGAAATCATTTCTTGGCCTTTTTTGTTCATCCTTAAGTATGTTATTGTTGATAAGTAAATATGTTTTTGAAACCGACAAAATATGCTAATTAAAGTCACACGTTCATTTTGGTGCTGATATTATTTCAAATTCTTGTGTCTTACGAAATCTTTCATATGTTATTTTCTGATCTTTTGGCACTATTTCATTGCTGATATTCCATCAAAGTTGTCAGGCTACTTGATGAATCTATGGTTCCATCTACAGGTAGTACCCTGGAACCATATGTTTTGTTTCATGGCAGCCAAGTTCCCGGTCCTGGTACTGATTGCAGGGCAAATCAATTGGGAAGTGATTAACAGTTGCACATCAAACATTGTCCTGTGATTCTGATGTGTCCTGTAGCGCCAATATGGATTCTGCCACCAAACATACAGAAAGCTCTGACTGATTTGCATTAACCAAAACATTTATAGTTGCTTCTAACTGATTAGCATTAACCAAAACATTTATAGTTGCTTCTAAAGAGAAACAAGATTATTCTAAAGCCAATGCTCGAAGAAAGCTATTTATAGTACCGTGCTGTGTGTAGGAAACTATGAAAAGAATGATAGTAAAGGGGACATGCCCTTTTTAGAATCTTGCAAGTGATTCCTTTGTTAGACTCATAATTACAGAAGATGGATCATAGCACGGTAAACACCCTGATGAAGTTTCTGCAAATATACAAGAACCCCAGTCAATTGCCTGCCATGCACAGGGTAAGCAAACTAACGAAGAAGCACAACTGTCTCAAAATGAATTATTATCCAAGGCAGGATCATGCCTTATGGAAAATAGTGACGGTGACTACGTGGATGCTTCTATTCATTCTGATCCATCAGAGTATCAAAATGGGAATCCTGACAAATGGAAAATGAATAGGAATGAACTGGAGAATGTAAGTGCTTTACAAATGCCATCAAACACTTCTGAGGGAGAAATTTCACAATTATCTAGAAAGGGGAAAAATCTAGTCTCCAACATAAAAAAGAAAAATGAAGAGCAACAAAGTCCAATTTCGACCAATAAATCACATACGATCAGTCATCCCATGTAGTACATGTATAGTTTAACAAGAGCTAAACATAGTCCTCTCACATGCATCATACGACACAAACTAGTTATTAGTAATTCCAAAGCATAAACCTAACCAATGAGAGAACAAAAACCCAAGCAGTGCCATCAGCATAGAGACAATCAGTAACCTGAACCATAGACGCACGAAATCATAGCTTACAAAACTAGATAAAGCCAAACCAGATGCATACCTCTTGTCATTCTTTACATCAAAAGAGAGAACTCAGATGCCTCTAACTGGCTGTCAAGCGTTCATGCCAACTGGCACCTCAAAAGTAAACAAAACATCCACCATTACAAACATAAAACTAAGCTCCAAAAGGACTCGTGACAGTCAGCTTTTTCTGCATAACATCTCGCCAACTTCCTTCCAGTATTCAACTAATTTATGGTCTTGGGGTTTCACCTGTTCTAGCTTGCCTGCAGCAAATATGGCGTATGCATCAGCAGCATACCTGTGGAGTAGACAAGACAGCAGCAAAACATGTCAGCCCACTATGAATATTCTAGCCAGATGTTGGGGAAATTGAACAAGAAACACAAAAATAACCTCAAATAATTTGATGGAAACAAAGAGGTTAAAGTTAGATCCACTCACTTGCCAATGCCAGGGAGCTGGGTCACATGAGTCCAGTCACCTTTCAAGTAACGTTCAGAAAGATCAATGATCAACTGAGCACGCTTCCACTGCAAGCCCAGGCTCCGCAACTTATCCACCATCTGCTCCTTCAGTTTCTTGTTCACGGACTTTGCATCAGGAAACTGAAGGAAAAAACCTGGCAATACTTTTCGAACCTGCACCCGAGGTGACACGTGAATCGGCCGACGGCCATGACAAGTACAATCTATATTCATGTTCAATTTTTGTTTGGAACTTGTTTCCCTTGTCATTTTTTCCATATTAGAAAAAGACCTTTTGAAGGCTTTATTATGGGGGGCAGGGGGGATGTGGTCTCTCTACTACTCAGCATGTATATATCAGCATTTCATTCTGACCAGTCGCTAAGGAAAGAGCAGTAGCAACCTATCTAGGAATCTAGCAAGCAAGAACACTGTGCAGGGAGAGAATTAATTGAAACAAGAAAATCCAGTTCATACCCAGATATCAGGTATGTTATATATGCAGCTTATTTTCCCTCCTTTCTTTTCTTTTTTTGAACTTTTAGGTTTCCCATTAAGCCATTCAACTCTGCACCCAAGTTGTTTTCCCACTTTATCTTATCCTTTTAAGATTATGCGTTCGCCAAAGGTTCTATGATATATCTGCCCTCATCAGATTATTTCCAACAGTTGGAGTATGGTGCAGCATAAAACAGGATTTGAAGAACATTGAACATAAAGTTCCCAAAGATCTTGCCATTGGTCAATTTAGGAAGACCGAAAGAAAGGAAACAGAGCAACAGATCGGAACATTGTTTGTTTCTTCTTTTATGGTTATGCAATCACTTACAATGTGTTACTATAGTCAGAGTAACCAAATAATTTCTCAGCATCACCATTGCACTTGCATCCGATTGTAGGTTGGCTGTGGCACCATACATGCTCGCGTACTTGTATATCGAATTTGCTCCACCATGGTCAATAAGGAAGTCATGATCAATGTTGAAGGTCCGTTGTATTTACCATAGTTATGGCTATTTTCCTACTTTCCAAAGCTTTGACCTGAAGATCAAGATTGATCAGTACCAACTATTCTTCCACATGGTCATGATCAATATCATGCAAATCCGAGTGAATAAGCTTTGGCAAATACATTGCCTTCTTTTTGGGCTTTGCTATCAATTCGGATAACAATTTGTTCCCACCCTCCCTTCAATTTTCTTATAGCCTTCCTGGTTCATCAATTTGAGCAAATTAATATAGGATTCAGCTAGTAGGAAACTTCAACTTGCTTCGACATCAGCATCATCAAGATGGAACAAGCAATCCAGGGTGAGTTTTTTCATGGTTTACAACCTTCACCAAGCTTTAATTTCACAATCAAACAATAATGGAGTCAATAATACTTTGAACCATAATGTGATTACAAGAATTGAATAATTAGTGATACATCTTCTATATTAAACAATATCCTTCAAATCACATGGGTATACCTTTTATAGTTTCTTCAATTACAACATAAATAGAAAATAATCTTGAGCCATCCCCTTTTTCTAAAAAAAATACTTATATGATATATACAAAATACGTAAAATTTATTGATATCTTCAATTATTTTAGATAGTAATTTTTTAAAATATTTTAAAAGGAATGAAATAAAAGTATATCCATTTTTCATTTTATATCAAATAGAAAAAGTTAATTCTTTGTATGAAAAGAATTGATAACTAAAATGAATACCATACCCGAAGTTATATGTGGACCTCTAGAGAGTTGTTACATTCAACCTTGTCCAAATTATTGATGAGGAGTTTTTTAGACATTTGGTAAGTGGTATATGTGGCCTCATTAAAATTAACAATAATGATATAGGGACGCTTGGCCAAAGGACCTCAAGTAAATTATGTGGTCTTATTTATATCCGTAGGAAGAAGGATTAGTGTGACCTCATCCGATTTACCGATTCATCAAGGAGGATTTATATGGCATCATTGAAGAATTCATACTGCCTTGTCGGCACCGAAACTAACAAATTCCACCCAAGATGCCATAATAATCTATCCAAACTACCATAATAAGCCAAGCAATCCAAAAGGAGACCAAGCCATTATGGGAAACATTTTAAATATGGCAAGCTTCCATAGTAACCCAAGCATCATGGGAAACTTAAATTGATGCTTACTAAGTTGTATATTATTGATTCGAACCAAACCCAAAACGTTCGGGTTCAGGTGAGTCCATTTTGAATCGGCTTCATCCTTTCTTGACCCAAACTACACCCGAATGACATTAGGATTCAATCAGGTGAGAAAAAGATCCAGATCTGACCCAGATTTTTAGATCGGGTCCAATTTTCGAACCCAACCCAATTCACGAGTCTTCAAATATGGATTGAGTCAAGTCTAATCAAGTTGGCACCGTGTTGGCTCACAGGTTGACCAAAGCAACTTGAAGTTCTGATGCTAAGATAAAAATATTGAGAACATAGAAAATTAATATCATTAAAAGATAAAAACGAAATATTTCTGTTATATAATTTACAACATTTTAAGATTTAATTATAAGTCTAGAAATGACGCAATTATTGAAGAAATCTATCAAGAAATCTCAACATTTTCCCACTTTATTATTTTTGTTTACTCAGATTTTACATCATCCCTCGTGAAAGGCATCAAAGGCTATTCAATGATGCTTGATTATAAGCACTAATCTTTTGTAAATCCTCTAAGCCCACTATAAAACAACTACACACATGAATCCTATTCCGCGCTCATTCCGAAGAAAAGGAGTGGGACATCCCGGACATGATTATTGGAAATGGCTATACTAAAATCTTAATATATTTCACGTAATCTACATGTTGCATTAAACAAAGGTTACAATTATCATTGCAAATTGTACAATCTACATTCTTGTTAAAAGAGATCGTTTACATGTATCTAGTAAAAGCAATGTTCATTATGGTGAATTCAAATTGAAGTTTGTAGCATGTCAATGCTAATAATATTCAAATGTTTTTGAACTAGAGCTAAAATCTAAACATTGTTCAAAAAATTCAGAATTGCAAACATCTAAATCCTCTTTTTCAGAATTCCTAGGCCGCTTCATCGCATTTGTTCAAAACTCTAGCTCTAGGTCTTGCATCAATGCAGTATTCATTGCAAACCCAATCCATACAAAGTTTAAGATGATATCTTCTTCAATAAGAAGAAACAATTATAAAACTATGAAGGTTATCTGATGCAAAATTATTGTTACAAAGCATAATTCCAAGTATGGTCTTCCAAAGAAGAAAGATCAATCAATTACAACTAATTCTATAGTGAAATCACAAAAGGGACATCCGTCAAACCATAGGAAGGAAGATCCACATCTTTTCCACCAAAACCTACACATCCCACTTCGAAACCTTGTCCATCATAAAGTTTTGGATAGTGTCAGGCCGCCTTTTACAAGATTTGTGCATCCATCACTTTTAGGTGTGGTGAACGAACAAAATCAAACATTTTGCCAATAAGGATTGGAAAGAAAGGGATTGATAAGATTACAAGGAAAGCAAGATGTTGGTTCTAAGACCTTTCAACAAGAAACCACTTTTGATAGAAAATCTTGTCAATAGACATTGTTCTTAGACAAGCTAGTATAGGTCATCAAGAAAACATTGCTTCCAAAATCTCTTGATAACAAAGTAACATACTACTATGGATAGCGCAATCCATTCACATTGGTCCATAATGCGATGACCCAAATATATGGAGCTCCAAAACTCCCTATTTACTCTAGGCACATTGTGTTTGAGATTACAGGCATCATTTATACGTACATATATACATATATACATACAAGCATACATGCATGCATGCATGCATCCATACATGAAATGCATACATACACACATGCATGCAAGCATGTATCCATCCATCCATTTATGTGCATCATGCTTGCATGCATATAGTTTGAGCATTAGGATTTAGGGATATACCTGCTAAGTATAAGATTTTACCATAAACCTTGACAAATTAACAAATAATTCATCATCATATTTTATATACGCATGTATACATATAGATACATAGTACCAAGCTTTTAAATAATGGTGGAACAGCTTGATGTCCACCAGGAATGGGCCGAGATGGGGCGAGTCGTTTACCATCCTGAGTGTTGGTATGAAAGGTGTCTCATCCATGGAAAAAAAAATACTAGGACAAACCTATCCCGCATTATTTAAGACCTTGATACATGCATGCATGCATACATGTGTATATAAATATATACATACATATATATGCTTGTGCATGTCTTTATTTAACCATTGTTATTAAATGACTAGATCATTAATTATAGATGTTTAAATCACTTAAAAGTTGATTAGGTGATTAAATAAAGGAAATTATGCATGTCTATATGCATGAGTTGCCTTAGCTATCAAGTTAACATGAGTCATAAAACTAAGCGTGCAAGTTGACCAAAGTCACAAATTTTCCAACCTTGTTAAACAAACTAGTTACAAAAGGTGAAAGTTACATTAAAAAGAGAAACGGAGCTATTTGTTTAACTTTTAAGAGGAAAAAAAGCTTCCTTTGTTAGGTTGATTTGATTAAAGAAATATTTACACTACTTTGATGTTCAATTGTATTGAAAGTGTAGTTAGCACTTGAATGAGGTGGATTTAAAATTTGGGAGGCCTGTGTGGTGTTCTATAACATAAGATGCATTGTTATCAGGACACAGCACATGAGTGTCAAATGCCCATGTGTCATAAAGTGTCTGACATAGCAAGCTTAGAAAATTAAGGACATGGCACAAATTTCATACATATATATATGTATTTTCATATGTATATATGTTCATATGTATATATGCATGAGTGCAATGACACACACATGATACACATGTAGCACCTCACACACTAAATAAATATCAGGTCTGTTTTTGAACCACTGAGGGAAAACTTGAAGTTTCTTCTAAAATAAAGCCCAACCCTCTTGGCTCATGGTGAATCGGATCTAATAACCATTTGATCTTAAACCCACTTTCCATAAGATATGCGCTGCAGATCTTTCTACATTCTAAATCCCTAAGGATCAATAAGGTTCCTATGGCTTGCCTCCTATAGCAATGAAGGTGATAGACATGCCTATAGCAATGGGATGCCATTAAGTGTCTTGAGTAATTTTTCAAAATCAATGAATATTTAATATTGGGCTATCATGTGAGAAATAAGATTCTAATCTCAAACACGAACTAATTAGATTCGTAGCTGAGGTTAAGACCCTCAATTATATGATCGTAACTACAGATATAGAAAGCTGATGATATATGATTTGTTTGTGGCTCTATACGAACCAAAGTCAAAAGTGCAATGTAAGGAAACGATATAGACATCAGGAAAACTATTTTGTTAAGGTGATAAGGTGAAAGGGCCTGTAAGTGTACAGAATGACCTTGTGTGATATTTAGAAAATAGCCAAGGCCAACAAACATAAACATATTACCTTATTCTGTTATTATGATTGGAGGATTGCTTTGTACATAAGGTGATTCCAACTTGGGAGAAGCAATGCTACACAAACCATCTGTCCATGTTGGAAAATATGCTAGCACATCAAATTAGTAAATAGAAAGGCAAGGAAGGAGAGAGAGGAAAAAAAAGTAGCTAGAATGAGAAGGGGAAGAAAAAGAGGGAAAAGCCCACAACCACCGCCTTGCACAGCAATTGTTGACTACTATATGCCACTGTTGCATGGGCATTTCTACTACCCATATAGGAAAGAAGAAAGACAATCATATGGTGAGAACCTGATGAGAGTGATTTATGACAACATATAACTTAAGAAATAATTAGAGCTAGAAGTGGGCCGGGCCGGATTGGGCCATGCCCCTACTCGAACCTGGCCCAAATTTTTTCTCGAGCTTCGGGACAAGCTTAGACCCCAAAATTTTTGGATAATCCAGGCTCAATCCCGAGCCCGAGCCTAGCCCAAATTATCCGTTTGGGCCAAGAATAGATTCAGCCAGACCCGATTGAAATTTAATATTTCATAATATTGCTTCACAAGGCAATAATCTAGTTAAAAATTTGGCTTTCTCCTATAGCACATGTAAATGATGCATGATACATTATTCTCAGCCAATGACATACTCGAGCCCGGCCCAAAAAACAAATGGGCTCTACATTTTAAGCCCAAACTCAATTTGAATTTTGTCGGGCCTAGCCCGAAGCCCAGCCCAAGCGCATTTCCAGCCCTTTCTATACATTACCTCTACTCTTCCTAAGCAAGTTCATGTAAAGAGGCCATGCAATGGCATGTGGCAATTCATCCATGATGTGGATAAATTAGTTTCTTTTTTAGTTCTAACAATGACAACTAGTTATACATTTTCACAAGTTTCGATAGGAACTTTGCAATTGTATGTTTCCATCAAGGAAACTCCAGGTCCAGTTAACACCGACATGGGTTCGGATGATAAAATTTTGATTTTGAGAATCATGAATGGGCCGCATGAAGCAGCTAATTTGACATATTAGTGCAGCCTTAGCAGCTCTAAGGCTTCAAAATAAAATTGATATGTTTCAAGTCCCAAATCTTGCAAGATCTGAAATTCTTCTTATAAACAGGAAAAAAAAGAGAGGGGCTAAAGAAGAAAAGAAGATGGAATACAGGAGGAAAATAAGTCCAGAGAAATTAGGCAAGAATTGATGAAGGGCATCTGAGACTAGCACCTTCAGTAACATCAAGAACACCTCAAATTTCGAAAATATATTTGGCAAAATCATGCAATGGTCGTACCAAAACAAAATTAGGAGAACATGGCGATAGCACAAGCAGAACATTGGCTTGAAGAGGAGAGTGGAAGAAATAAGGTTTGATATGATGACACAAAAGTGATGTTTAAGGCAACTAGAAAGTGATGAAATTACACCCAAAATCTAGTGATAAAAATTCAAGAATGCAGACAACAAAACATCTAGGCATCTTTTCTAACGTCCCTAGGCTACTTCGTTGCTCATGTTTAAAGCCTTTTCTCAAGGTTTTCCGTCAATTTGGTACTCATTGCAAATGAACGAATAAAACTTTTTCTGTTATCTTCCTTATGCAAGCAAGGGCAACTCATCTCACCAATAAAACTTTTGGGGGAGAAAAGGGAAGCTACCTGATCGCCCGTTGTTACATTGAGCAGGATGCATATAACCAGGACCCTCCAGGGATCGAAGCAGTGTCTTTCTTGCAGGAGGTTGTGGGACGACCGCGGAGCATCCCACATATCGTGATCACTGACTCTCCTGTAGGCGTCCGAGTACTTCTCCTCGGCAGATAGCTGGATGCTGCGCCGCTTTCTCCTCCCCTTGCTGCGTTTCTGCGGCTGCCTGTTTGCATCCGTCCTGCCTTTGTTGCCCGTCGTCCTTGGCCTCTTCCTGGTGGCCGCGCCACTGGATGAGGCTTTCGCCTTCCCAGTGATATCTTTCTTGACATCAACGACGACAAACCTCTCGGCAGGACAGGGGAAGAAACGGGTGACCCGTCTGACGGTGGTGGTGGAGGCGGCTGTCATCTTCCTTTTCCTATTCCTGAGAGACGGCGGTGGAGGAGGAGTGCCGGGGCTAAGGAGGTCTTCTCCCTTTCCTATTCTATCATCAACCCTTCTTCCTTTGTAGGCAAAGGATGCAATGAACTCGGCAGGCGACAGGCCGTTGAGGATGCTCGCCGGTCTTGTCATGGTGGTCTTCTTCCTATTGGTAGTGCTCTGGAGCGACGATGATGGTAGTGGTGGTGGTGGAGGAGGAGTATTGTTGTTGTTGCTGTTGTTGCTGCTGCTGTTGTTAGGGCTGAGGAGGCGCCATCCCTGTCCTACTCTTTTATCAACCCTTCCTCCTCCTCCTCCTCCTCCTCCTCCTCCGCTGCTGTTCCTCTTCCTGATACCATCGTCATGTCCTCCGCCTCCTCCTTTATAGGCGAAGGATGCGAAGAACTCTTCAAGCGATTGGCCGTCGAAGGCAGGCTTGCTGCTGGTGGCCATGGTTTCCTATCGATCTCCTCCCCTTCTTCAGGGATTTCAGCTGGGCAATTCAATTAAAAAAGAAACGGAACGAAAGAAACAAACCGCGGCAAAACGAAACTTGAATTTGAGACCAGGCGCCGAAGAGCAAAGATCGGGGGATAGGGCATCCCCGCTCGACCCGCCGTTACCCTCGCCCTCCACCCTACGCATTCTTTAAAACAAACAAATAAATAAATAAATAAATTTATTAATTTAATTTTCGACCCGATCTAACCATTTAATTCATCAAACTCACCAAGTCAACCAGTCATGCCCCCGACTCGAGATCACGAGTCGGGGGTTGTAGCAACCACTGCACACTCGTAAAGAACTCTCCCCACAAGTATTCAAGGCATCTCAACATGATATCATAATTATGCAGCAGAATCATTAACTAATAATATGCAAACTTTATTTTTTTAACTAACACAACTTACTATATTTCACAATTCTAACAATAGTTTTAAGATAAAACATCAATTTAAATAAACCCTAATCTAGAATAACTTGTGTCAGAGTTTTTCAAATCGTTCTCTCATATTGAAAACCCTTGTAGTCTAGTTCTATAAATTTGAAAAAAAAATAATAAATCGTATAATAAACTAAACAACCCAGTAAGCAATGAGCACTCTAGCTAGATAAATCAGGCAATAATATACAGAAAATAAGTATATACGCAATACTAAGATACAAATCAAATCTTTCTTAAATTCTGAAAAATTCTTTTTTCATGAATTCGAATTTTTTCAAATATTCAATTTATCTTATCGATCCTAAGCTATGACCACATGTTCTCTATGGCAGGGTCATAACACCAACTAATCTTCTTGCAGTAAGCTGCGCATCATTTTGCAGCAAAGTCCTTCAGGACCGTTAGTCTGCTGGCGGTATGTCACTAATCATCTTAAACACGACCTTTAAGACAAATCATATGCCAACGTATTTGTTAGATATATGCCCTAGAAGCCAATCTGACTGACACATTATTAATTCTGGGACATAGTTTTGTACTTGACTTTATTATTATTGAATAATAAATGGGCATCTTTTTCATTCATATTATTTATGTGTCTATGAATCGTCCAAGAAATTAATAAGATGATGATACATATTCTCAAGAGTTGAGAATTTGAGCCATGTATCATTGGTGATTAATTTCTAAATTCTCCTGATCAATGGATCATCACGAGGACGGTGATCGATCCGATGAGATCAGTGCACAGATCGCTTTCCTTATGGATGGACGAGACTCGAGTCCACAGTGTAGGGACACTGAAGTGATAGTGCAGGTGCTTGTTAGAGAACAAGGGTACTGAGCGTGACCAAGACAAGAAGTCACTTGGATGTCTATCCACTCGTCAGTGACTTGCTTGATGTTGCAATAGTGTGACTGGTCCTTTGACCTGCGGTGCTTCGGCTACTCATAGTGAGGTTATTGTAGTTTGATTGCACATATACATGGTCTCTAGTCATATAGGTCCTTGTAGTGTAGATTGGCTGCAGTAGGTTCACTGTAGGAGTAGGGTATTCACCTACATGGAATCTATCGACCTTGGTAGATGAGGAGTGATCCTATGTGATTTATAAGACTGAGTTCTAAGACCTTGGCCAGAGCAGTATATACAGTGGAGAAAGAGTTTTTCACTCTCGAACTCAAGTCGAATAAATCTAGACATATGACAGACGACGGGGTTTGACGAGTTATCCATGACCTCCGGTCTGTAGGGATCCACGATAAAAGAACTGTATCATACGATAACTGCACCTAAAGGTTCATCATTCCATTTCGCTGGGTGGCCACTACATGCTACTAGGTGTCACTGATGGATGGTGAGACTAACAGGGACCATCTTGATGGTCGATGTTGCCCAAGGTGACAAGCCAAGAGGGAGAGGGTGAATTGGTTTCTCTAAAATTTTTACTACCTTAATTGAGTTAATTGATGAGTGAGTGAAGTTAAAACAATACACAATGCAAACACACAAGAAGTATAGTGGTTCGGTGCTCTCCTAAGTACCTACGTCCACTCCCCAAGCGACCCCTTGGGAATTCACTATAATCCCTCGGATTACAGTTGGATTGTTTTCCGGGCTCACAATCCAAAAACCTTTACACTTTGGTTTTCCGGGATCACCAAAAACCTATGTTGGTTTTACGGGCTCACCAACAAACCTTCACAGTTGGTTTTACGAGTTCACCAACAAACCTACACCGTTGGTTTTACGGGCTCACCAACAAACCTTTACAAGGTGATTAAGAAGAAGAAGAAAGTTGAAACTCTTAGATGAGCAAATATAACAACTATGAGCTACAAAGAAGAGTTTAGAATATAGTTATCGCTTTGATGAGACTTCTCTCTTCTTTGTCAAGATTGCTTCACTCTTCAAGGGTTGGTGGAGCTCTTAATGTCTCTTAGAATCTGCTCAACCACTTCCTTTTGGCTCTTTGAATGAAGCACTTGATGAAGAATGCTAGGGCTTTTTCTTTCTTGAATGAGCTTTGATTGATTTGCCAAAGGATCTTTTCTCTGATGAATAGTGTTACTTTAAATACGTTTCCTTATCCATTGGTCACCCCTTATTGGTTAGATTTCAAAAATTAGCCGTTACTTGCTGTTGGGAGGTCAAAAAGTACTTCTGCAGAACTAGCCGTTATGCTTCAAAAAGTACTTCTGCAGAACTAGCCGTTATGCTTCTGCCCGTGCTGGGGTCGACCCAAACTTTCCTGGGGTCGACTCAAACCACTGTTCATCATACTTGGGGTCAACTCAACTTTCACTGGGGTCGACTCCTGCTACATTGGGGTCGGCCCTCTCAGGAAACACAGAACCTTATATTTCAGCTATTTTTCACTAGGGTCGACTCAACCCTTTTGGGGTCGACTCAAGCCATAGTGGGGTCGACTCAAGTTCCATTGGGGTCGACCCTCTCAGGGATTGCAGAGACACAATTTTGAACGACATAGCCTTAGGGTCGACTCATGTTCAGTTGGGGTCGATTCCATTGGGGTCGACTCAAGCATTCTTGGGGTCGGTTCCATCTGGGGTCGGCTCAAGGAAAGTTGGGGTCGGCCCTCTCAGTAAATTTCAGAGACTTATTTTCTTGAGGCTTGAAGCTGGGGTCGACTCAAGGTTCCTTGGGGTCGGCTCCTCTCCTGGGGTGGACTCAAGCTTACTTGGGGTCGACTCCACTACTATTCATCCGTGCCATTTTTGCAGAGGTGTGCCTGATGGTTCCATGATGTGCCAGGGTCGACTCCACCGATGTTGGGATCGACTCATTTCATACTTTGCTGCATCTTTAGGTTAGACTCATCCATACAATCAATGAAATACGTTTCAAGCAGTTTTGAATGTATGCCATGGTAGTGCTACATACTCTTAACAATTAAAATTACTATTTTGCCCTTAAGAGTATATTTCACTTGAAACTTTGCTAAATTAGAATTTATAATTTTCTATCCCTTTTCTATCACAAATTTAATCTCATTATTAATCGTTGAAAGACATCTTGATCTCATTCTTCTAATGTATCGAGAGTGTCGAACTCAGTAGTGATGTATCACGTTAACTTGTAGTGCTAATTAGATATTTCCTCAATCATTGTGTTAATCATCAAAATAACACTATCATACTCAATCTTCCCCTTTTTGATGATTACAAAACATTGAGTATAAACTGATTGATACTTATATTGAAATTAGGAGTTTTGTTTTAGAAGGAGCTCAAGTTGCTGAATTTCAGCTTTTCAAATTTGAAAGTGAAAGCTCTCCCTCTTTCATCCAAATATTGCCAATTAGAACTTTTGATTTTCTCCCCCTTTCTTTTGTATTTGGTTAAGGATGAAACTCCAAAAATTTGAGATAAAGCAAGAGTTTCAGGTTATGTATCGAGGCACGAGAAGTATGTGCCAAATTCAGAGATTTTGATTGAAAATTCAGACTTTCTTGTTTTCAAAAATTTTCATTGTTATCTCCCCCTTTTCATTGTTCATTGTTCATTGTTACATATTGCTCCCCCTTGAGTGAATATTATTTCTTTCTATAATTTTTAAACTTATTTCTCCCTTTACATCGCAACTTCCTTCTTTTCTTACTTCTCCCCCTTTTTGTTATCATCAAACAAGTGTATGGCAATAGATAAGTAGAAGCAATAAATGATAAACATTCAAATTTCATTGAGTAAAATGGAACATTGTAGTACATTAAAGCCAAAAGTACAATGTTCTAAAATTAAGGTTCAAAGTACATCAACCAAGTAAAATGCATATAAGAACTAGATAAATCCTAGGCACTAGTCATGATGGACTCCTATAGTGCTAACATCAGGCCTAGGGGGAATTTAAGGGCTGTGATCTAGTCCTCATCCTCCTAGCATAAGTGGCGAGGGGAGGTCAAGCCTGACGGGACTGAATCTGGTGTGGACCTTGCTGAGCTGGATGACTCTGTGCCGAAACCTCCGACTCAGCTGCTCGGGGCACAGATGGACCGTGAGCCTCTCTCTCTCTGTGTAATGCTCCCACCTGCTCTCTGAGATCTCTAATCTCAGCAGTCATAATGTCCATCCTGCTCGTCAACCCATCAGAGAGAGTCCTCACCTAAGTTGACACAAGCTCAGTCATCCTACTCCAAAACTCCTTTGTGCATCCCATAGGTACGGATGACGACGGTCCAGCCTCTGAAGGTGCCGTAGGATGATCCTCAGGTACCTCAGCCTCAGGGATGGGGTCTCCAACCTCTGGTGCATCATCCTCCGGTGCATGTATTCCTGCTCCTCCACACACCCACTGTCCGTTCACCTTCTCATAACCCATGCGAACTAGGGACCGTGCAGTGTAAGTGTCAGTGAATAATAGATGCCTGGAGATCTCTCCCTCTATAGATATGTCATGCTGTCGAAAGACCAGGGTGAGTATCATACCATAGGGCAGGAAAACTCTCGATTTGCATATAGCCTCTCTCATCTGCATGATCATCATAGCTGGGAGGTTCAGGGGAGTATCCTGAATGACGTGCTCCATAATGACCAAATCTCGCTCAGAGATGTGATCAAATCTCCCACTTTTTGGAAACAAAATCTGACCTATGAAGTTGTGCAACAACCTCATCTCAGCTGATAGAGAGCTAGCTATCACATTTTCGGAATAGTCAAAATCATCTCTCTCAAAGATCAACTGTAGAGCTCTCAACTTGCTTTCCGGCCTTTCTGGAGTTGCACCTTCGCAGGGGAGATGGAACAACTCACTCAAACTTTCTTCTGAAACCCTAACCCGTACTCCTCGGACCTCAGACACAAGCCCTCCCATTCCAACTTTTAGGAAGGCATAGAACTCACGAACCAAGCCCAGGTAGGTCACCAAGTCTAGGGAGCAAAGATACTCCCATCCTTGCCTTCGGATCCAATCCCCCAAATGGAACCTTTCTTGATCCAAAAATTCGGAGTGGATCCTTCTCCCCGTGGTTACCGGTCTCCCCGCATATTTAGCAAGTTGAACTGAAGGGGAAGGAGGTGGAGGAGGCTCTACACGTGTCTCACCTTGTGGGGGCACTGTAGAGAAATCTCTAGCATGTCTATTTACAATGGTTGGGTGTGAGACTCTCCCGGATCTCTTAGCAACGGCTTGCTTGGGTCCTATTTTCACCAAATTCTTCCTTAGGTCTTGATCTAACGGCGTAGAGAAGCAATCTAGCACTGTTTGGAGATTATTGGAAGGGATTGAAAAGTGAAAAATAGGGTTTTAAGAAGAGGACAAGATGAAACAGTGCCCTAGAATAGCTCACGGGTCCCTCTTTAAAAATAGGGTCCCGCCATTGGGTCGACCCTAGATTTTTCTTGGGTCGACTCAACGTGGGGTCGACCCCATTCTGGCTTGGGTCGGCCCCAGTTCAGGCTTTTAAATTTTTTTTTTTAAAATTCTTCCAATCCTTACCAATTCTTTATGGGACAATGATACATGAGTAAGGAGTCTATAAATGGCTAGTTTGACTAATGTTTCATGAATTTTTTGAAATAGGAGGAGAGTATCATGAGACAACTTGTTCCTTTTATATGTCTTCAATCAAAAGGATCACATATGCCTAATTCCCTCCTAAGCATGCAAAATCTATCTTCACTTAAAGGTTTTGTGAATATGTCAGCTAGTTGTTTCTCGGTACACACATGCTCAATACATACATTTCCATTTTGAACATGATCTCTAATGAAATGATACCTTATTTCAATATGTTTGGCTTTAGAGTGCTGAACTGGATTTTTGGTAAGGTTAATGGCACTAGTGTTATCACACTTTATAGGAATATTATCTAGTTTAATTCCATAGTCCTCTAGTTGTTGCTTGAGCCATAATACTTGAGCACAGCAACTCCCGGCAGCTATATATTCGGCCTCAGCCGTTGACAATGCTACTGAATTCTGCTTTTTGCTAAACCATTATACTAAGTTATTCCCTAAGAATTGACATGTTCCACTAGTGCTCTTCCTATCTAATTTGCATCCAGCAAAATCTGCATCAGAATATGCAAGCAAATCTAGACAAGAGTCTTTAGAGTACCATAATCCTATATTTGTGGTTCCTCTCAAATATCTAAGGATTCTTTTGACAGCACTTAGATGTGACTTCTTAGGATCTGATTGGTATCTAGCACATATTCTCACACTAAATACTATGTCTGGCCTACTAGCAGTAAGGTAAAGTAAAGATCCAATTAAGCCTCTATAAAGCTTCATATCTATACTTTTTCCTTTTTTATCTTTGTCTAGCTTACTAGTGGGATTCATTGGGGTGCCTATTCTCTTGTGATTTTCATTTCCAAACTTCTTTAATATTTCTTTTGTGTACTTAGTTTGATGAATAAAGATACCTTCCTTAGTTTGCTTGATTTGTAATCCGAGAAAGAAATTTAGTTCTCCCATCATACTCATCTTGAATTCTCCTTGCATTAATTTAGCAAACTCTTTGCAAAGATTATTATTAGTGGCACCAAAGATTATGTCATCTACATATATTTGTACTACTAGCAAATTTTTGTCTTTTCTTTTGAGAAAAAGTGTTTTATCTACATTTCCTCTACTGAATTCATTATTCAGTAGAAATTTGCTTAGTCGATCATACCAAGCCCTAGGTGCTTGTTTCAATCCATATAATGCCTTATGTAATCTAAACACATGATTTGGCAATTCATGATTCTCAAAACCAGGAGGTTGCTCTACATATACTTCTTCCTCTATAAAACCGTTTAAGAAGGCACTTTTTACATCCATTTGATACAATTTGAAATCCATGAAGCATGCTAGAAGTAATCTAATAGCTTCTAATCTGGCCACGGGAGCAAATGTTTTCTCAAAATCTATCCCTTCTTCTTGATTGTATTCCTTAGCTACAAGTCTAGCTTTATTTCTTATAACTACTCCATTTTCATCTAATTTATTTCTAAAGATCTATTTTGTTCCAATTACAGAGTTATGCTTTGGTCTCTCAGTTAATGTCCATACATTGCTTCTTTTGAATTGATTTAATTCTTCTTGCATAGTATTTATCCAATTTATATCTTTTTCAGCTTCTTCATAAGTCTTAGGTTCTATTTGTGAAACAAAAGCAAGATAGTCATTTAAATTTCTAAAAGAGGATCGAGTTCTTACCCCTTGAGATGGATCTCCAATGATTAAGTCTTTAGGGTGTCCATGTGCGTACCTCCATTTCTTTGGCAAGTCTTGAGATTGTGGTGGCACGCGATCATTTTCTTTTTCTTGATTTGGCACATCATCAAGATTCAGTTTTTCAAAGTCAATAATTCCTGCATCATCATCAAGAGTATTTTCTCTCCTAGGAGACTCACTATCAGACTCATCAAAAATGATATTAATTGACTCTTCAACTACAAGAGTTCTTTTGTTGAACACTCTATATGCCCTGCTAGATGTAGAGTATCCTAAAAAGATACCTTCATCTGACTTGGCATCAAATTTACTTAGATCCTCCTTGCCATTGTTTAAAATTAAACATCTACATCCAAATACTCTAAGATATTTAGCAGTTGGTTTCTTGTTCTTCCAAAGTTCATAAAGAGTTTTCTTGGTTATAGGTCGTATTAAAACACGATTTAGAATATGGCAAGCAGTACTTATAGCTTCAGCCCAAAAGTACTTTGGAAGATTTGACTCGCACAACATTGTGCTTGCCATTTCTGCCAAGGTCCTATTTTTTCTTTCAACAACCCCATTTTGTTGAGGCATTCTAGGTGCTGAAAATTGATGTGAGATACCATTTTCATTACAAAATTCTTCAAAGTGTTGATTTTCAAATTCAGTTCAATGATCACTTCGAATTGCTATTAAGGTGAGCTTCTTTTCAGTTATGATATTTTTATAATATTTCAAGAATGCTGAAAATGCTTCATTCTTATGTGCAAGAAATGAAACCCATGTATATCTAGAAAAATCATCTACTATAACTAGTCTATACTTTTTTCCTCCTAGACTCGTAGTTCTAGTAGGTCCAAATAGATCCATGTATATGAGTTCAAAGGGCCTAGTGGTTGATACTATATTCTTTGATTTGAAGGATGATTTTGTTTGCTTTCCTAATGAGCATGGTCCACAGATTTTGTCTTTTTCAAAGATCAATTTTGGCACATCTTTTATCAAATCCTTCTTGACTAGTTTTGATATTAAGTCCATACTAGCATGTCCTAGTCTACGATGCGAAAACCAACTTGTTTCACTTTTCCTTTCTTCATTAGTAATTAAGCATAATCCATTTTTCTTGCCTAAATCATGAAGATCTACTATGTAAATATTTCCATGCCTTTGTCCTATAAGTACAATGCTATTATCTCTAAGATTTGTGATTATGCATACTGAGGCTTCAAATGTGACTTTAAGACCTTTATCACAAAATTGACTTATGCTAAGTAGGTTATGTTTTAGACCATTAACTAATAAAACATTTTCTATAAAGGTGGATGGAGTAATATAAATTTTACCCTTTCCAATGATAAATCCTTTTCCATTGTCTCCATAGGTTACCACTCCACCCTTCTTAGATTCCAAGGTGACAAATTGTTCTACGTCACCTGTCATATGTCTTGAACAGCCGCTATCTAGATACCATCATTTATTCTCCTTGTTAGCTGCAAGACACCCCTGCAATCAAGATCAAGAATATGCTTTAGATACCCAAACTATGTTGGGTCCTTTAGGGTTAGTACTTGATGTTCCTTTTGGAACCCAAATTTTCTTGGATTTTAGCTTATAATTATCACTCAATTTGTTGTAGCTAGACTTTCTATAATTACATTCATATGCTTTATGTCCTACTTTATTGCAGCAATGACAAGTTATATTTTCATTTTTGGCTTTCACATATATGTTCTTTAAGTATTTTTGCTTCCTATTTGTTTTATATCCTAACCCAACTTTATTATATACAGCTTTTTGACTATCAAGAATCATATTTAATTTAGTTGAGCTAAGTGTAAACTTGTCCACTAAGGATTTGTATTTTTCTGCATCTTCTTTTAACTTGACATTTTCAGCAATTTGACTTTTGGTTTTATTGGTGAATCTCCTACTTAATGTTTCATAATCATTAGATAGTTTTAGCTTTTCTTTGACAAGAGATTGATTTTCATCTTTTAGAACTTTATTTTTATTGATTAATTTCTTGTGTTCTTCCTTGAGTTCTAAAAATGGATTATGTAACTCTTCTACTGTAAAATCACATTCAAGTTCAGAATCTACCTCATCGTCATTGGCCATGTAGCAGATTTGGGCCGTCTCTTGTTGATCTTCCTCTTCCGAACTTGACTCCTCACTTTCACTCCATTCAGCCATGAGGTTCCTCTTCTTAAGTTTTCTTGCCATCCATTTCAATTCCGGACAATCTATCTTGAAATGCCCGGGCTTGTTACACTCATAGCAAATTGGCATTTTCCTTTCCTTTTCTTTGTCCTTACCTTTTTTCTTGCTTGAGCTACCTTTGAGGAAGGGCTTCCTTTTATGAAATTTCTTCTTTCCTCTTATAAATTTTCTAAATTTTCTTGCAAGCATAGCCATTCCTTCTTCATCATATTCCTCCTCATCATCAGATTCTTCTGATTCAGTTTTCTGTTTTGGAGTGGTAGACTTCAAGACAATGGTCTTTCTTTTCTTGACCTCATCTTCTGAGTTTTGCCTCATGGTCAACTCATGGGTCATGAGTGATCCTAGAAGTTATTCTAATTGCAGTGTATTGAGGTCCTTTGCTTCTTGAATTGCAGTTACCTTGGCCTCCCAATCTCTTGGTAGAGACCTGAGAATTTTTCACACTAGTTCAGAGTTAGTATAAGACTTTCCTAAGCTCTTTAGCCCATTTATGATTTCCGTGAATCGAGTAAATATTTCAGTTATGGACTCAGTGGATTCCATTTTAAACAACTCATACTTATGTACTAATATATTTATTTTTGACTCTTTGACTTGATTAGTTCCTTCATGTGTGACCTCCAGTTTATCCCAAATTTCTTTCGCGGAGATGCATGTAGATATTCTATTAAATTCACTTACATCTAATGAACAGTAAAGTACATTAATTGCTTTAGCATTTAGTTGTGCTAGTCTTCTATCACTCTCATTCCAATCCATTTCTGGTTTGGAAATGATTGTGCCCTCTATACTAATTGTGGGTGTGTGTGGTCCTCTAGTTATGATATTCCACAAGTCATAGTCTAGAGCTTGAATGAATATTCTCATCCTAGCTTTCCAATATGTGTAATTAGTGCCATTAAACAGAGGAGGTCTATTTGTGGATTGCCCCTCGTTCATAGAACATCATACTTGGGGTGTCATGATCTTTGTCTCTTGATTGTGAGATCAACAAATACTATGAGAGCACCTTGCTCTGATACCACTTGCTGCCCAAGGTGACAAGCCAAGGGGGGGTGAATTGGTTTCTCTAAAATTTTTACTACCTTAATTGAGTTAATTGATGAGTGAGTGAAGTTAAAACAATACACAATGCAAACACACAAAAAGTATAGTGGTTCGGTGCTCTCCTAAGCACCTACATCCACTCCCCAAGCGACCCCTTGAGAATTCACTATAATCCCTCGGATTATAGTTGGATTGTTTTCCGGGCTCACAATCCACAAACATTTATACTTTGGTTTTCCGGGATCACCAAAAATCTATGTTGGTTTTACGGGCTCACCAACAAACCTTCACAGTTGGTTTTACGAGTTCACCAACAAACCTACACCGTTGGTTTTATGGGCTCACCAACAAACCTTTACAAGGTGATTAAGAAGAAGAAGAAAATTGAAACTCCTAGATGAGCAAATATAACAACTATGAGCTACAAAGAAGAGTTTAGAATATAGTTATCGCTTTGATGAGACTTCTCTCTTCTTTGTCAAGATTGCTTCACTCTTCAAGGGTTGGTGGAGCTCTTAATGTCTCTTAGAATCTGCTCAACCACTTTCTTTTGGCTCTTTGAATGAAGCACTTGAATGAAGAATGCTAGGGCTTTTTCTTTCTTGAATGAGCTTTGATTGATTTGCAAAAGGATCTTTTCTCTAATGAATAGTGTTACTTTAAATACTTTTTCTTATCCATTGGTCACCCCCCATTGGTTAGATTTCAAAAGCTAGCCGTTACTTGCTGTTGGGAGGTCAAAAAGTACTTCTGCAGAACTAGCCGTTATGCTTCTGCCCGTGCTGGGGTCGACCCAAACTTTCCTGGGGTCGACTCAAACCACTGTTCATCATTCTTGGGGTCGACTCAACTTTTACTGGGGTCGACCCAACTTTCACTGGGGTCGACTCCTGCTACATTGGGGTCGGCCCTCTCAGGAAACACAGAACCTTATATTTCAGCTGTTTTTCACTAGGGTCGACTCAACTCCTTTTGGGGTCGACCAAAGCCATAGTGGGGTCGACTCAAGTTCAATTGGGGTCGACCCTCTCAGGGATTCCAGAGATACAATTTTGAACGACATAGCCTTGGGGTCGACTCATGTTCAGTTGGGGTCGACTCCATTGGGGTCGACTCAAGCATTCCTGAGAGGGTCGACCCCAATGGGTCGGGTCGGCTCAAGGAAAGTTGGGGTCGGCCCTCTCAGTAAATTCCAGAGACTTGTTTTCTTGAGGCTTGAAGCTGGGGTCAACTCAAGGTTCCTTGGGGTTGGCTCCTCTCCTGGGGTCGACTCAAGCTTACTTGGGGTCGACTCCACTACTGTTCATCCGTGCCATTTTTGCAGAGGTGTGCCTGATGGTTCCATGATGTGCCAGGGTCGACTCCACCGATGTTGGGGTCGACTCATTTCACACTTTGCTGCATCTTTAGGTTAGACTCATCCATACAATCAATGAAATATGTTTCAAGCAGTTTTGAATGTATGCCATGGTAGTGCTACATACTCTTAACAATTAAAATTACTATTTTGCCCTTAAGAGTACATTTCACTTGAAACTTTGCTAAATTAGAATTTAGAATTCTCTATCCTTTTTCTATCACAAATTTAATCTCATTATTAATCGTTGAAAGACATCTTGATCTCATTCTTCTAATGTATCGAGTTTGTCGAACTCAATAGTGATGTATCACGTTAACTTGTAGTGCTAATTAGATATTTCCTCAATCATTGTGTTAATCATCAAAATAACACTTTCATCCTCAGTCGATGATCCCTGGTGAGTTGAGTTGGAATTGTTTCAACCCATTGAAAGGAGTTTTTCAATAATATTGTGATAGAGATCGCAATATATCTCACTACCAGTTAGAATAGAACCTATGGGGTCACACACATTAGAAGTATTAACCGATCCGTTGGTTGAATTGTAATTAGGAATCATAAATAATCAATTTGAGTGATAATTGGTTAACCCACTAAGAGTTAGTGAGTTGAAGAAGGAATAATTGCAATCGGATTGCAATTTAATTTAATTAATTAGATTTAATTAATTAGACTTGATCATGAGTCCTACTTGGAGTAGGATCCTTGGAGTCCTAATTGGATTAGGATTTCAAATTAAATTAGAGTCCTACTTGGCGTAGGATTTCTAAAGTCCTAATTGCCTTAGGGCTGAAATTTAATAAGTCCTAATTAGATTAGAATTTTCTTAAGTCCTAATTAATTTTAATCTAATTAATTAAAAAACTCTTAATTGGATTAGGATTGAAGAGTTCAATAGAGTCATGGTTCAATTAAATCCTAATTGGATTAGAATTTGGAGGAAATTGAAATGGGTGCACTTAATCCTATTTTGAATAGGATTGGACCCATGCATTAGACCCAAACCAAATCACCACTTAATATGATTAAGTGGCTGATTTAAAGGGATAAGAGGGAGGGGCGTATGCCCCTCCCTTGGCTGGTTGCGTGGAGAAAAAAGGAGGGGCGTACGCCCCTCCTAGCTTGCCATATAAGTGGATAAAGATGAGCACCTAAAAAATAGGAGCTCATCCTTATCCCTTAGGAGTTCAAAAGGACCTAGTGATTTCGGCCCTTCTTCTTGGGTTTTTCTTAGGCTATCACGGCAACAACCTCCCCATCCTCTTCCTCCTTTGAGCCGCAAGCAAGAGAAGAGAAAGAAGAGCCTTGGTGGCCCTCCTCCTTCCTCTTGGTTCCGAAACAAGGAAAAGAAAAAGGCTGCGTAGAGGCTTTCAAATCTTCTTCCTTGGTTCTTCCTTCTTCCTCCTCCTCTCAAGGCAATCAAAAGTTGATTCAAAGAAGAGGATTTCAGCCATCAAAAGACATCTCTGCAAAGGAGCTAGCACCCCGGGGAGATACGAGAGCTTTGATCGGTTCTCTACTTCGTGTGGATACCTGTAGAGGCCGGACGCATGTGCGGCTTCCATCGAACCTTCAACAAATCCACGTAAATTAGATTTGCGGAGACCATCTATCCGCACAAGGTGAAGATCTGATCTTCTTAATGACTTAAAATGGTTCACAAGAATTTAATCTTAATCTATCTACAAAAAATGATTTTAAAATACGTTCATGCGATGAACGGGATCTTGCATGCCTTTCCGCTGCAATCTGAAAATTTTTTAAAATTTTCTGCGGCATGTGACAGATCCTAACAGTGGTATCAGAGCCATGGTTATGTAGATTAAGATTAAGATTAATTATTTAAAGGCATTTTAGATCTGAAATTTAAAGGATTATGCTTGCTGAAATTTTCTGCATGCAGAATTTTCAGCTTGCTAATTTTTCTGCATGCTGATTTTTGGATGCTTAGATTAATGATTCTATTGCTTTGATAATTTGATTACAAATATTTAGAATCATATCTTGTATAATCAGCAAGTCATGAGATGAAATAATCAGTTAAATTTTAGATCTGAAAATAATATTTATGCATGAGATGCGTATGGTGATGATCATGGATGGACCCTTTTGAATTTGCTGAAATGTTCTGCAATGTTCTGTGATGCTATGTGATGGCATGTAATTTTAATTTTCAGATGCCTGCGTGCATCTTAAATTCATTTATCAGATATCTGCGTGTCTCATGAAAAAGAGTTGTAATTTATTCTTTTATTTTATTTAATTTTTAAAGCAATCTGGGATGTAATCTGTGATGTGTGTTGCACGTCGATGGTTGATCGATACGTACATCAACAAGCTCAACATGCGCGGATCGAGATCAAGGGTTGATTGAAGATGGATCAAGGAGTTGATCACAATTGGACCTAGGGGATCAAGATCGAGTCAAGAGTTGAAGACGATCTAACCAATTGACGTGCATGTGCTTGTAAAATGACCCCATCCTGGATCCATGATCATCACCAGTTATTTTTATTTTGATATTATGCCTGGATGTTTAATGCTTATGTCTATACGGGTAGATATATATTTGCATGAGATGTGAATAGTCGATCGAGAGAGACCTAAATTAAAACCCCCTCAATCAGTCGAGAGTGAACCAACATGAGCTAGTTATATTAGATTAATTGATCTAATTGGTGTCTAGGCAAGCCTAAAAGGTGGTTACTTAATTAGGACCTTACTCTCCGAGTAAGGGGAGCCTCCCACATGCTTACCTGGCCAATTGATCGATTACCTCTTATGAAGAGCTCAAGGTTGCAAACACTAAGACATGATTTCATAATATTAAGTCTATAGGTCTTCCACCGTAGTAGAGCTGCTAAGGTCTTTCCGGTGTTGATTTGTCTCGGCTGGACACAGTGGGCAAATTGCATCGGGGGACTGGATCTCTCTATTAGACATGAGATATTACGGGGTAAAGGTGGGGTTGGGTACCAATAACTGTTAGATGAGGATCCAATGACGACTTTATTTCTGCAGTTATACGGTGGTTCTGACTTAACTAAGTAATGGGGCCAATAACTGTTAGGTGAGGTCTTCATAACTTAGAGATCAAGTACCACTACAATTTGCTTTAGAAGCATTGTACAAGAGTTGTACACTCATCCATTTATATGTCACCAATAACTGTTAGGTGAGGCGGCATGTAAATTGGTGAGACCGCAATACCCACTAGAAATCCTAGTCGCGTAGGATTTTCGTTTCTCTATCAGGGGAGTATAGGGATTCGAAAAAATAGTGGGAGTGTATTTATTCTAAAAGATCCAAGAATAAATTAAGATCAAGTACAAAGTCTAACTAGAATCTTTACTCTCTACAGATCACAATGTCAGCTTCGAATCCTTTGATCCGTATCTTTGAAACCAACCGACTGACCGAAACCAATTACAAAGACTGGCTTAGAAATCTCAAAATCGTTCTGAGTTGCGAAAAAATAGGCTCTATGCTCAAGAATGATATCCCCAGATTACCATCATGTCCGACCGATGAACAGCGTGAGATGCATGAAAAATGGACGGACGATGACATTAGGGTCAAGTGCTACATCATGGCATCCATGACTAATGAACTTCAATGCCAGCATGAGAATATGAAGACTGCTAGGAAAATACTGGCACACCTGCAAGAGTTGTATGGTGAGCAGAGCCGCACAGCATGCTTTGAAGTGTCCAAGAGGCTCTTCAAGGCAAAAATGCGCGAGGGGCAGTCTGTCCATGATCACTGTCTGACTATGATCAAGGACCTAGAGGAGCTTGAGAAGCTCGGTATGACCATGCACAAGGAATTGCAAATAGATCTGATCCTGCAATCCCTTTCTGATTTAATTGGGCAGTTTATAGTAAACTACCATATGAATAAGATTGAATGCACTAAGACTAAATTGTTGAACATGTTGGTAACTGCTGAGGGGGCCTTGAAAGGTTCAAGGGGCTCTGTTATTAATGCTGAGATGACTTCTGGTTCCAAGAGAAAGTCTACTTGGAAGAAAAAGAAGCCTGCAAAGAGGCAGAAGAAAGATAAGAAGCCAAAGAAGGAAGTTCATAAGAAAAAGGCTAATGACAAAGGAAAATATTTCCACTGCAACGTCGATGGCCACTGAAAAAGGAACTGCCCTTTATATCTCGAGTGCCTGAAGAATAAAAAGCCAGACACACCTTCAAAAGGTATGTTAGACTTGCTCGTAATTGAAACTAACCTTATGGTTTCTTCTACTTCTAGCTGGGTTATAGATTCTGGTTCTAGTGCTCATTTGTGCACTACTATATAGGGTCTAAAGAAAAGTAGGAGGCCGACGGAAGGTGTAGTGACCCTTCGGGTAGGCAACGGGGCAAGAGTTGCTGCTGTAACTGTGGGCACCTATCCTCTGCGACTACCGTCTGGTTTTAGTTTATTGCTTAGAGACTGCTATTATGTTCCTGCTGCTAGCAAGAATTTAATTTCTGTTTCGAGTTTAGCACAGGATGGTCATGTTTTTACATTTGACAAAGATTGCTGTTCTATTTATTTCAGAAATAAATTAGTTGCACGTGGTTTCATGATTGACAGTCTCTATCACTTACATGTCGATGTGTCTGTGAATGTGTCTGAGCAAGTAGTGAGTGCCATAGGATCCAAAAGATCCAAAGATGAGATAAACCAGAACTATTTGTGGCACCTCAGGCTTGGCCATATTGGAGAGGACAGAATGAACAAAATGGAGAAAGATGGGCTTCTCAGCTCATTGACTTCCGAGTCATATCCAGTTTGCGAGTCCTGTCTTCAAGAAAAGATGGCTAGACTACCCTTTGTAGGACATGGGGAGAGGACCACTGAAATACTTACCCTGGTTCACACTGATGTGTGTGGTCCATTCGATGTGCTAGCCATGGGCCGTTATTCGTACTTCATTACCTTTACCGATGATTATTCACGATATGGGTATGTGTATCTTATGAGACACAAATCTGAATCTTTTGAAAAGTTTAAAGAGTTCAGAAATGAAGTAGAACAACAAACTGGAAAACCCCTTAAGGCTCTTCGATCAGATCGAGGAGGAGAATACCTTAGTGGAAAATTCCGGGACTATCTCAAGGAAAATGGCATAGTGTCACAATAGACGCCTCCGGGTATACCTCAACTCAACGGGGTGTCAGAGAGGAGAAACCGGACTCTATTGGATATGGTCCGATCCATGATGAGCTTCACTGATTTACCTATGTTTCTTTGGGGAGATGCCTTACTTACCGCAATTTACTTATTGAATAGAGTTCCCTCTAAATTTGTTCCTACCATACCGTATGAGATATGGCATGGTAAGAAGCCGAGTCTTGATCATCTCAAGATTTGGTGATGTCCGGCCCACGTCAAGCGACTACAGGCGGACAAGTTAGAGCCTAGGACCATATGTGCTCGTTTTATAGGATATCCTAAAGAGTCATTAGGATACAATTTTTACGTCTCAGAGGATCACAATGTATTTGTGAGCCGACATGCCATCTTCTTGGAAAAACAGTTTATCTTTGATAGAGGCAGTGGGAGGAAAATTAAGCTTGAAGAGAGAGTTTTTGAAAAGCAACGAGTCATGGATCCTATAGAACCTATTCATATAGAGCCAGTACACATAGTACCTCCTCCACCTCGTAGATCTAGTAGGGTCTCTCATCCTCCTGATAGATACTTAGGTATACTAGTAGAGGATACCGAGGAAATGTTCCTCATGGGAGATAGGGAACACGTACAGGATCCCAATACCTACAACGAGGCGATATCAGATATTGATTCCGAGAAATGGCTGGAAGCCATGAAGTCAGAGATAGACTCCATGTATTCCAACCAAGTCTGGACCTTAGTGGATCCACCAGAAGGTATTGTACCTATTGAATGTAAATGGATCTACAAAAGGAAGATAGGTTCGGATGGAAAGGTAGAGATCTATAAGGCAAGGCTAGTGACGAAAGGGTATAGTTAGCGCGAAGGCATTGACTATCAGAAGACCTTTTCATCGGTAGCGATGCTGAAATCCATTCGAACATTGCTTGCCATTGCAGCATTTCATGATTATGAAATATGGCAGATGGATGTGAAAACTGCTTTCCTAAATGGATATCTTGATGAAGATATCTATATGGAGCAGCCTTTGGGTTTCACTTCCAGTGATGGAGATCACAAGGTCTGCAAGCTGCAAAGGTCCATTTATAGACTGAAGCAAGCATCTCGGAGTTGGAACACTCGTTTCAATGATGCGATCAAATCGTTTGATTTCATCAAGAACAAAGAGGAACCGTGTGTTTACAAGAAGGTTAGTGGGAGTGCTGTCATGTTCCTCGTACTGTACGTGGACGACATCCTCCTGATAGGGAATGATATTCCCATGCTAACCTCGGTCAAGGTCTGGTTGTCAAAAGAGTTCTCCATGAAAGACCTTGAGGAAGCATCCTACATTTTAGGGATTAAGATCTATAGAGATAGATCTAAAAGGATGCTTGGCCTATCATAGAAGATGTACATAGAGGAGGTGCTGAAAAGGTTCAGCATGGAAAACTCAAAAAGGGGTCTATTACCCCTTAGGCATGGGATTCATCTCTCCAAGAAGATATGCCCCAATGCATCCGAAGAGATTCAACGCATGAGTAGGACCCCTTATGCTTCTGCAATAGGGAGTCTCATGTATGCCATGCTGTGTACATGACCTGATATAGCTCTTGCTATGAGTGTCACTAGCAGATATCAGTCGAATCCAGGCGAAGAGCACTGGACAGCTGTGAAGAACATTCTTAAGTACTTGAGAAGAACTAAAGATTTGTTCTTGATCTTTGGGGGAGCATCAGAGTTAAAGGTAGAAGGATACACAGATTCAGACTTCATGACTGATATTGATGATAGAAAGTCTACATCTGGATATGTGTTCTCGTGCAATGGTGGTACGGTAAATTAAAAAAGTTCCAAACAACCGATCATTGCTGATTCTACCATGGAAGCTGAGTATATCGCCGCCTCTGAAGCTGCAAAGGAAGCCTTCTGGTTCCAGAAATTCATTGCAGAGCTAGATGTAATGCCATCAGATACCATAACACTCTACTACGATAATAATGGCGCCATAGCTCTCGCTAAGGAGCCAAGGTCTCATCAGAAGTCTAAGCACATAGAGCAGCGCTTTCACCTCATACGCGACTACCTCGAGAAGAAATATGTCAGGATGCAGAGAGTAGACTCCGCGGACAATGTGGCGGACCCACTTACTAAGCAACTAAGTCAGTAGAAGACTGAAGCCCACCTTGAGAAGATGGAACTAAGATATATGACAGATTGGCTTTAGTGCAAGTGGGAGATTGTTAGATATATGCCCTAGAAGCCAATCTGACTGACACATTATTAATTCTGGAACATAGTTTTGTACTTGACTTTTTTATTATTGAATAATAAATGGGCATCTTTTTCATTCATATTATTTATATGTCTATGAATCGTCCAAGAAATTAATAAGATGATGATACATATTCCCAAGAGTTGAGAATTTGAGCCATGTATCATTGGTGATTAATTTCTAAATTCTCCTGATCAATAGATCATCACGAGGACGGTGATCGATCCGATGAGATCAGTGCACAGATCACTTTCCTTATGGATGGACGAGACTCGAGTCCACAGTGTAGGGACACTGAAGTGATAGTGCAGGTGCTTGTTAGAGGACAAGGGTGCTGAGCGTGACCAAGACAAGAAGTCACTTGGATGTTTATCCACTCGTCAGTGACTTGCTTGATGTTGCAGTAGTGTGACTGGTCCTTTGACCTGCGGTGCTTCGACTACTCACAGTGAGGTTATTGTAGTTTGACTGCACATATACATGGTCTCTAGTCATATGGGTCCTTGTAGTGTAAATTGGCTGCAGTAAGTTTACTGTAGGAGTAGGGTATGCACCTACATGGAATCTATCGACCTTGATAGATGAGGAGTGATCCTATATGATTTATAAGACTGAGTTCTAAGACCTTGGCCAGGGCAGTATATACAGTGGAGAAAGCATTTTCCACTCTCGAACTCAAGTCGAATAAATCTAGATATATGACAGACGACGGGGTTTGACGAGTTATCCATGACCTCCGGTCTGTAGGGATCCACGATAAAAGGACTGTATCATATGATAACTGCACCTAGAGGTTCATCATTCCATTCTGCTGGGTAGCTACTACATGCTGCTAGGTGTCACTAGTGGATGGTGAGACTCACAGGGACCATCTTGATGGTCGATGATCCCTGGTGAGTTGAGTTGGAATTGTTTCAACCCATTGAAAGGAGTTTTCAATGATATTGTGATAGAGATCGCAATTATCTCACTACCAGTCAGAATAGAACCTATGGGGTCACACACATTAGAGGTATTGATCTATCTAATGGTTGAATTGTGATTAGGAATCATAAATAATCAATTTGATTGATAATTGGTTAACCCGCTAAGAGTTAGTGAGTTGAAGAAGGAATAATTGCAATTGGATTGCAATTTAATTTAATTAATTGGACTTGATCATGAGTCCTACTTGGAGTAGGATCCTTGGAATCCTAATTGGATTAGGATTTCAAATTAAATTAGAGTCCTACTTGGAGTAGGATTTCTAAAGTCCTAATTGCCTTAGGGCTGAAATTTAATAAGTCCTAATTAGATTAGAATTTTCTTAAGTCCTAATTAATTTTAATCTAATTAATTAAAAGACTCCTAATTGGATTAGGATTGAAGAGTTCAATAGAATCATGGTTCAATTAAATCCTAATTGGATCAGGATTTGGAGGAAGTTGAAATGGGTGCACTTAATCCTATTTTGAATAGGATTGGACCCATGCATTAGACCCAAACCAAATCACCACTTAATATGATTAAGTGGCTGATTTAAAAGGATAAGAGGGCCTTGGCTGGTTGCGTGGAGAAAAAAGGAGGGGCGTACGCCCCTCCTAGCTTGCCATATAAGTGGATAAAGATGAGTACCTAAGAAATAGGAGCTCATCCTTATCCCTTAGGAGTTCAAAAGGACCTAGGGATTTCGGCCCTTCTTCTTGGGTTTTTCTTAGGCTATCACGGCAACAACCTCCCCATCCTCTTGCTCCTTTGAGCCGCAAGCAAGAGAAGAGAAAGAAGAGCCTTGGTGGCCCTCCTCCTTCTTCCTCTTGGTTCCAAAACAAGGAAAAGAAAAAGGCTGCGCAGAGGCTTTCAAATCTTCTTTCTTGGTTCTTCCTTCTTCCTCCTCTCAAGGCAATCAAAAGTTGATTCAAAGGAGAGGATTTCAGCCATCAAAAACCATCTCTACAAGGGAGCTATTACCCTGGGGAGATACGAGAGCTTCGATCGGTTCTCTACTTCGTGTGGATACCTGTAGAGGCCGGACGCATGTGCGGCTTTCATCGAACCTTCAACAAATCCACGTAAATCAGATTTGCGGAGACCATCTACCCGCACAAGGTGAAGATCTGATCTTCTTAATGACTTAAAATGGTTCACAAGAATTTAATCCTAATCTATCTACAAACAATGATTTTAAAATACGTTCATGCGATGAACGAGATCTTGCATGCCTTTCCGCTGCAATCTGAATTTTTTTTGAAATTTTCTGTGGCATGTGACAGATCCTAACAGTATTAGCGCCCATTGGCGGGGTCCTCAGCATAGCCAGGTAGAAATTCAATTAGTTCTCAGTTTCATATTTTAGTTCTAAAAGCATGAGGTGTTAAAATTGAAATATTGTTTATAAATTAATTTCTTTTAATTTATCAAATTCAACTTAACAGCCAAGAACTATGACCACATGTCTTTGTGACTGGGTCATATCACCGACTAATCTTCTTGCGGTGGACAAGTGCCAACGTATTAGCCTCCATTGGCGGGTCCTCAACATAGCCCGGCTGCGAGTCCAAATCTATGTCAATTCAAATCTCTTTTTCTCAAAACATGTTCAGCATCCAAAATTGAATGGTGCAATATCAAAATCAATCAAACACAATCTGTTGTGGGAATAAAGGGTCCGAACTTAGTCCCACATCGACTAGATAGTGGAGAGGTCTGTTCCTTAAATGGAGGGGGGCTACCCCTTTCTCTTCAGATGCGCCTTTTGTGAGACAAAACCGTGCGTTGGGAAGAGACTATGAAACTTCCTTCAAAGCGGACAATACCTCTAAGGAGAAGCAGTCGCTTCCGCTGTCTGAGCCCGGTGGGGACTAAGCTCTGGGGCTCGGGAGGATACCCTCCGACCTCATTAATGGTGCTTTCGTTGAGAGCCCTTGATCCCGGCACAGACCCCTCCGCTGGAGGGGCTATGTTGTGGAAATAAAGGGTCCGAACTTAGTCCCACATCGACTAGATAGCGGAGAGGTCTGTTCCTTAAATAGAGGGGGGCTACCCCTTTCTCTTCATAGGCGCCTTTTGTGGGGCAAAATCGTATGTTAGGAAGAGACTATGAAACCCCCTTCAAAGCGGACAATACCTCTGAGGAGAAGCAGTCGCTTCCACTGTCTGAGCCCGGTAGAGACTGAGCTCTAGGGTTCGAGGGGATACCCTCCGACCTCATCAATCCGACCTTAGACCTTAGCCCCCACCGAACTGGAACAGGAAAAGAAGACTGCATCCCCACAGGAGGTATTGTTCGCTTCGGGGCAGGGTACGACACAGGTCGGCCTCCCTCACGGTTTTGCCATTTAAAAGGTGCCTCCTAAGAGAAGGATAATCGAGCCCTCCATTTAAGGCATAGACCTTTCCGCTATTCAGTCGATGTGGGACTAAGTTCGGACCCTTTATTCCTACAACACAATTCATATCAAAACCAATACGTTCAATCGAAATCATACAATATTCTAGGAATAGGCATATAACACATAAAATTCATAAATCAAGAATAATTCGACTCAAGAAAATATTTATAATTTGTCGATAAATCTAAAAAAGGTTATTATTACCTCGAATGCAACCCAACTGACAGATCTAATAAATCTCAAAAATCCATCTCAGATTCTGTTATTTAAAAATTATTTTTCAATCAGAATTTATCATGATTATTTCAAGAATAGAATCCTAATTTTAATATCCTTACAGGGCTGATCAAGCAAGAGTGTTCGACATTTCGGTCGGTCTGATCAAAGTAAAATTCATCGAATCATGCTTGAACTAGAGCACAGATAGTTCAAGAGGGATCGGGGGTGATCAAATCTAAGTGTTGGCACGGACCAAGGTGGGGTTGACACGCTACTCGACAACTATGAATCAGGGCCATTTACCAGGATCAATCCCAAAATTACTATGAAGAGTCCCTACTAGATCCAACTACCCTAGAGAGAGTAGAAAGAGAATCTAGAAAGAGAAAAGATGGGGAAGAGAGAGAATCTTAATCCGATTCAGTCAGGAGTCTGGGTTTGGTTGTCAATGGCATGGTCAACCCAGATCAATTAACATGTCTGGCCATAAATCAAGAGAAAAAAACTTTGTAGAGAGAGAAAGAGGGAGAAAGTAGGGAAGAGAGAGAAAAGAGAGCAAAATTAGAGAGAGGAGAGAGAGACGAGAGAAAGAAGAGAGAAGAAGAGATAAAACTCTCTTCTTCCTTCTCAAACAGGGGATTCGTCTCTCCCTTCCTTCACGATCGGATCTAGGGGCGGCCGTGGTGACCAGCCTCGATGGCGACAAGAGGCGGCTCGGCCAACCTCGGTGGCCGACGACGGCGATCAAGGGCCAGCGGCGAAAAGAAGAGGAAGAGGAGGTCGAAAATAGGGGCTTCGGCCCCTCTCTTTCTTCCTTCATGGTCTTCGACGGTGGGACTTCGGTGACTGCCCAAAGCATCAAAGGGGACTAGCCCCCTTCTCAGGTGACAAGCGCCGGCAATGGAGAAGGCCGGCAAAAGGAGGAACAACTGGGGCTTTTAGATCTAAAAATAGAGGATTAACAGGGCCTTTTATTCTTGATTTTTTTCAGCAAGGACTTGACTGGAAGCGAGGCTTATGAACAAGGAAACATAGGAGAAGAAGATCAAGGCTCATACTTGTGATTCCGACGAACCTTGATTGTGTTTCCTGGTGAGCATGGGGAGCTTAGGCCGTCGGCAATCTAAGGAGAAAAAGAGAAGAAAACGATGGAGGTTGTGAGACCTATTGGTGAAGGAGATTTGGGTGTGGTCGCTGACTTAAATAGAAGTGGAGGCCAGGCTTATCCTAGCCTCCGGCGGTGTCTATGGTGGAGGAGGACTCTTCCTCCTCCTCCACGTGGTTCACCAGGGCTCCGCCCTATTCTGAAGGGGAAGAGGGCCTTCGGGCCCTCTTTTGGCATTGGGCCGAGCTAACGGGCTGGCTTAGTGAGGCTGGGCCTCACACAACTCATCTCACCAGCCCTCGTGTCCTAAATTTTTTTAAAATTTCTAATATATCATTGTCCCAATATCAAGAAACACCCATATCTACCCCGATGAAATTAGAGCCGTCAATGGCTCCATGTTTTCTTTCTAGGTTAAGATGACCTGAGCAGCCTGAAGGGATGTTAGAGGATCGCTAGACTACCGCACTTATACCCTATGGAGTGGGCGAGAATACCGCACTTATATCTTACAGAATGGGCCAGAATACCGCACTTATACCCTATAGAGTGGGCGAGAATACCGCACTTATATCTTACGGAATGGGCTAAAATACGGCACTTATACCTAGTAATGTGGGTGAGAATACTACATTTATACCCTATGGTGGGGCCAAAAGCAATAATTGTCAGAGTACCAATGCATAACCCCTAATTGGCAGGGTTCAGAACATAGCCGAACTTAGAGTTCAAATCTGATACACATCAAAGTTCTTTTAATAAAATAATAAATATATCATAAACCAATCAAAATATGCATATACGACGTAAGAATAGTATATAATTTAACAATAGTCCGAAAAATATGACTCCAATAGTCTGAATAGGTAATCAATGATGCTTCAGTCGATATTTGAGTCTGGGACGAGATTCAACCACCTTAATTCGCAATTGGTTGTTGGAAGACATGTCAGTGAGATTACACTAACATATGGCCCCTTTAGCCACCTTAATTCTTCGGATCTATAAAAACAGTAACAAATCGTCTAATAAACTTGACATCTCAGAAAATAATGAAACCTTATCTAGACAATTCATATATAGAATAAAATATAAATACAACTTACGATTATTAGTCTAAAGACATAATCAATTCTATTTCAAAACACAGATCCATTAAAAATCCATATTTTTTATTCGAATCATATATTTTATTCGAAATAAATCATATTCAACTCAGCAGCCTTTAACTCTGACCACAGTTGTACCTTAGGAATAGGCTAGAAATAGAACCATACTTATACCCTGCGAAGTGGGCTAAAATACCGTACTTATTTCCGGCATAGTGTGTTAGAATACTGCATTTATACCCTTTGGTGGAGCCAAAATTAATAATAGTCAGAGTGCCAATGCATAACCCCCAATTAGCAGGGTTCAGAACATAGTCAAGCTAAGAGTTCAAATCCAATACACATCCAAGTTCTTTTTATAAAATAATAGATATATCATAATCCAATTAAAATATGCATATACGATGTAAGAATAGTAAATAATTTAACAATAGTCCAAAAAAATATTACTCCAATTTATATATCTATTTTTCATTCAAATCACCATCTCGTAAGATTCATAAATCATAAATAAATCCATTAACAATTTTTATTCGATGTAAAAATAATATTATATAAATAAAGAATCTAGAAAAGGTATATCATTACTTATCTTGCAAATGTAATCCAACTAATAGATTCAATTAACTCCAAAAATTCTTCTCAAAACCTAATATTCCAAAATTATACTTTTGTTTGAATTCCTCTGTAAAAGAATGTCTTATGTGCCTGAGTAATCTCTCTTAGGAGAAGTTAAGAATCTGTTAAGATGGGACATGGAAATGTAATAGCTTCTTTTGCTCAATCCAAACAACAAGAAGTTGAGAATCTCCTTCTATCCATAGGTTTCATTCTTGGAGTAGACGTATGGCAACATGAATGCCCTCCAACACAGGTCAAATTTTCGATTCAACTGCTAAGTAGCTAGAAAAGAAATGCAATCAGCGTGAATAATTTGTGCTGATGCTCCCTCAGAAGCTGAATGGATTTGCCAATCTTGTCACTAGGCTCGTAAAGCTCCATCAAAACTGAACCTGATAGAGTTTGGGGATGGGGGAGTATGGTGAAGGGCCTCAGCCCATGGATACTCCATGCTACAAAAAACCTCAATCTAGCAGGACCAAAAACTTTTTGCAGAAGTTTTAGCTAGAAGAAATTTTAGTGATTGAAAGAAATCAAATCTCCAACCAAAAGAAAAATTGACGACATACCTTTCGAAAGTGCATGATCAATGTCTCCAGCAATATACTTTGGGATCCCCATATTCTTGAATATCTTCCTAATTATAGTGTGAATTCATAGTCGGGGGGCTGTTCATAATTAAAGCAGAAACTCTTTTTCACAATGCAAGAGTCTTTTGGATTCATGGATGGTAGAGGGAGATCAGAGAGTAGAGAGTTTTCTCTAATCTCTCTTATTTCCAATCCCTTTCCTATTTTTACAAAGCGGTTGAAAAAGTTCCTGGAAGTTTATAGTTGTGAAAACTATACCAAGCACTTATCACCATGAAATAATTTCCACATGAACTAGAACTCGAACCAGGTATGGGCATGCCCTTATGGTTGCCCAACCTTAGTTTCCAGCATCTCCTACTCGTACATGATGGGCATGACTATGCCTCTGTCTGTCCGATCTTGAATCTCATTCATATAGATAAATGGATTGTGAGAACAGTTAATATACCCACACTTGGGAGCTCCAAACTAGAAACTCGTTAGGTCCAGGATGGAGACATCAACCCAAAAAATAGAAGAAAGAAAGTGAGCATAGTATATTGCTATACTGCAAGCTCCTTTAGTTACATTGGATCAAGCATCTATCAATCCGTCAAGCGATCCATGCTCGACTCTTTTCTTACTTCACATGAAAATGCAATTATATTCAATCTCATTAGAATGACATAATTGTCTAATCGGTGAATATAAGTGAGCATTTTAATTTCAAATTTCTTTTCCTTTTACCACAATGCCACTTTGATTCGAGTTAGTTGATTTTCCAATACTGAATCATTCATGGCCATAGATCACATACTAGAGTAGCCAACACCAGTTCTTCACTTCGTGACTTTGTATTTACACTATATCCTAACACGTAAGGATCACCATACAAGTGGGGGCTCTAAAGTAGAACCAGATAGAGCTCCCATACTTTGAGTCAAGGTCCAAAGGTATGTGGTTGACTAGATGGCTAATAAAAGAAATAGATTGAGATAAATGGATATTGTATAAGGAGTGTTGACTGAAATGGTCCTAAAGATACCTCCAAGCATGGAAGACGGTGCTATAGACTAATTAAAGAGAGACGACTAACATAAGCCATGTCGAAAAAGGCTGAGTGGAGGTTCATAACAAGTCAAGGCCAATAAAGTATGATTATCAATCCGATAGTTCTGACGAATGTGAATAGTGGGAGAACGGCTAGCATCAGTTATCTGAACCATCAAAGAGAGTGGAGGCCAGACATGGGTAGCAAATACTAGAAGCAGGTAGTTACTTATAGTTTGTCATTTAGTATAAATAAGTAGAATCGTGCTTTGTAACAGGGACCTTTTGACCTCTAACATATCAGTCAATTTTATTTTATCTTTACTTGTCTTTGCATTAGGTTTACCTTATCCAATATTTAATTTACAAGTAGGACTCTATCTTAGAAGCAAAGCTAACTTAGATCTCTCCTACATAACCTATACTACATCCTATCCCTATCCTAATCCACCTTCTTCGAACGACGGTGTGATGGTGGCAAAAATTCTTGAAGGTCAAGTCACCTGGACCCACATTACTCTCGTATCCTTCCTTTGATCATCCTCTTTCTAGCTACTTTCATGCTAGTGGTATCCTCATGCACCTATCTACTCTTTATCGTTAGACTTATCTTGCAAGTTTCCTGGCAAGCTAGCTGAGAAATTAGTTTCTTGGCATGTTCGAAGAGCTGCCTCATCGGCAACAAATTTTGTGGTACACCCGGTGGCACAATGCGTAGCTATTGTACCATTCCCAAGGGAATGATGGATGCTTGTTAGATGATAGTGAAAAATCTACTGATAGATCTTTTTTAGGAAGTGGCTATGCAACTTCAATCTTATTTGGAGGAAAGCAGGTGTTGCCTATTGGAGATCTTTTTATGCTAAGCAGCTGCAATGGTAAAGCAGCTAGCGAAGCAAAATAGGACAACTTTGAAGATAATAATAGAACAAAACAAGTGGAGAAGCTTGATTCTATTATCGAAGATCAGTATCTTCGATCACAACATCTTGCAATGTAGATTGTGGTTCAATTGGCTGACTAGAAAGCTGATGAAGATAAATCAACCTATCAGTTTGTGAAACATAATGTAAAAATCTTTGAACTTGACAGACTAAATTCAGCTAGTCAAGAAAATTAGGGCAAAATCTACTTGGTGTTCTCAGATATCTTTAGCCGACATAGTAAAATTGTGTACAACAATTCGTGTCGAATCGAAGAAGGAATGCATGTTTTAGTCGAGGAAAGCAGCTGCCTCTTCATAGACGAGTGCCAACATGGCAACCCTCTGATCATGAGGGCTAGGGGGCTACCACATCAATGGAAAAAAACTATTCCCTGCTCATATGGACCATGGGTAATATGAATCTTAGGGGATGACCCTCTATGACACAATGCATCACAACTAAGTCCCTCTCAGAGATAAAATCAAAATAGCCACTCTTAGAAAAGAGGACCCTACCAACTATGCTAAGGAGAAGTCTCATCTCTACTGACAATTGGTTTGCATAGACTTCTTCTAAGGGGTTTATGATGTTTCTACCCAAAATGAGTCTATGTGCTCCCTCTCTATCTGAATGAGCAGTGGGGGCCGGTCCTTCTCTAGGGAGACTCAATAGGTTGGCCAAATACTCCTCTATGAGGGTTATTCTAACATCCCTAACCGTGCCAACCAAACTGCCCGATCCTCTACCTACTGAGCTAAAAAATCCTCTCATTAAACTTGGGTAAGTAGGTAAATCCAAAGAACATAAGTACTCCCACCCTAGGGCCTTTATTTTCGCACCTAGGGTAAACCCTTCTCGCTCAAGAAAGTGGAAGTCTACTTTCCTACTGGTGGTTACCGTCCTTCCCGTGCAAGAGATGGAAATGGTGGGCCTAAGAGGAGGATGAACCGTCGGTTCTTCCCAAGTCGGCTCATTTCTCGCTGTTGCCCAGCAAGCAACCCAAGAGAGGGGGGGGGGGGGGGTGAATTGGATCTTAATTAAAAATGTGAAATTTTGACTCGTGATGGAATAGGAAGTGATTTGTTAATCTAAAGAGTCAGTCTGGAATGCTAGAGGAATGAAGACAGTGAGATAATGAAAAGCACGGCACAAAGACACAAGATTTATAATGGTTCGGAGCTAACCTTGCTCCTACATCCACTCCTCAAGTTTCACTTGAGATTTTCACTATAATCCTAGAATTACAGCACGGTTATTTTACAAGCTTACAACCAAACTTGTTGTTTTACCGGCTCATAACGAACCTCCTCGTTTGTTTTACTCGGGCTCACAAACAACCCGGTTGGTTTTCACAAAGGATCACCAACTACAACCTTAGACCTCCTGATTCAATCTGTTGATTGAATCAAGCACCTAAATATAAAAGTGAATGTGTGAACACAAGCTTCTGAAAAAGCAGATAAAACAATATTAACAAGAATAGAGAAAAGAAGCTTCTCAGAGAATTTTTGCCGATTGAGATGCTGCTTCTTTTCTTCTGGATCCTCTCCTGAATCAGTCAGCAGTGGAAGATCTTTCTATTTTGGTTCTGGTGCGGAGAAGGGATGAGTTCTTGATGAAGAGTTGCTTTCTGTCGATTTTCACTTGGAGTGTCCTTTGAGCTCTTGTGTGAAGAGATTTGCTTGATCTGCCTTTTATGGATTTTTCTTCTCTTGATCTCTATTTCACTCAGAACGGGTCCTCTTATAGCTCCATTTTTGAAAACTAGCCGTTAGACTCAAAAAAGTAGCCGTCCTATCATGCCTGGTATTTCTGACTGTTGCCCAGATAGACAACCCAAGAGGGGGGGTAATTGGGTTTTAAAATAATTATTGCAATTAAAAATTTTGTGAGTAACTAATTAAAACTTTTTGCAAGTGGATTAATTAGTTGCTATATGCTGTGGACGAATGGAAAGGAAGAGTCAATGAAACAATCACAAACACAAGCAAATTTTATAGTGGTTCGGAGCTAACCCTTGCTCCTACGTCCATTCCCCAAGCCTCACTTGGGAGTTCACTATAATCCCTCGGATTACAGCCGGTTGTTTTACAAGTTCACAACCCAACTTGTTGTTTTACGAGATCACAACGAACTCGGTCGGTTTTCACAGGCTCACCGACTAGAACCATCCGATTGTTTTTCCGGGATCACAATCGAACCCTTACACCATTGGTTTTAACCTTGGCTCACCAACAAACCTTAACACCCTTGATTCAGTCCCCTGATTGAATCAAGTAAGAAACAAATAGTTTGAAATAAATAAAAAGGAAGCTTCTCAATAAGCGTATTTAAACAATGTAAGCAAGGAAGAGTAAGAAGCCCTCAAACTGATTTTGGTGATGGAGGAAGGGGCTTTTCAAACTCTTAGACTCCTCTTGAATTTGATGTAGGCTTGCTGTCAGGAGGAGCGCCTTGAATGTGAGGAAGACAGTTGGAGAGTCGACTTCAATGCACTTCTTCCTTCTTTTTCGTGTAATCACTCTAGAGAGCTTTTGGTTGGTGGAAATCTCTTTAGCTTTAAATGGAGTCTCTCTTTCATACTCTATTACTGTTCACTCAGGCTATTTAAGCCATTCCCAAAGAAAAATAGCCGTTAGACATAGATTAAAGGCCGTTCTGCACATTCTGCAACTCCTGACAAAATGCCCGTTGGGATCAGAGTCGACTCGCTCGATCAGGAGTCGACTCGAGTGTTGCTGGAGTCGATTCATGCTTTACCGGAGACGACTCGGCCACTGTTCAAAATTTGAAATCGAGTGCCATCCCGTTCTGGAGTCGACTCGGCTGAACTTGGAGTCGACTCGCCAATTGTCCGGAGATGACTTTCCCTTCTGGAGACGACTCGATCTTCAGGGCTTCAAAACTCATCCTCTCGATTTTACTTCCTCGAGTCGACTCGGATTTCCTTGGAGTCGACTCGGCTCTCAGAGCCGGAAAGACAGGTCTTCTGTCTGTAAACTTGAACTGTCTCGGAGTCGACTCGGACTTTGCAGGAGTCGACTCGGCTCTCAGACACGAAATACCGATCTTCTGTCTTTGGAGTTGAACTGCCTCGGAGTCGACTCGGACTTTGCGGGAGTCGACTCGGCTCTCAGACACCGAAGTATCGGTCTTCTGTCTTTGGAGTTGAACTGCCTTGGAGTCGACTCGGATTTTGCGGGAGTCGACTCGGCTCTCAGACATCGAAGTTGGCTCTCTGACTTTTAGCCTTGCATTTCTCTGGGAGTCGACTCTTGCTTCCTTAGGAGTCGACCTGCCAATCGTCGGAGTTGACTCGAGTTCTTCGGAAGTTGACTCGGCTCTCAGAGTCCAAAATGGCTTCTCTGTCTTTCTGTCTGTTACTCTATGGAGTCGACTCGTACTATGCTGGAGTCGACTCGGCAAGCATCGGAGTTGACTCGAATTCTTCAGGAGTCGACTCGTTGACAGGTTCTGAGATGAATCTTTCTGTCCGGCTGTCTGTTCTCAGTCGGAGTCGACTCGTAATGTGCAGGAGTCGACTCGAGCTTGTGCCAGAGCTTCTGATACGCTTGGAGTCGACTCATAATGTCCCGGAGTCGACTCGAGATTCAGACTTTGGTTCAAATTGATTTCCATACTTATCCAAAGTGTATTGAACCAAAGCTAGAGACACTTAAACATTAATTCATAAATATTTGACTGAAACATTAGATTGAATTCATTAGTATAACATAAGATATACTCAAATAAATTGAGCTCATCAAAATCAAATAGGGTTATAATCAATCACTCCACACTGACAAAGTGTCCGTTGAAGCTGGAGTCATCTCGCCCGTCCAGGAGTTGGCTCGACTAACATGGGAGACGTCTCGCATGATTCTGGAGTCGGCTCTGGCTCGGGATCCCTCTGACAGATTATCGGTCGATTCTTGTTGGAGTCGGCTTGTGTGGTTTGGGAGTCGTCTCGCATCCTGATCCCCAGAAAATGAGTTCTCTGCCTTGTCTGAGAGAGTCGACTCGTAACAGTTGGGAGCCGACTCGCGCTTCGTCCGAATGATGGGAGACGGCTCGCGCTTGACTCGAATCGACTCGTGCTTTGCGACCCGAAATACTACTTTCTGTCTGTCTGAGAGAGTCGATTTGTAACAGTTCGGAGTCGACTCAAGCTTCGTTCGAAAAATGGGAGACGGTTCGCGCTTGACTCGAGTCGACTCGCGCTTTGCAATCCGAAATACTACTTCCTGTCTGTCTGAGAGAGTCGACTCACGCTATTGTGGAGACGGCTCGAGGATGTGCTAGTACGCCATGCTTGTGCCGGAGTCGACTCTTACTTTCTGGGAGTCGACTCGAGTTCTGAAAAATGCTTAAATGGTTCCAGAACTTGAGTTTAAGATCAATGAACCATTTCCTAAGGTATTCTTTTGAAGTTATAACATTGTTACCCCAAAAACAAGTAATGTTAGTCCAACAAGGAATGCACTCAAATGTTTTGGCACATCAAAACCAAGTAGGGGATCAATCAATTACTTAGCAATCTCCCCCTTTTTGATGATGACAAAACATTGAGTGTTTGCAACCAAGAATCAATTACATAAATATCTCCAATCAAGAATGTATGCTCAATTTTAATTTATCCGAGATATGAAAGGTGTGAGGAACAACTTCAATATTATAATGCTCCCCCTTTCACTTGAAATTGTGTAGTTATGTGAACTGTTTTGTTTAACCATTGTGAGTATTTATTTCCATGATGAAACTTCTCTCCCCCTTAATTTGAGCATTTGTTTAAACATCGTTCATTTAGCTCCTCCTAAATTAGTGCATTTATTTTGCCTTTACCATTTGTATTTAGTTCTTCCTAGTTCTTCTCTTCCTAACTCTTCTCCCCTTTTTGTCATCAGCAAAATATATTAGAGGAGTGCAGTGATTATAAGATACGGAGAAGATGAGGAAAGAGATTGATTATTGCATTTCATCAAGAGGTTGCATACATGACTGATTCAAAATGAGGTACAATAGATCTGAAGAACTTTCTCCTATACATAGACTAAGTTATAGGGGATGAATTCTTGAGGAGGACCCCGGTTGACTTGTGATAAGTTGGGTGATTGCCGTAAGGATATCTCTAAGACTTTTGAGGATCTCGGAGCTCTCCAACCGCTGAAACTTACTAAGTTGACTTATCGTCTCAGTGTTCTTTTGCAGTTGCTCCAGTAGTAGGTTGGCAAGTTTTTCCGCATTCTCGTTTAGCTTCTCCACGTCTCTTCAGACCGATACTTGCAAACTCCGTGTGTTTTCTTCTATATCTAGAAACCGTTGGTATTGAGCTTGAAGAAGGCAACGGAGGCTTGTCAACTCAGCTTTTATCTCACTTACGGTTCGGGTGAGAGCCACTGTAGAGGGTATGAGCTCTGAAGAAGGTGCTCCACTATTCAGACCTCGGGAGGCCATCTCATCAAGCATGAAGGAGGCCATCCTTCGCAGCTGATCATCACTCAATGTGGGTGGAGGAGCTTGAGTAGAAGGTTCTGGAAGTTCTGTGGCTGAAGTAGGAGGAGGAGGTGGAGGAGAAAGTGGTGGTGAAGGTGGAGCTCTGGAGGGAGAGGTCTTCTTGGTGTGATCGGGCTTCCTAACCCAAACATTTTCTAACTTTATGAAACCCATTCTTTGAAAAGTCTTCTCGTTTACATAGTCAGTGTTTCGTAGCTCACGAGAAGTATCCCCTTCAGATATGGGAACTCTGGATTCCCTAAAAATTAAGGTGAAGGCCATGCCATAGGGTAAACTAGTTTTTTTCTTGGACACGGCTTCTAGGATGTGAAGGTACATCAGTCTAGCAAAATTTAAAGGCAGTTCGTTTACAATGTGATACATGACTGCTAGGTCTCTTTCAGAAATGAAATCAAATCTTTCCGTTTTTGGGAAGAGGACCCGACCTATAATACTAAGAAGCAGTCGCATTTCAGCTGAGAGCTGATTTGCGAAAACTTCCTCCATTGGACTAATGGGCTCTCGTCCTAATATTGTCCTGAGTGCTTCTGCCCTATCAGGATGGGAAGAAGGTGAAGGCCCTGTATTGGGAAAGCAAAATATTCTAGACAGTAGGGCTTCGGTTACAACCACTTAAACATCCTTGACCCATCCCACCAAGGCACCGTCTCCCCTTACTACGGTGCTGAAAAATTTCCTAACTAGGCTTGGGTATGTAGGGACGTTCAGTGAGCAGAGAAGTTCTAGACCTAGGGCTTTTAGATGATTTCCTAGGCTAAATTCCTCGCGAGAAAGGAAGTGGAAATCAACCTTTCTACCAGTCGTGACCGCCCTCATGTCGCACGAGCAAAGGATCTCCGGTCTAGGAGAGGAAGGAGCCACGGATCTGGAAGGATTTGGCTCATTCCTTGCTTTTGACCGTCGCTCCGACTCGTTTGCCACGATAGGATGTTTTCCACGTGAACTGGAGGATTTCTTGGGAGCCATGGGGACCTAACCTAGGTTAGACTTGGAGGTGAACCTAACGTTTTGGAAATACTAGATGATCCGAAGATTGGGGATAGAGAAGACCTCAAGTAGAAAGCTCAGGAAAAATGAATGAGGAGACGGCTTGGGTAAAAAAAAACGTCGATTCGTCCTCGAGACGTCTCGCGCAAAGGTCGAGACGACTCGATAGTGTTAGCTTTCCTTCGAGACGTCTCACGCAAGAGTTTGAGACGACTCAGCAAAGATAGGCCACTGTGAGTTCGACCTCGAGACGTCTCGTGCGATAGCTAGAGATGACTCTCACGCGAGTCGACTCGGATTCTTCTCGAGTCGGCTCAAGGTCTGCTTTTCTCCAAGCCATTTATAATGGTTAGTCCAAAAAGTTCTAGAATTGGTTTGGTTGACTTTTATCTTTAGAAAATACTCATGAAGGTGCAATTTGATTGGGAATTACGACATGAAGGAATGAATTGAGGGAAGTGAAAGCATGATCATTGAAAGGGGTCAATTACTCCCAATTTTCTTCTAAGAGTATGGAACCTATCTTCATTCAAGGGTTTCGTAAAGATGTCGGCTAATTGATCGTCGATGCACACAAAATCGAGTGATATGTCTCCATTTGAGACATGATCCCTTATAAAGTGATGTCGTATTTCAATGTGTTTAGTTCTTGAGTGTTGAACTGGATTCTTAGATAAATTTATAGCACTAGTATTATCATAGTTAATGGGTATTTTTGTTTGCTTAACCCCATAATCCTCTAATTGTTGTTTAATCCATAACATTTGAGCACAACAACTTCCGACTGCAATATATTCGGCTTCGGCTGTTGATAATGCAATCGAATTTTGCTTCTTACTAAACTATGAAATTAAGTTTTCACCTAAAAGTTGACATGTGCCACTAGTGCTTTTTCTATCTAATTTACATCCTGCAAAGTCAGCATCTGTGTATCCTATTAATTTCAAACTAGAGTCTTTTGAGTACCATAACCCTATATGCTGAGTTCCAACTAGATATTTAAAAATCCTTTTAACTGCAAGTAGGTGTGACTCTTTTGGATGTGATTGAAATTTGGCACACATGCATACACTAAACATAATATCTGGCCTACTTGCGGTAAGATACAAAAGGTATCCAATCATATCCCTATAGAGCTTTTGATCTACACTCTTACCTGCCTCATCCTTGTCTAATTTGCATGACGAGCTCAGCGTGTACCTATGGACTTATTGATCTCCAAACCAAATTTTTTAAGCATTCCTTTGATATATTTGGCTTGATTAATAAAGATTTCATCCTTTAGTTGTTTGATTTGTAATCCAAGGAAGAAATTCAGTTCACCCATCATACTCATTGCAAATTCACTTTGCATTAATTCCGCAAATTCTCGACACAAATTGTTGTTGATAGCTCCAAATATAATGTCATCTACATAGATTTGTACTATCAACATGTCCTTGTCTTTTCTTTTCAGAAATAAAGTCGTATCAACATGTCCTCTAGTGAATTTGTTTTCCAATAAGAATTTACTCAATCTATCATACCAGGCTCTTGGTGCATGTTTTAGACCATAGAGTGCCTTGTTAAGTTTAAACACATGATTAGAGTACATTTGATCTTCAAATCCTGAAGGTTGTTCTACATATACTTCTTCAGTTATATACCCATTTAGAAAGGCACTTTTGACATCCCTTTGATATAGTTTGAACTCCAAGAAAGTGGCAATGGCAAGCAAAAAACCTGATAGCCTCTAGTCTAGTAACTGGAGTAAAGGTTTCATCAAAATCTATTTCTTCTTCTTGGTTATACTCCTTTGCTACGAGCCTAGCCTTATTTCTTATAACAACACCATTTTCATCTAACTTGTTTCTGAAGACCCATTTTGTACCTATTATAGGGTAATTCTTAGGTCTTTCAATTAGTTCCCAAACATTGTTTCTTGTAAATTGATTTAATTCTTCTTGCATGGCATTTACCCAATCTGCATCTTCTTCTGCTTCTTCTTAAGTCTTTGGTTCAATTTGAGAGACAAAGGTTAAGTAGTTATTTGCGTTTCTAAGAGATGCCCTTGTCTTAATTTGATGTGCTGGATCGCCTATAATTAATTCTTTAGGATGGCTAGCTGCATATTTCCACTCCTTATGACGTCCCCGAGCTAAGCTCGGAGCGCCCTAGAGCGTCTAGCAAGAGTGTTGAGTGATTGTTGTTCCCCTATTTGATTTTGATGAGCCCAAAACACTTGAGTATATTTCATATTATACTAATGAATTCAAATGAGTGTTTCAGAAAAATATTGTTGAATGTGCTAGAATGATTTAAAAAAAATGGTTCAAGGGCCTTTTTAATTCCACATTTACTATGTTCGGAACCAATCGCAATTTTCACCCTGCACTCGAGTCGACTCCAAAAGATTCTCGAGTCGACTCTATCACAAAGGTTGTTAAATGGCACACACTCGAGCCGACTCACAGTTCGGATGAGTCAACTCCAGATGGATTGACAGAAAGCAGGATTTTTAAGTACAGAGCACGAGTCGACTCTGACTAAGACCGAGCCAACTCCAAGAGCAAAGACAGAGAAGTATTTTCTGAGGTACAGTGCCCGAGTCGACTCCAATTGTGGACGAGTCAACTCCTGCAAAAAGATAAAAGACCAGTTTTTAAGCCAACTAATAGTGAGTCGTCTCCAACTGATATCGAGTCATCTCCAACAGATATCGAGTCGTCTCCGACTAATAACGAGTCGACTCCGACAAGAAAGACAGAAGAATGGTTTCTATCCGACTGAGACCGAGCCGACTCAAGGATTTCACGAGCTGACTCGAGAAGATCACGAGTCGACCCCATACAGATGTGAGTTGACCCCAGAACTGTCTCAAACAAAATACAGAAAGACAGCCGAAAAACAGCTAAGCCTTAGAGTCGATCCCAAGTAGATTCGAGTCGACTCCAAGGACCAAGTCAAAGATCGAGCCGCCTTCAACTGAGAATGAGCCGACTCCAACAAGAAAGATAGAAGGTCGATTTTTAATACACTGAGATCGAGTTGACTCCAATAAAGGAAGACAAAATATTAGTTTCTGGCGTACTGAGACTAAGTCGATACCTGAAGGCTGCGAGTCGACTCTCGTTTGGCGAGTCAACTCCTAAATATCGCAAGCCGTCTCCTGAAAATTATGACTGGGTAGTACTATTAAGAGATACAGTGAGCGAGTCCTCTCCTGAAGAACACGAGTCGTCTCCAGTTTCAGCCAAGCCGTCTCTTAGTGTTGGGAATTGTATCCTAAAAGTCAATCGTCGGCATATTGATGATTGAATTTTGTAAATGAATTAACAAATTAATAAAGTGTTATTTGGCATTATTCATCATTTTATTGAACATCTTCAAATGAACTCTTATATGATGAAGTCCTTAGGACTTATTTTATGATAAAGGAGGATTTATCTTCAAGTCCTTAAATCTGTTCGCGACCAAATGATATACTGTTACTAGGATGACAGGATTATCGAGATTAGGTCATTGTGAGACATATACGTTGGTTGTCCTCTTAACCAAGGAGTGTAGAGACACTGATATGTCACACAGGTGAAGTGTAGGAATACTTTCACTGAACGTGACCAATTCCGGAACACTCCACTATCGAGAGATGTTCCGAGTGGATATGGGTATAAGTATCCCTCAGACCTGATATCACCACAGTGATTAGCAAGCAACTCACTGTACTTTGGTACCGGACTAGCAGAATTTCTAATTCTGGGACAGAATGTTACTGGGTGCAGTCAAGTATTGGCGAAATCAATGAGTGAGTCAAGATGGAATTGACCCCTCCTGGAAACAGGAGATAATGCTTTGTGTTCAATTTAGCAAAATCTTGGCCAGGGTAATCCTTATGAGGAGTCACAGGATTTCTAAAGTTGAATCACATCATGGATGCACTGATTATAGAGTTGACAAAACTCTAAGGTCATCCTGGCATTAGGAGTCAAAGGGATGAATTATACAGTAACCATAGTCCAGAGTTTCAGAATATTTGCTTCGCATATATTCGGCCTATCCGGACGTCGGGTACCATTGCTAGATGGTCACATCGATTAGTGCAGAAAGTCGTTCCTGTACTACCGGCCTAGGTTCAAACTATAAGGTCACACGCATAGAAGTTTTCTGATTGATCAAGATAGCTGATAGATGGTTTAGAATCATTCAGGGGTAATTTGGTCAATTCGATTGGCAAATTACCTTATAAAATAATTAAAGTAATTATTAGAGAATTAATTAGCAATTAGATTACTAATAAACTCAATTTAATTGAGTAAATAGACTAAGGATGAGCCAAATTGAATTGGATTCAATTCTGGGCTCAATCAGGGTTTTGACCTGATTGGATTAGGTCTGAATCAAGAGGACTTAGGTTGACCAAATTAAATTAGATTAAATTTGTGCTTAATTAGGGATTGACCTAATTGGATTAGGTTCAACCCAAGGTAATTGGACAATCCTAATTATTAGGATTTAATTAAATTAAATGGGTTTGATTTGAAACTGTTCAGATCTTAAAATCCACATGTCACATATCCATGCATGGCACCATAAATTAATTTTTAATATGATTAAAAATTAATTTAATTTATTTAATGGCGCCATGGGACATGTGGCACACATCAGGAACCTCCTTCATCATCAGATGGGGCGAAATGGAGAGATAAATTCATGAAAAGAATTGGATAAGATCAAATTCTCTCTCTTCATGGCATATGTCATCCTTATCTTTATCTCACTTCTAATTAAGTTTGAATTCCAAAATTAAACACCACAAAATCACCTCATGACCCTCTAATCTGATTGTGGGCATGGGAATTTCAAAATTGAAAGAAGGAAGTGGCGACATGATGAATGGTTTAGATTAGATCAAGCTTCATCATGTGTTGGCGCATGAAACAAGCATTTGAATTTTGAATTCAAAACCCCATAAAATCCTCCCAAAATATTGGAAGGTTAGCGTGTGAAGAGGAGTGGAGGGCGACATTAAAAGGACCTCCATCAGCTTGTGGCCGAAATTAGGAGAAAAAGAAAAAAAAAGAAGAAGGAAGAAAGGAAAGAGAAAAGAGAGGAACCCTAGTTCATGTATGGAAAAATTCTGCATTCAATCTAGCCAACTTCTTCCTCCTCTAAGTCCATCACGCCATTAGTGTTAAGGGTCCCTGATAAGAGCCTTTAGATCAGATCTAAGTCCTCTTCAATTCCTATAAACCATTCCTCCAAATTCTTACAAGAATGCAGATCAAAAGTTGATAGCGTTGGGAAGATCAGATTTTAGCTTCAAGAAATTCTGTGCAAGCTAGCACTTCCGCAGGATTGGATCACTCCAGAAGCTTCGCGTGGATTACTCGTAGAGGCCAGATGAGTGTGTGGCTACGAAGCTCGAGCATCAGATCCATTATATTCTGATTTTGCAAAGGTATAAATCTAATACCAGTAATTTAGATAAGATCTAATCCCCGAGGGTTAAAACTCTTCAGGGGCTCTTCACAGAATAATCTTCAGAACCTATTCAATGGGTATTCGAAGATTAGTTGGATCATAGATTAGTCAAGTTTAGAACTTAATAATCTCATTTCAGATCTGATATTAATCATGCAAATGATTTAGCATAATTGTTTAAACGATTCCGGCATATCGATCATGTGTTTTATAGTGATGTTTTGAAATCTGATTTCTTATACATGCTACAATTAAAATGTTTAATTCAATATTTTTCGATGCGATTTTAAATTAAAAAAAACTACGTGTGGCTTGATCTTTCTTATGAAGGAGTACGTAGGCAACCCGAACAGATGCAGTCACAGAAAAATTTTAAAATTTCAGCATGCAATCACTGTTAAAACCCACCGATCTCTTTCAGTGGTATCAGAGCCAGGTTCTGTTTAAACTTTTATGTTTTAATCATTGCAATTAAATCTAAAATTATGAATATGTTTAGATCATACCTAAAGTAGATTTATGAATGATTTAATTGCTGATTATGAATGATTAGCTAGATCTGAAATTTAGATGCATGTTATGTTAATATATGTAACATGAATAAATTTGAAATCATAAAATTGTTTAGATTAGATCTTAACAAAATATATGATTCATTTAATCACTGATTTTAAAAGAATTATCAGATCTGAAAATAAATGCAAAAGTTGTATGATGTTTGAATTAATTCGTAAAAGTTTATATATGTGATATATGAACATAAATCATCTAAGATTTAAACATGAATTAAATCTGAATTTTAACATGATTAATTACAAATCTCAGATCTGAAAAATAAGTTTTAAGAACTGAAACTTTGTAATTAATATGTAATTAAGAATTTTGCAATGATCAGAATTTTCATAAGCTTATACTTAATTGAGAATTAAGTGATATGAAAGCCAAGATCTAGAATTGTAACTCAATTAAATGACAATTGCATAATTCATGGGGCATTTGGGTTAGCTCAAATCAAGTTCTTAAGATTGGGTTAGACCTAGGATTAGAATCAAACATGGTCTAATTAGAGTTAATTGATCAAATCTAATTAAATGGTAACTAGATTAGGTCAAGAAAACTCTAGGTCAAATACAATAGTTGTAGATTGATCAATTCCATATCTTTGATTAGACCAAGATGGAACTTGATTTAGGCTCAGAGGTAGAGCCCGAGTCATTTGAGTGATCAAATCGAAATTGATTAACCAGTCGGTGTCTAAGGTAAGTTTGGCAGACTTGACTGGTGGTTTTTAATTGGGAGTTACTCGCACTGATTCATCTTTGTCGAGTTAATAGCATATCCCTTCCACCGATCTCACTTACCTGGCTGACATGGTCAATCACATTTTGATTGGATCACTTAATGATTCGAGTTGACCCATGCCTTAAGAAAAATCAGTATGACCGATTTAGGTGTCTCCTTAACCGAATTGAATCTATTTCTTATTAATTTGACTTAATGAAGTCAGTGGAAGGATCTGGATTAATCGGTTCTTCTCATCTATTCTTAATTAAATCAAATCCTCTAAAATTATTAGGTCCCTAAAATGAAATAGTTATAGAGATAACTAGGTCATAGCCTCCCATTAAGTTGGATGATAATGTGTCCAATGGCTAGATAATCATTGGAGGCGCCACACGCCTGGTGATTATTTGACCATTAGAATTGTCATTCAATACATGATGAGTCGAGTGTACCTTCAATAGGTGATCAGGTGAGCCGAGCCATACTCGAGCTTGGTCATCTATTAGTAGATTACATGAAACCTTATCATTTAATGGTTGGACCTAACCAGAATTTTTGGTGGAGGCGCCACACGCCTGCCAAATAGACTGGGGCAAAATTATCACTAGAAATTGTTTGGTGAAACAATTAGTTCAGAACCTACCAATAGGTGCATATGGGTTGGCCGAGCCACACTCAAGCCCATATGCGATCAATTGGGTTCTAGTGCTCACTAAAGATTTAAGTGTAATTCTTCAAATTTAAGGTAGAGACTACAAATTTGCATAAAATAGTGGAAGAATCTTTAGACTAAAGTCCAAATCTTTAGGGTATTGTCGATTCATATACTGATAGCCGATTTTCTTTTTATGCAGAAATGGCCACTAGTTTGTCACTTCATTCGTTGTTGGATAATGACAAGTTGACTGGACCCAATTTCAACAACTGGCTTAGAAAACTTAAGATAGTGCTAGAACATGAACGAATCCTTTATGTGATAATGGATCCAGCACCTGAGCAGCCTGCTGCTAATGCACGGGGTACGGTCAGAGAAACTTATCAGAAGTGGCCTAGTGACCGTATCACTGTCCGATGCATTATGCTTTCTACGATGAGCGACGAGTTCAGTCACCGGTTCGAGAATGCCCAGCCTGAAGAAATTGTTCAAGTATTGAACGAATCTTTTGGCACTCCCAACGACGTTGAAAGGCATAAGACTAGTTGTACTATTTTCAGCGCACGAATGAAGAATGGGGCATCGATATCTGATCATGTATTGTACATGATTGAGTTGATCGAGCGCCAGAGCACTCTCGGTTTTCCCCTACATGATCAATTGGGAAAAGATGCAATACTGAACTCTCTTTCTGGTTCGTACCGCCCATTTCTCACTAACTTTCGTATGACGAAACCGATAGTAAATTATCACCAATTGTTGGGTTTACTACAAACTTTTGAGAAAGATCACCAACTCCTAAAAGGTTCGTGAATTTAGTGGGAGGTTCGTCCAGGGGTCATGGACCCTTTAAGAAAGGAAAGAAGAAAAATAAAAATCAAAAGAAAAAGGTGCATCATGCTAAGCAGAGTCAGACTAAGAAGAAGAAGGCTGATCAGAGTAAGGCTGAGTGCTTCTTCTGGAAGAAGCAGGGGCATTGGAAGAGGAACTGTCCTCAGTACATTGCCTTTCATGACCCGAACAGGCCAAAGAAAAAGATGCAATCAGTTGCAGATCAAGGTACTTATATGATAACACCTTGTAATTTCTCAATTTGTGATAATTCAACCTGGATATTGGATACCGGAAGTCCTTTTAATATTTGTAATTCGTTGCAGGGACTACAGGTCAGTGAGAGATTTGAAGAAAGCGAAAGGTTTCTAAATGTTGGAGATGGAAGATCAGTTCCAGTTCTAGCTTTAGGAATTTTGAAACTTGGATTCAATTCTCAAATAATGTCTTAAGTGACTGTCACTTTTGTCTTTTTTTATTGAATATAATTTCTGTAGGCCTTTTGGCCATGAATAGTTATAAGATTTCAATAAAAAGAAATTACTGTGATATTGTTATGAATAGTATTACTGTAATGCATGGACAATTGAGTAATGTGATTTACATATTATCACAGCCTGTTAATGTAATGTACAAGTCAAGTAAGTGCCCTAGAATAGATAATGTCACAGATGTCTACCTTTGGCATCATAGGCTAGGTCATATTAACAAAAACAGGATGAACAAGTTAAATAAAGAGAGAATCCTCAATGTTAATGATTGCGAATCATTGACAACCTGCGAGTCATGTCTTCTTGGTAAGATGACCAAATCACCTTTTACTGAAAAAGGCGAACGAGCCAGTGATTTGTTGACCCTTGTACATTCTGATGTATGTGGGCCAATGAGTACAAATGCTAGAGGTGGGTATTCATATTTCATTACGTTTACAGACGACCATTCTAGGTATGGTTATGTCTATTTAATGAGACATAAATATGAATCATTTGAAATATTCAAATTATATCGTAATGAAGTAGAAAAACAAACTCGAAAGAGTATTAAAACTCTTCGATCAGATCGAGGAGGTGAATACCTCTCCAGTGAGTTTTTGACATATCTAGGAGAAAATGGAATTCTCTCCCAATGGACTCCTCCAGATACACTGCAATATAATGGTGTGTCAGAAAGGAGAAATTGAACTCTGTTCGACATGGTTCGTTCCATGATGGGGTTTGCTGATCTGCTCATATTATTTTGGGGATATGCACTTGAGTCAGCCTATTATATACTTAATAAGGTTCTAAATAAATCTGCGAATAAAATACCACATGAGATGTGGATAGGATGGAAACCGATACCTTCTCACCTTAGGGTTTGGGGGTGTCTGGCCTATGTCAAACGTTTGAAAGCAGACAAACTTGAAGCCAAGTCTGATAAATGTTTCTTTGTCGGTTATTTTAAAGAAACTAAAGGATATTATTTCTACCTTGCTGAAGAACAAAAGTTGTTCGTAAGCAATAGAGCTGTTTTCTTGGAAAAGAAATTTCTTGGAGAAGAAAGTAGAAGCTCTAATATAGAACTTAGAGAAATTCAACATGTAGAAGACCCAACACCATCCACTAAACCTATTGAGTCAGATTTGATTAGATTAGATCCCGAACCCATCTTAGATGCACCATTAAGGCGATCAGGTAGAGTACCATGTCAGCCGGACATATACTACGGTTTTTTAGTCCGGGACAGGGATCCTGTCGAACTTGATGAAAACGATGAGGATCCGATCACTTATATGGATGCAATGTAGAGGTATGACTCTGATAAATGGCTTAGAGCCATGCAATCCGAAATGGAATCCATGAAGGTCAATGATGTATGGACATTAGTTGACCCACCCGAAGGAATTAAACCCATAGGGTGTAAGTGGATTTTCAAAAGAAAATGGAGCACAGACAGAAAGATGGAGACCTATAAAGCCCGTCTGGTTGCCAAAGGATATCGTCAGGGTTATGGTATAGACTATGATGAGACTTTTTCTCCTGTGGCAATGCTCAAATCCATTCGGATTATACTCGCAATAGCAGCACACTTAGATTATGAGATCTGGCATGGATGTTAAAACTGCTTTTCTAAATGGAGATTTAGAAGAGGAAGTGTATATGATACAACCTGAAGGCTTTACATCGGCAGATGAGTCTAAAGTGTGCAAGCTTCAAAAATCCATTTATGGATTAAAGCAAGCTTCACGGAGTTGGAACATACGATTTGATAAGGTGATCAAATCGTATGGCTTCATTAAGAATGAAGAGGAACCTTGCATTTATAAATGGGCAAATGGTTTAGTTATTATATTTCTTGTTTTGTATGTGGATGACATTCTATTAATTGGAAATGATGTCCTGCATTACAAGGAATAAAGGTCTGGTTGTCATCTCAATTTGCCATGAAAGATTTGGGTGAAGCATCTTACATCCTTGGGATGAAGATCTATAGAGATAGATCTAAAAGATTGCTTGGATTATCCCAGTCTACATACATTGATACTATGCTGAAGAGGTTCATGGGCCAAGAAAGGCTATCTTTCGATGGGCCATGGAATTAACCTCTCTAAGAAGGATTGTTCGACAACTCCTCAAGAAAGAGAGAGTATGAGTAGAATTCCATATGCTTTGGCAGTAGCATCTATAATGTACGCTATGACATGTACTAGACCAGATGTGGCATACTCATTAGGAATAGTGAGTAGATACCAGTCTGATCCAGGTAGCAACCACTGGAAGGTTGTAAAAACCATCCTTAAGTATTTGAGAAATACTAAGGACCAGTGGCTTGTCTATGGTGATTCTGACTTGATACTTGAGGGATATACCGATTCAAGTTTTTAGTCAAATCAAGATGATAGCAAGAGCGTGTCGGGATATATCTTTACTCTTAAGGATGGGGCCATCTGCTGGAAGAGTTCCAAGCAGCATACAGTGGCAGAATACATCGCAGCATCTGATGCCGCCAAGAAAGCTGTATGGTTGTGGAAGTTCATCACCGAGCTTGGAGTGACACCCTCCATTGATGGTTCAGTGCGAGTATTTTGTGACAATACTGGAAACATAGCTCAAGCAAGAGAACCCAAAGCACATCAGCAGACCAAGCATATTCTACGTCGCTACCACCTGGTTCGAGAGATCGTCGAACGAGATGATATTGATCTTCAGAAGATTGACACAAAAGAAAATCTGGCTGACCCATTTACCAAAGTTCTCGGCATCAAAGAGTTCAACGAGCACAAGTCGAAGATGGGTATTAGATACTGTGCCGATTGGCTTTAGGCTAAGTGGGAGTTGTTGGGAATTGTATCCTAAAAGTCAATCGTCAGCATATTGATGATTGAATTTTGTAAATGAATTAACAAATTAATAAAGTGTTATTTGGCATTATTCATCATTTTATTGAACATCTTCAAATGAACTCTTATATGATGAAGTCCTTAGGACTTATTTTATGATAAAGGAGGATTTATATTCAAGTCCTTAAACCTGTTCGCGATCAAATGATATACTGTTACTAGGACGACAGCATTATCGATATTAGGTCATTGTGAGACATATACGTTGGTTGTCCTCTTAACCAAGAAATATAGAGATACTGATATGTCACACAGGTGAAGTGTAGGAGTACATTTCACTGAACATGACCAATTCCGGAACACTCTACTGTCAAGAGATGTTCCGAGTGGATATGGGTATAAGTATCCCTCAGACCTGAGATCACCACAGTGATTAGCAAGCAACTCACTGTACTTTGGTACTGGACTAGCAGAATTTCTAATTCTGGGACGAAAGGTTACTGGGTGCAGTCAAATACTTGCAAAATTAGTGAGTGAGTCAAGATGGAATTGACCCCTCCTGGAAACAGGAGATAATGCTTTATGTTCAATTTAGCAAAACCTTGGCCAGAGTAATCCTTATGAGGAGTCACAGAATTTCTAAAGTTGAATCACATCATGGATGCACTAATTACATAGTTGACAGAACTCTAAGGTCATTCTGGCATTAGGAGTCAAAGGGATGAATTATACAGTAACCATAGTCCAGGGTTCCAGAATATTTGCTTCGTATATTCGGCCTATCCGGACGTCGGGTACCATTGCTAGATGGTCACATCGATTAGTGCAGGAAGTCGTTCCTATACTACCGGCCTAGGTTCGAACCTATGAGGTCACACGCATAGAAGTTTCCTGATTGATCAAGATAGCTGATGGATGGTTTAGAATCATTCAGGGGTAATTTGGTCAATTCGATTGGCAAATTATCTTATAAAGTAATTATTGGAGAATTAATTAGTAATTAGATTACTAATAAACTCAATTTGATTGAGTAAATGGACTAAGGATGAGCCAAATTGAATTGGATTCAATTCTGAGCTCAATCAGGATTTTTGACCTGATTGGATTAGGTCTGAATCAAGAGGACTTAGGTTAACCAAATTAAATTAGATTAAATTTGTGCTTAATTAGAGATTGACCTAATTGGATTAGGTTCAACCCAAGGTAATTGGACAATCCTAATTGTTAGGATTTAATTAAATTAAATTGGTTTGATCTGAAATTGTTCGGATCTTGAAATCCACATGTCATATATCCATGCGTGGCGCCATAAATTAATTTTTAATATGATTAAAAATTAATTTAATTTATTTAATGGCGCCATGGAACATGTGGCACACATCAGGGACCTCCTTCATCATCAGATGGGGCGAAATGGAGAGATAAATTCAGGAAAGAATTGGATAAGATCAAATTCTCTCTCTTCATGGCATATGTCATCCTTATCTTTATCTCACTTCTAATTAAGTTGAATTTCGAAATTAAACACTACAAAATCACCTCATGACCCTCTAATCTGATTGTGGGCATGAGAATTTCAAAATTGAAAGAAGTAAGTGGCGACATGATGAATGGTTTAGATTAGATCAAGCTTCATCATGTGTTGGCGCATGAAACAAGCATTTGAATTTTGAATTCAAAACCCCATAAAATCCTTCCAAAATATTGGAAGGTTGTCATGTGAAGAGGAGTGGAGGGTGACATTAAAAGGACCTCCATCAGCTTGTGGCCGAAATTAAGAGAAAAAGAAAAAAAAAGAAGGAAGAAAGGAAAAAGAAAATAGAGGAACGCTAGTTCATGCATGGAAAAATTCTGCATTCAATCTAGCCGACTTCTTCCTCCTCTAAGTCCATCATGCCATTAGTGTTAAGGGTCCCTGATAAGAGTCTTTAGATCAGATCTAAGTCCTCTTCAATCCCTATAAACCATTCCTCCAAATTCTTCCAAAAAGGCAGATCAAAAGTTGATAGCGTTGGGAAGATCAGATTTCAGTTTCAAGAAATTCTGTGCAAGCTAGCACTTCTGCAGGATTGGATCACTCCAGGAGCTTCGCGTGGATTACTCGTAGAGGCCAGATGAGTGTGTGGCTATGAAGCTCGAGCATCAGATCCATTATATTCTGATTTTGCAAAGGTATAATCTGATACCAGTAATTTAGATAAGTCTAATCCTCGAGGGTTAAACCTCTTCAGGGGCTCTTCATAGAGTAATCTTCAGAACCTATTCAATGGGTATTCGAAGATTAGTTGGATCATAGATTAGTCAAGTTTAGTACTTAATAATCTCATTTCAGATCTGATATTAATCATGCAAATGATTTAGCATAATTGTTTAAACGATTCCGGCATATCGATCATGTGTTTTGTAGTGATGTTTTGAAATCTGATTTCTTATGCATGCTAGAATTAAAATGTTTAATTCAATATTTTTCGATGCGATTTTAAATTAAAAAGAACTACGTGTGGCTTGATCCTCCTTGTGAAGGGGTACGTAGGCAACCCGAACAGGTGCAGTAACAGAAAAATTTTAAAATTTCAGCATGCAATCACTACTAGAACCCACCGATCTCTTTCACTTAGTCACGTGAGTTGACTCCAATCTCATCGGTCATATTGTCAGGCTGCACAGTAATATCAGAACGGCTCTTTTACTCTCTCCAACAGCTATTTTTCGAAAAGAAGAGCCCTGAAAAGTGTTTAAAAGGAGATGAGAGACAAGAACAAAGTATCTATTGAAGAGCATTCAAGTTTACATCTTTCCAAACGAAACTTTAGAGCCTTTTTGAAAAGGAAAAGGAGAGTTACTATGCTCACGTTAATTTCTGGAATACTCCTCACATTCAAGGCTCATTTATCCGATCCTCAACCATCGGAGCATTCAAGAGAGGATTCAAAAAAGGAGAAGCCACATCTTTCTTTAGCATAAAATCTATTTGAGAGCTTGTATCCTTTTTATATTACTTATATATTGCTGTAACTTATATATTCTGTTTTCTTTGGTTCTTGATTTGATTAGAAGATTAAATCAAGGAGTTTAAGGGTTGTTAGTAAGCCTGTGTAAAATCAACATTGTGTAGGTTGTAGTTGGTAATCCGGAGAAAACCAACTAGGTTGGATTGTAAGCCCGTGAAAATAATCGGGTTGGTTCTAGTCGGTGAGCCTATAAAAACCGACCGAGTTCGTTATGATCTCGTGAAAACAACAAGTTAGATTGTGAGCTTGTAAAACAAGTGGGTGTAATCCTAGGGATTATAGACTACTAAGTGAGGCTAAGGGAGTGGACGTAGGAGCAAGGTTGGCTCTGAACAACTATAAAATTCCATGTGTTTGTGTCGTGGTTCTTTGAGTGTCTCTTCTGTATTGATTTATTCATAAGTTGATTTATCTTCTTAGATTAAAATCAAGAAAGCTTTCATAAGATTACTTAAAAAGTATCAAAATTTTATTAAAACTTAATTCACCCCCCTCCCCTCTTGGGCTGTCTACTGGGCAACAAAGAGCCAAAGGGGCTCCCCTCGATCGCAGGTGTAATGACGTCCCGAGCCCGAGCTCGGGGCGCCCTGCAAAGCAAGCGAGATTGACCTCGGACCCCCCGCTAAAAGCCAGGCCAACCTCGGCCCCTACTAAGAGCCAGGCTGACCTCGGCCCCAACTAAGAGCCACGCCGACCTTGTCCCCCACCGAAGGCCGAGCCGACCTCGCCAACTAAATGCTGCGGCCATGCCCTACAGCAATCTCACCGCACCATGTTTTACTTGCTGGCCGTGCCACAACATATCAATCAAGGGCCTACCCTACCACACTTGCCGACGCCATGCTGTCCACAAGGACGGCCCAGACCGTGTGCCTCAAGCCAGCCATGGACATATGCCACCTGGCCAAGTCCATCTCCTCCCATAATGAAGATGCACCATCCCTTCACCACCTAGGCACCCCTGTAAGGGCTATAAATAAGCCGAATCAGGTAACGCTCAAGGACTTTTGGCCAAATACTCTCAACCTACTCTAACTTAAGTATCGAAGGGCCCTCACTGGAATAACCAATGAGGCTTCATCCAGGTACGCCGTCACGACAGGAGGTGGCGTTCTTTCTTCGTCCCGGCCGGCGACTCCACCGACTCCTTCGGCGTGGTCACCCTCAGGCCAGATTTCAATCACAACAAATATCATGTTTGATAGCTAAATATCTAAAAATCCTTTCCTTGTGGTGGAACCTAATTCTGTAACTTAGGTTAATATGATCGATGGTACTGGATCCTTGGACAATCTTCATAATCATTAAAAAAAATAAGCAGTTGCACACGATCTTTTGGTGTTCTCTTTGTGTTGGCAGTGCTGCCAATTAAATCTGTTCACCGGATAGCAGTGAGAGAACCAATATTTACTACATATGGTTTCTGGGTTGGCCAATGTTAGCAACTGATCCTCTGAACTTGTTAGTTACAGAGGCCATGTACCCTATATCTTATAGCACTTTTTGTATGCACTCTTTCAATAGGAAAAACATCACTATTATAGCCTCATTTTTTCTCATTAACATGCGTTCTTCATTGATCATCAATAAAATCATTCATTATCACCAATTATCATTGATATCTATAATAATTCACCAGCATTGTGATCAAAGAAGCTGAAAGAGGAGAGAAAATTATAAGATAGCAAAAATAAACAAACATCCATGATCACTGAATGGGAGGCAAAAATGGGAATTCATCCTACTCCAGAAATGGAACCACTAAATTTCTGTCGAGCAAGCATCTCAGAGGCCGAGCAGGCCATGCCTTGGCTTGCTAGAGTCGAGCCGACCTCGGACCCTGCTGAAGGCCGAGCCGACCTCAGCCCTGTCAAAGAACAATCTGGAAAGATATCTTCCGAATCCTCTGCCCGCGAGATGATCTCTGTGATTCACACCACTCCAGCGAATGGCCAGCTGATCACAGCTCGGCCCGAGACTTTAGGTAACGGCCGAGACCCTCACCCTATAAAAAGAGGATAGGAAAAGGCCTTCGGTAAGCCATTAAAAGAAAGACAAAGTAATTCAAAACACTCAGAAACCTCTCCAAAAACTCTGCTAACTTAGCCATCGGAAGGCCCTCACCGGAATCCCTGGCCAACGCTTTGTGCAGGTACCCGAAGCACAGGAGGTGGCTCCCTTTCTCCGCTTTCTCCGTTCCGACCGGTGTCTTCTCGGCTTCCTCCGGCATGGACCCTCAGGCCAAATTTC